>NC_060139.1:41838235-42158235 GCF_021461385.2 Schistocerca piceifrons | reverse complement strand
TGCCATCGTAACTAAAAAATTCAATAAATGTGGTACTTGCAAAACGAAGGGACATGCAGCAGATCCACACACGACGTGGCTCATTGGAGGACAATACGACACAGGCAGGAAAATACTGTTCCCGCCCGGGATCGAACCGGGGACCTTCTGCGTGTGAAGCAGACGTGATAACCGCTACACTACGGAAACGACGGACCCGAGAAGTCCATCCTTGTTCACTCCAACTTGCCTCAGCCTTTCTCTCGTCCGCGAATGCACACACGACATTTCATTTGTCAGCCTGGAACCCATCACAGCCGAGGGCTCAAGAAGTCTTCGGGGTGCTCGAGAGGGTGTCTGCCGTAGCACCCCTAACGAGATAGCGGCGTTTCGCGCAGTCGTTATTGCAAGTCATATCAGCAAAAGCAATCACTTTCTCAGCAGCAGGCAGTGCGAGCCCAGCGGCAGCTCTACATGAAGGTACCAATAGCCCAGGAAGGCCGCCGACCGCGGCAATTGGCGAGGCCCCCATCCCGCCAGCCTACACGAGACTGTCAGGGCACCCTGGACGACATCGAGGGACCGAAGTAATTGGCATTCGCCGTGTCACAGGGCTCGTTGGTCTAGGGGTATGATTCCTGCTTAGGGTGCAGGAGGTCACGGGTTCAAGTCCCGGACGAGCCCTAGCGTGTTGTGCAAACTGATCGCACGTCAGTGGCTGAGTCAGCGCAAAAAGCTCGCCGTCAATATCAAATGAATTTCTTATTTGGTGTGAGCAATTGACGCTGTGGTCCAACTCGTGAAGGCGATTACGAAGGTTTCGGGTACAGATGGTAGCAGATGCATGTTAGTAAGTCTTGCTTAAAGTGATGAAAAAGTGTTTCCGCCCGGGATCGAACCAGGGAACTTCTGCGTGATGGGCAGACGTGATAACCTCTACACCACGGAAACTGCTTGTGCGCACCTTACTTCACAGACAACTTGTAGTGATGTTGCCATCGTAACTAAAAAATTCAATAAATGTGGTACTTGCAAAACGAAGGGACATGCAGCAGATCCACACACGACGTGGCTCATTGGAGGACAATACGACACAGGCAGGAAAATACTGTTCCCGCCCGGGATCGAACCTGGGACCTTCTGCGTGTGAAGCAGACGTGATAACCGCTACACTACGGAAACGACGGACCCGAGAAGTCCATCCTTGTTCACTCCAACTTGCCTCAGCCTTTCTCTCGTCGGCGAATGCACACACGACATTTCATTTGTCAGCCTGGAACCCATCACAGCCGAGGGCTCAAGAAGTCTTCGGGGTGCTCGAGAGGGTGTCTGCCGTAGCACCCCTAACGAGATAGCGGCGTTTCGCGCAGTCGTTATTGCAAGTCATATCAGCAAAAGCAATCACTTTCTCAGCAGCAGGCAGTGCGAGCCCAGCGGCAGACGTGATAACCTCTACACCACGGAAACTGCTTGTGCGCACCTTACTTCACAGACAACTTGTAGTGATGTTGCCATCGTAACTAAAAAATTCAATAAATGTGGTACTTGCAAAACGAAGGGACATGCAGCAGATCCACACACGACGTGGCTCATTGGAGGACAATACGACACAGGCAGGAAAATACTGTTCCCGCCCGGGATCGAACCTGGGACCTTCTGCGTGTGAAGCAGACGTGATAACCGCTACACTACGGAAACGACGGACCCGAGAAGTCCATCCTTGTTCACTCCAACTTGCCTCAGCCTTTCTCTCGTCGGCGAATGCACACACGACATTTCATTTGTCAGCCTGGAACCCATCACAGCCGAGGGCTCAAGAAGTCTTCGGGGTGCTCGAGAGGGTGTCTGCCGTAGCACCCCTAACGAGATAGCGGCGTTTCGCGCAGTCGTTATTGCAAGTCATATCAGCAAAAGCAATCACTTTCTCAGCAGCAGGCAGTGCGAGCCCAGCGGCAGCTCTACATGAAGGTACCAATAGCCCAGGAAGGCCGCCGACCGCGGCAATTGGCGAGGCCCCCATCCCGCCAGCCTACACGAGACTGTCAGGGCACCCTGGACGACATCGAGGGACCGAAGTAATTGGCATTCGCCGTGTCACAGGGCTCGTTGGTCTAGGGGTATGATTCCTGCTTAGGGTGCAGGAGGTCACGGGTTCAAGTCCCGGACGAGCCCTAGCGTGTTGTGCAAACTGATCGCACGTCAGTGGCTGAGTCAGCGCAAAAAGCTCGCCGTCAATATCAAATGAATTTCTTATTTGGTGTGAGCAATTGACGCTGTGGTCCAACGCGTGAAGGCGATTACGAAGGTTTCGGGTACAGATGGTAGCAGATGCATGTTAGTAAGTCTTGCTTAAAGTGATGAAAAAGTGTTTCCGCCCGGGATCGAACCAGGGAACTTCTGCGTGATGGGCAGACGTGATAACCTCTACACCACGGAAACTGCTTGTGCGCACCTTACTTCACAGACAACTTGTAGTGATGTTGCCATCGTAACTAAAAAATTCAATAAATGTGGTACTTGCAAAACGAAGGGACATGCAGCAGATCCACACACGACGTGGCTCATTGGAGGACAATACGACACAGGCAGGAAAATACTGTTCCCGCCCCGGATCGAACCTGGGACCTTCTGCGTGTGAAGCAGACGTGATAACCGCTACACTACGGAAACGACGGACCCGAGAAGTCCATCCTTGTTCACTCCAACTTGCCTCAGCCTTTCTCTCGTCGGCGAATGCACACACGACATTTCATTTGTCAGCCTGGAACCCATCACAGCCGAGGGCTCAAGAAGTCTTCGGGGTGCTCGAGAGGGTGTCTGCCGTAGCACCCCTAACGAGATAGCGGCGTTTCGCGCAGTCGTTATTGCAAGTCATATCAGCAAAAGCAATCACTTTCTCAGCAGCAGGCAGTGCGAGCCCAGCGGCAGCTCTACATGAAGGTACCAATAGCCCAGGAAGGCCGCCGACCGCGGCAATTGGCGAGGCCCCCATCCCGCCAGCCTACACGAGACTGTCAGGGCACCCTGGACGACATCGAGGGACCGAAGTAATTGGCATTCGCCGTGTCACAGGGCTCGTTGGTCTAGGGGTATGATTCCTGCTTAGGGTGCAGGAGGTCACGGGTTCAAGTCCCGGACGAGCCCTAGCGTGTTGTGCAAACTGATCGCACGTCAGTGGCTGAGTCAGCGCAAAAAGCTCGCCGTCAATATCAAATGAATTTCTTATTTGGTGTGAGCAATTGACGCTGTGGTCCAACTCGTGAAGGCGATTACGAAGGTTTCGGGTACAGATGGTAGCAGATGCATGTTAGTAAGTCTTGCTTAAAGTGATGAAAAAGTGTTTCCGCCCGGGATCGAACCAGGGAACTTCTGCGTGATGGGCAGACGTGATAACCTCTACACCACGGAAACTGCTTGTGCGCACCTTACTTCACAGACAACTTGTAGTGATGTTGCCATCGTAACTAAAAAATTCAATAAATGTGGTACTTGCAAAACGAAGGGACATGCAGCAGATCCACACACGACGTGGCTCATTGGAGGACAATACGACACAGGCAGGAAAATACTGTTCCCGCCCGGGATCGAACCTGGGACCTTCTGCGTGTGAAGCAGACGTGATAACCGCTACACTACGGAAACGACGGACCCGAGAAGTCCATCCTTGTTCACTCCAACTTGCCTCAGCCTTTCTCTCGTCGGCGAATGCACACACGACATTTCATTTGTCAGCCTGGAACCCATCACAGCCGAGGGCTCAAGAAGTCTTCGGGGTGCTCGAGAGGGTGTCTGCCGTAGCACCCCTAACGAGATAGCGGCGTTTCGCGCAGTCGTTATTGCAAGTCATATCAGCAAAAGCAATCACTTTCTCAGCAGCAGGCAGTGCGAGCCCAGCGGCAGCTCTACATGAAGGTACCAATAGCCCAGGAAGGCCGCCGACCGCGGGAATTGGCGAGGCCCCCATCCCGCCAGCCTACACGAGACTGTCAGGGCACCCTGGACGACATCGAGGGACCGAAGTAATTGGCATTCGCCGTGTCACAGTGCTCGTTGGTCTAGGGGTATGATTCCTGCTTAGGGTGCAGGAGGTCCCGGGTTCAAATCCCGGACGAGCCCTAGCGTGTTGTGCAAACTGATCGCACGTCAGTGGCTGAGTCAGCGCAAAAAGCTCGCCGTCAATATCAAATGAATTTCTTATTTGGTGTGAGCAATTGACGCTGTGGTCCAACGCGTGAAGGCGATTACGAAGGTTTCGGGTACAGATGGTAGCAGAAGCATGTTAGTAAGTCTTGCTTAAAGTGATGAAAAAGTGTTTCCGCCCGGGATCGAACCAGGGAACTTCTGCGTGATGGGCAGACGTGATAACCTCTACACCACGGAAACTGCTTGTGCGCACCTTACTTCACAGACAACTTGTAGTGATGTTGCCATCGTAACTAAAAAATTCAATAAATGTGGTACTTGCAAAACGAAGGGACATGCAGCAGATCCACACACGACGTGGCTCATTGGAGGACAATACGACACAGGCAGGAAAATACTGTTCCCGCGCGGGATCGAACCTGGGACCTTCTGCGTGTGAAGCAGACGTGATAACCGCTACACTACGGAAAGGACGGACCCGAGAAGTCCATCCTTGTTCACTCCAACTTGCCTCAGCCTTTCTCTCGTCCGCGAATGCACACACGACATTTCATTTGTCAGCCTGGAACCCATCACAGCCGAGGGCTCAAGAAGTCTTCGGGGTGCTCGAGAGGGTGTCTGCCGTAGCACCCCTAACGAGATAGCGGCGTTTCGCGCAGTCGTTATTGCAAGTCATATCAGCAAAAGCAATCACTTTCTCAGCAGCAGGCAGTGCGAGCCCAGCGGCAGCTCTACATGAAGGTACCAATAGCCCAGGAAGGCCGCCGACCGCGGGAATTGGCGAGGCCCCCATCCCGCCAGCCTACACGAGACTGTCAGGGCACCCTGGACGACATCGAGGGACCGAAGTAATTGGCATTCGCCGTGTCACAGGGCTCGTTGGTCTAGGGGTATGATTCCTGCGTAGGGTGCAGGAGGTCCCGGGTTCAAATCCCGGACGAGCCCTAGCGTGTTGTGCAAACTGATCGCACGTCAGTGGCTGAGTCAGCGCAAAAAGCTCGCCGTCAATATCAAATGAATTTCTTATTTGGTGTGAGCAATTGACGCTGTGGTCCAACGCGTGAAGGCGATTACGAAGGTTTCGGGTACAGATGGTAGCAGATGCATGTTAGTAAGTCTTGCTTAAAGTGATGAAAAAGTGTTTCCGCCCGGGATCGAACCAGGGAACTTCTGCGTGACGGACAGACGTGATAACCTCTACACCACGGAAACTGCTTGTGCGCACCTTACTTCACAGACAACTTGTAGTGATGTTGCCATCGTAACTAAAAAATTCAATAAATGTGGTACTTGCAAAACGAAGGGACATGCAGCAGATCCACACACGACGTGGCTCATTGGAGGACAATACGACACAGGCAGGAAAATACTGTTCCCGCCCGGGATCGAACCGGGGAACTTCTGCGTGTGAAGCAGACGTGATAACCGCTACACTACGGAAACGACGGACCCGAGAAGTCCATCCTTGTTCACTCGAACTTGCCTCAGCCTTTCTCTCGTCCGCGAATGCACACACGACATTTCATTTGTCAGCCTGGAACCCATCACAGCCGAGGGCTCAAGAAGTCTTCGGGGTGCTCGAGAGGGTGTCTGCCGTAGCACCCCTAACGAGATAGCGGCGTTTCGCGCAGTCGTTATTGCAAGTCATATCAGCAAAAGCAATCACTTTCTCAGCAGCAGGCAGTGCGAGCCCAGCGGCAGCTCTACATGAAGGTACCAATAGCCCAGGAAGGCCGCCGACCGCGGCAATTGGCGAGGCCCCCATCCCGCCAGCCTACACGAGACTGTCAGGGCACCCTGGACGACATCGAGGGACCGAAGTAATTGGCATTCGCCGTGTCACAGGGCTCGTTGGTCTAGGGGTATGATTCCTGCTTAGGGTGCAGGAGGTCACGGGTTCAAGTCCCGGACGAGCCCTAGCGTGTTGTGCAAACTGATCGCACGTCAGTGGCTGAGTCAGCGCAAAAAGCTCGCCGTCAATATCAAATGAATTTCTTATTTGGTGTGAGCAATTGACGCTGTGGTCCAACGCGTGAAGGCGATTACGAAGGTTTCGGGTACAGATGGTAGCAGATGCATGTTAGTAAGTCTTGCTTAAAGTGATGAAAAAGTGTTTCCGCCCGGGATCGAACCAGGGAACTTCTGCGTGATGGGCAGACGTGATAACCTCTACACCACGGAAACTGCTTGTGCGCACCTTACTTCACAGACAACTTGTAGTGATGTTGCCATCGTAACTAAAAAATTCAATAAATGTGGTACTTGCAAAACGAAGGGACATGCAGCAGATCCACACACGACGTGGCTCATTGGAGGACAATACGACACAGGCAGGAAAATACTGTTCCCGCCCGGGATCGAACCTGGGACCTTCTGCGTGTGAAGCAGACGTGATAACCGCTACACTACGGAAACGACGGACCCGAGAAGTCCATCCTTGTTCACTCCAACTTGCCTCAGCCTTTCTCTCGTCGGCGAATGCACACACGACATTTCATTTGTCAGCCTGGAACCCATCACAGCCGAGGGCTCAAGAAGTCTTCGGGGTGCTCGAGAGGGTGTCTGCCGTAGCACCCCTAACGAGATAGCGGCGTTTCGCGCAGTCGTTATTGCAAGTCATATCAGCAAAAGCAATCACTTTCTCAGCAGCAGGCAGTGCGAGCCCAGCGGCAGCTCTACATGAAGGTACCAATAGCCCAGGAAGGCCGCCGACCGCGGCAATTGGCGAGGCCCCCATCCCGCCAGCCTACACGAGACTGTCAGGGCACCCTGGACGACATCGAGGGACCGAAGTAATTGGCATTCGCCGTGTCACAGGGCTCGTTGGTCTAGGGGTATGATTCCTGCTTAGGGTGCAGGAGGTCACGGGTTCAAGTCCCGGACGAGCCCTAGCGTGTTGTGCAAACTGATCGCACGTCAGTGGCTGAGTCAGCGCAAAAAGCTCGCCGTCAATATCAAATGAATTTCTTATTTGGTGTGAGCAATTGACGCTGTGGTCCAACGCGTGAAGGCGATTACGAAGGTTTCGGGTACAGATGGTAGCAGATGCATGTTAGCAAGTCTTGCTTAAAGTGATGAAAAAGTGTTTCCGCCCGGGATCGAACCAGGGAACTTCTGCGTGATGGGCAGACGTGATAACCTCTACACCACGGAAACTGCTTGTGCGCACCTTACTTCACAGACAACTTGTAGTGATGTTGCCATCGTAACTAAAAAATTCAATAAATGTGGTACTTGCAAAACGAAGGGACATGCAGCAGATCCACACACGACGTGGCTCATTGGAGGACAATACGACACAGGCAGGAAAATACTGTTCCCGCCCGGGATCGAACCTGGGACCTTCTGCGTGTGAAGCAGACGTGATAACCGCTACACTACGGAAACGACGGACCCGAGAAGTCCATCCTTGTTCACTCCAACTTGCCTCAGCCTTTCTCTCGTCGGCGAATGCACACACGACATTTCATTTGTCAGCCTGGAACCCATCACAGCCGAGGGCTCAAGAAGTCTTCGGGGTGCTCGAGAGGGTGTCTGCCGTAGCACCCCTAACGAGATAGCGGCGTTTCGCGCAGTCGTTATTGCAAGTCATATCAGCAAAAGCAATCACTTTCTCAGCAGCAGGCAGTGCGAGCCCAGCGGCAGCTCTACATGAAGGTACCAATAGCCCAGGAAGGCCGCCGACCGCGGCAATTGGCGAGGCCCCCATCCCGCCAGCCTACACGAGACTGTCAGGGCACCCTGGACGACATCGAGGGACCGAAGTAATTGGCATTCGCCGTGTCACAGGGCTCGTTGGTCTAGGGGTATGATTCCTGCTTAGGGTGCAGGAGGTCACGGGTTCAAGTCCCGGACGAGCCCTAGCGTGTTGTGCAAACTGATCGCACGTCAGTGGCTGAGTCAGCGCAAAAAGCTCGCCGTCAATATCAAATGAATTTCTTATTTGGTGTGAGCAATTGACGCTGTGGTCCAACTCGTGAAGGCGATTACGAAGGTTTCGGGTACAGATGGTAGCAGATGCATGTTAGTAAGTCTTGCTTAAAGTGATGAAAAAGTGTTTCCGCCCGGGATCGAACCAGGGAACTTCTGCGTGATGGGCAGACGTGATAACCTCTACACCACGGAAACTGCTTGTGCGCACCTTACTTCACAGACAACTTGTAGTGATGTTGCCATCGTAACTAAAAAATTCAATAAATGTGGTACTTGCAAAACGAAGGGACATGCAGCAGATCCACACACGACGTGGCTCATTGGAGGACAATACGACACAGGCAGGAAAATACTGTTCCCGCCCGGGATCGAACCTGGGACCTTCTGCGTGTGAAGCAGACGTGATAACCGCTACACTACGGAAACGACGGACCCGAGAAGTCCATCCTTGTTCACTCCAACTTGCCTCAGCCTTTCTCTCGTCGGCGAATGCACACACGACATTTCATTTGTCAGCCTGGAACCCATCACAGCCGAGGGCTCAAGAAGTCTTCGGGGTGCTCGAGAGGGTGTCTGCCGTAGCACCCCTAACGAGATAGCGGCGTTTCGCGCAGTCGTTATTGCAAGTCATATCAGCAAAAGCAATCACTTTCTCAGCAGCAGGCAGTGCGAGCCCAGCGGCAGACGTGATAACCTCTACACCACGGAAACTGCTTGTGCGCACCTTACTTCACAGACAACTTGTAGTGATGTTGCCATCGTAACTAAAAAATTCAATAAATGTGGTACTTGCAAAACGAAGGGACATGCAGCAGATCCACACACGACGTGGCTCATTGGAGGACAATACGACACAGGCAGGAAAATACTGTTCCCGCCCGGGATCGAACCTGGGACCTTCTGCGTGTGAAGCAGACGTGATAACCGCTACACTACGGAAACGACGGACCCGAGAAGTCCATCCTTGTTCACTCCAACTTGCCTCAGCCTTTCTCTCGTCGGCGAATGCACACACGACATTTCATTTGTCAGCCTGGAACCCATCACAGCCGAGGGCTCAAGAAGTCTTCGGGGTGCTCGAGAGGGTGTCTGCCGTAGCACCCCTAACGAGATAGCGGCGTTTCGCGCAGTCGTTATTGCAAGTCATATCAGCAAAAGCAATCACTTTCTCAGCAGCAGGCAGTGCGAGCCCAGCGGCAGCTCTACATGAAGGTACCAATAGCCCAGGAAGGCCGCCGACCGCGGGAATTGGCGAGGCCCCCATCCCGCCAGCCTACACGAGACTGTCAGGGCACCCTGGACGACATCGAGGGACCGAAGTAATTGGCATTCGCCGTGTCACAGGGCTCGTTGGTCTAGGGGTATGATTCCTGCTTAGGGTGCAGGAGGTCCCGGGTTCAAATCCCGGACGAGCCCTAGCGTGTTGTGCAAACTGATCGCACGTCAGTGGCTGAGTCAGCGCAAAAAGCTCGCCGTCAATATCAAATGAATTTCTTATTTGGTGTGAGCAATTGACGCTGTGGTCCAACGCGTGAAGGCGATTACGAAGGTTTCGGGTACAGATGGTAGCAGATGCATGTTAGTAAGTCTTGCTTAAAGTGATGAAAAAGTGTTTCCGCCCGGGATCGAACCAGGGAACTTCTGCGTGACGGACAGACGTGATAACCTCTACACCACGGAAACTGCTTGTGCGCACCTTACTTCACAGACAACTTGTAGTGATGTTGCCATCGTAACTAAAAAATTCAATAAATGTGGTACTTGCAAAACGAAGGGACATGCAGCAGATCCACACACGACGTGGCTCATTGGAGGACAATACGACACAGGCAGGAAAATACTGTTCCCGCCCGGGATCGAACCGGGGAACTTCTGCGTGTGAAGCAGACGTGATAACCGCTACACTACGGAAACGACGGACCCGAGAAGTCCATCCTTGTTCACTCGAACTTGCCTCAGCCTTTCTCTCGTCCGCGAATGCACACACGACATTTCATTTGTCAGCCTGGAACCCATCACAGCCGAGGGCTCAAGAAGTCTTCGGGGTGCTCGAGAGGGTGTCTGCCGTAGCACCCCTAACGAGATAGCGGCGTTTCGCGCAGTCGTTATTGCAAGTCATATCAGCAAAAGCAATCACTTTCTCAGCAGCAGGCAGTGCGAGCCCAGCGGCAGCTCTACATGAAGGTACCAATAGCCCAGGAAGGCCGCCGACCGCGGGAATTCGCGGCGCCCCCATCCCGCCAGCCTACACGAGACTGTCAGGGCACCCTGGACGACATCGAGGGACCGAAGTAATTGGCATTCGCCGTGTCACAGGGCTCGTTGGTCTAGGGGTATGATTCCTGCTTAGGGTGCAGGAGGTCACGGGTTCAAATCCCGGACGAGCCCTAGCGTGTTGTGCAAACTGATCGCACGTCAGTGGCTGAGTCAGCGCAAAAAGCTCGCCGTCAATATCAAATGAATTTCTTATTTGGTGTGAGCAATTGACGCTGTGGTCCAACGCGTGAAGGCGATTACGAAGGTTTCGGGTACAGATGGTAGCAGATGCATGTTAGTAAGTCTTGCTTAAAGTGATGAAAAACTGTTTCCGCCCGGGATCGAACCAGGGAACTTCTGCGTGATGGGCAGACGTGATAACCTCTACACCACGGAAACTGCTTGTGCGCACCTTACTTCACAGACAACTTGTAGTGATGTTGCCATCGTAACTAAAAAATTCAATAAATGTGGTACTTGCAAAACGAAGGGACATGCAGCAGATCCACACACGACGTGGCTCATTGGAGGACAATACGACACAGGCAGGAAAATACTGTTCCCGCCCGGGATCGAACCGGGGACCTTCTGCGTGTGAAGCAGACGTGATAACCGCTACACTACGGAAACGACGGACCTGAGAAGTCCATCCTTGTTCACTCCAACTTGCCTCAGCCTTTCTGTCGTCCGCGAATGCACACACGACATTTCATTTGTCAGCCTGGAACCCATCACAGCCGAGGGCTCAAGAAGTCTTCGGGGTGCTCGAGAGGGTGTCTGCCGTAGCACCCCTAACGAGATAGCGGCGTTTCGCGCAGTCGTTATTGCAAGTCATATCAGCAAAAGCAATCACTTTCTCAGCAGCAGGCAGTGCGAGCCCAGCGGCAGCTCTACATGAAGGTACCAATAGCCCAGGAAGGCCGCCGACCGCGGGAATTGGCGAGGCCCCCATCCCGCCAGCCTACACGAGACTGTCAGGGCACCCTGGACGACATCGAGGGACCGAAGTAATTGGCATTCGCCGTGTCACAGGGCTCGTTGGTCTAGGGGTATGATTCCTGCTTAGGTTGCAGGAGGTCCCAGGTTCAAATCCCGGACGAGCCCTAGCGTGTTGTGCAAACTGATCGCACGTCAGTGGCTGAGTCAGCGCAAAAAGCTCGCCGTCAATATCAAATGAATTTCTTATTTGGTGTGAGCAATTGACGCTGTAGTCCAACGCGTGAAGGCGATTACGAAGGTTTCGGGTACAGATGGTAGCAGATGCATGTTAGTAAGTCTTGCTTAAAGTGATGAAAAAGTGTTTCCGCCCGGGATCGAACCAGGGAACTTCTGCGTGATGGGCAGACGTGATAACCTCTACACCACGGAAACTGCTTGTGCGCACCTTACTTCACAGACAACTTGTAGTGATGTTGCCATCGTAACTAAAAAATTCAATAAATGTGGTACTTGCAAAACGAAGGGACATGCAGCAGATCCACACACGACGTGGCTCATTGGAGGACAATACGACACAGGCAGGAAAATACTGTTCCCGCCAGGGATCGAACCGGGGACCTTCTGCGTGTGAAGCAGACGTAATAACCGCTACACTACGGAAACGACGGACCCGAGAAGTCCATCCTTGTTCACTCCAACTTGCCTCAGCCTTTCTCTCGTCCGCGAATGCACACACGACATTTCATTTGTCAGCCTGGAACCCATCACAGCCGAGGGCTCAAGAAGTCTTCGGGGTGCTCGAGAGGGTGTCTGCCGTAGCACCCCTAACGAGATAGCGGCGTTTCGCGCAGTCGTTATTGCAAGTCATATCAGCAAAAGCAATCACTTTCTCAGCAGCAGGCAGTGCGAGCCCAGCGGCAGCTCTACATGAAGGTACCAATAGCCCAGGAAGGCCGCCGACCGCGGGAATTGGCGAGGCCCCCATCCCGCCAGCCTACACGAGACTGTCAGGGCACCCTGGACGACATCGAGGGACCGAAGTAATTGGCATTCGCCGTGTCACAGGGCTCGTTGGTCTAGGGGTATGATTCCTGCTTAGGTTGCAGGAGGTCCCGGGTTCAAATCCCGGACGAGCCCTAGCGTGTTGTGCAAACTGATCGCACGTCAGTGGCTGAGTCAGCGCAATAAGCTCGCCGTCAATATCAAATGAATTTCTTATTTGGTGTGAGCAATTGACGCTGTGGTCCAACGCGTGAGGGCGATTACGAAGGTTTCGGGTACAGATGGTAGCAGATGCATGTTAGTAAGTCTTGCTTAAAGTGATGAAAAAGTATTTCCGCCCGGGATCGAACCAGGGAACTTCTGCGTGATGGGCAGACGTGATAACCTCTACACCACGGAAACTGCTTGTGCGCACCTTACTTCACAGACAACTTGTAGTGATGTTGCCATCGTAACTAAAAAATTCAATAAATGTGGTACTTGCAAAACGAAGGGACATGCAGCAGATCCACACACGACGTGGCTCATTGGAGGACAATACGACACAGGCAGGAAAATACTGTTCCCGCCAGGGATCGAACCGGGGACCTTCTGCGTGTGAAGCAGACGTGATAACCGCTACACTACGGAAACGACGGACCCGAGTAGTCCATCCTTGTTGACTCCAACTTGCCTCAGCCTTTCTCTCGTCCGCGAATGCACACACGACATTTCATTTGTCAGCCTGGAACCCATCACAGCCGAGGGCTCAAGAAGTCTTCGGGGTGCTCGAGAGGGTGTCTGCCGTAGCACCCCTAACGAGATAGCGGCGTTTCGCGCAGTCGTTATTGCAAGTCATATCAGCAAAAGCAATCACTTTCTCAGCAGCAGGCAGTGCGAGCCCAGCGGCAGCTCTACATGAAGGTACCAATAGCCCAGGAAGGCCGCCGACCGCGGGAATTCGCGCCGCCCCCATCCCGCCAGCCTACACGAGACTGTCAGGGCACCCTGGACGACATCGAGGGACCGAAGTAATTGGCATTCGCCGTGTCACAGGGCTCGTTGGTCTAGGGGTATGATTCCTGCTTAGGGTGCAGGAGGTCCCGGGTTCAAATCCCGGACGAGCCCTAGCGTGTTGTGCAAACTGATCGCACGTCAGTGGCTGAGTCAGCGCAAAAAGCTTGCCGTCAATATCAAATGAATTTCTTATTTGGTGTGAGCAATTGACGCTGTGGTCCAACGCGTGAGGGCGATTACGAAGGTTTCGGGTACAGATGGTAGCAGATGCATGTTAGTAAGTCTTGCTTAAAGTGATGAAAAAATGTTTCCGCCCGGGATCGAACCAGGGAACTTCTGCGTGATGGGCAGACGTGATAACCTCTACACCACGGAAACTGCTTGTGCGCACCTTACTTCACAGACAACTTGTAGTGATGTTGCCATCGTAACTAAAAAATTCAATAAATGTGGTACTTGCAAAACGAAGGGACATGCAGCAGATCCACACACGACGTGGCTCATTGGAGGACAATACGACACAGGCAGGAAAATACTGTTCCCGCCAGGGATCGAACCGGGGACCTTCTGCGTGTGAAGCAGACGTGATAACCGCTACACTACGGAAACGACGGACCCGAGAAGTCCATCCTTGTTCACTCCAACTTGCCTCAGCCTTTCTCTCGTCCGCGAATGCACACACGACATTTCATTTGTCAGCCTGGAACCCATCACAGCCGAGGGCTCAAGAAGTCTTCGGGGTGCTCGAGAGGGTGTCTGCCGTAGCACCCCTAACGAGATAGCGGCGTTTCGCGCAGTCGTTATTGCAAGTCATATCAGCAAAAGCAATCACTTTCTCAGCAGCAGGCAGTGCGAGCCCAGCGGCAGCTCTACATGAAGTACCAATAGCCCAGGAAGGCCGCCGACCGCGGGAATTCGCGCCGCCCCCATCCCGCCAGCCTACACGAGACTGTCAGGGCACCCTGGACGACATCGAGGGACCGAAGTAATTGGCATTCGCCGTGTCACAGGGCTCGTTGGTCTAGGGGTATGATTCCTGCTTAGGGTGCAGGAGGTCCCGGGTTCAAATCCCGGACGAGCCCTAGCGTGTTGTGCAAACTGATCGCACGTCAGTGGCTGAGTCAGCGCAAAAAGCTCGCCGTCAATATCAAATGAATTTCTTATTTGGTGTGAGCAATTGACGCTGTAGTCCAACGCGTGAAGGCGATTACGAAGGTTTCGGGTACAGATGGTAGCAGATGCATGTTAGGAAGTCTTGCTTAAAGTGATGAAAAAGTGTTTCTGCCCGGGATCGAACCAGGGAACTTCTGCGTGATGGGCAGACGTGATAACCTCTACACCACGGAAACTGCTTGTGCGCACCTTACTTCACAGACAACTTGTAGTGATGTTGCCATCGTAACTAAAAAATTCAATAAATGTGGTACTTGCAAAACGAAGGGACATGCAGCAGATCCACACACGACGTGGCTCATTGGAGGACAATACGACACAGGCAGGAAAATACTGTTCCCGCCCGGGATCGAACCGGGGACCTTCTGCGTGTGAAGCAGACGTGATAACCGCTACACTACGGAAACGACGGACCCGAGAAGTCCATCCTTGTTCACTCCAACTTGCCTCAGCCTTTCTCTCGTCCGCGAATGCACACACGACATTTCATTTGTCAGCCTGGAACCCATCACAGCCGAGGGCTCAAGAAGTCTTCGGGGTGCTCGAGAGGGTGTCTGCCGTAGCACCCCTAACGAGATAGCGGCGTTTCGCGCAGTCGTTATTGCAAGTCATATCAGCAAAAGCAATCACTTTCTCAGCAGCAGGCAGTGCGAGCCCAGCGGCAGCTCTACATGAAGGTACCAATAGCCCAGGAAGGTCGCCGACCGGGGGAATTGGCGAGGCCCCCATCCCGCCAGCCTACACGAGACTGTCAGGGCACCCTGGACGACATCGAGGGACCGAAGTAATTGGCATTCGCCGTGTCACAGGGCTCGTTGGTCTAGGGGTATGATTCCTGCTTAGGTTGCAGGAGGTCCCAGGTTCAAATCCCGGACGAGCCCTAGCGTGTTGTGCAAACTGATCGCACGTCAGTGGCTGAGTCAGCGCAAAAAGCTTGCCGTCAATATCAAATGAATTTCTTATTTGGTGTGAGCAATTGACGCTGTGGTCCAACGCGTGAGGGCGATTACGAAAGTTTCGGGTACAGATGGTAGCAGATGCATGTTAGTAAGTCTTGCTTAAAGTGATGAAAAAGTGTTTCCGCCCGGGATCGAACCAGGGAACTTCTGCGTGATGGGCAGACGTGATAACCTCTACACCACGGAAACTGCTTGTGCGCACCTTACTTCACAGACAACTTGTAGTGATGTTGCCATCGTAACTACAAAATTCAATAAATGTGGTACTTGCAAAACGAAGGGACATGCAGCAGATCCACACACGACGTGGCTCATTGGAGGACAATACGACACAGGCAGGAAAATACTGTTCCCGCCCGGGATCGAACCGGGGACCTTCTGCGTGTGAAGCAGACGTGATAACCGCTACACTACGGAAACGACGGACCCGAGAAGTCCATCCTTGTTCACTCCAACTTGCCTCAGCCTTTCTCTCGTCCGCGAATGCACACACGACATTTCATTTGTCAGCCTGGAACCCATCACAGCCGAGGGCTCAAGAAGTCTTCGGGGTGCTCGAGAGGGTGTCTGCCGTAGCACCCCTAACGAGATAGCGGCGTTTCGCGCAGTCGTTATTGCAAGTCATATCAGCAAAAGCAATCACTTTCTCAGCAGCAGGCAGTGCGAGCCCAGCGGCAGCTCTACATGAAGGTACCAATAGCCCAGGAAGGCCGCCGACCGGGGGAATTGGCGAGGCCCCCATCCCGCCAGCCTACACGAGACTGTCAGGGCACCCTGGACGACATCGAGGGACCGAAGTAATTGGCATTCGCCGTGTCACAGGGCTCGTTGGTCTAGGGGTATGATTCCTGCTTAGGTTGCAGGAGGTCCCAGGTTCAAATCCCGGACGAGCCCTAGCGTGTTGTGCAAACTGATCGCACGTCAGTGGCTGAGTCAGCGCAAAAAGCTTGCCGTCAATATCAAATGAATTTCTTATTTGGTGTGAGCAATTGACGCTGTGGTCCAACGCGTGAGGGCGATTACGAAGGTTTCGGGTACAGATGGTAGCAGATGCATGTTAGTAAGTCTTGCTTAAAGTGATGAAAAAGTGTTTCCGCCCGGGATCGAACCAGGGAACTTCTGCGTGATGGGCAGACGTGATAACCTCTACACCACGGAAACTGCTTGTGCGCACCTTACTTCACAGACAACTTGTAGTGATGTTGCCATCGTAACTAAAAAATTCAATAAATGTGGTACTTGCAAAACGAAGGGACATGCAGCAGATCCACACACGACGTGGCTCATTGGAGGACAATACGACACAGGCAGGAAAATACTGTTCCCGCCAGGGATCGAACCGGGGACCTTCTGCGTGTGAAGCAGACGTGATAACCGCTACACTACGGAAACGACGGACCCGAGAAGTCCATCCTTGTTCACTCCAACTTGCCTCAGCCTTTCTCTCGTCCGCGAATGCACACACGACATTTCATTTGTCAGCCTGGAACCCATCACAGCCGAGGGCTCAAGAAGTCTTCGGGGTGCTCGAGAGGGTGTCTGCCGTAGCACCCCTAACGAGATAGCGGCGTTTCGCGCAGTCGTTATTGCAAGTCATATCAGCAAAAGCAATCACTTTCTCAGCAGCAGGCAGTGCGAGCCCAGCGGCAGCTCTACATGAAGGTACCAATAGCCCAGGAAGGCCGCCGACCGCGGGAATTGGCGAGGCCCCCATCCCGCCAGCCTACACGAGACTGTCAGGGCACCCTGGACGACATCGAGGGACCGAAGTAATTGGCATTCGCCGTGTCACAGGGCTCGTTGGTCTAGGGGTATGATTCCTGCTTAGGTTGCAGGAGGTCCCGGGTTCAAATCCCGGACGAGCCCTAGCGTGTTGTGCAAACTGATCGCACGTCAGTGGCTGAGTCAGCGCAAAAAGCTCGCCGTCAATATCAAATGAATTTCTTATTTGGTGTGAGCAATTGACGCTGTGGTCCAACGCGTGAGGGCGATTACGAAGGTTTCGGGTACAGATGGTAGCAGATGCATGTTAGTAAGTCTTGCTTAAAGTGATGAAAAAGTGTTTCCGCCCGGGATCGAACCAGGGAACTTCTGCGTGATGGGCAGACGTGATAACCTCTACACCACGGAAACTGCTTGTGCGCACCTTACTTCACAGACAACTTGTAGTGATGTTGCCATCGTAACTAAAAAATTCAATAAATGTGGTACTTGCAAAACGAAGGGACATGCAGCAGATCCACACACGACGTGGCTCATTGGAGGACAATACGACACAGGCAGGAAAATACTGTTCCCGCCAGGGATCGAACCGGGGACCTTCTGCGTGTGAAGCACACGTGATAACCGCTACACTACGGAAACGACGGACCCGAGAAGTCCATCCTTGTTCACTCCAACTTGCCTCAGCCTTTCTCTCGTCCGCGAATGCACACACGACATTTCATTTGTCAGCCTGGAACCCATCACAGCCGAGGGCTCAAGAAGTCTTCGGGGTGCTCGAGAGGGTGTCTGCCGTAGCACCCCTAACGAGATAGCGGCGTTTCGCGCAGTCGTTATTGCAAGTCATATCAGCAAAAGCAATCACTTTCTCAGCAGCAGGCAGTGCGAGCCCAGCGGCAGCTCTACATGAAGGTACCAATAGCCCAGGAAGGCCGCCGACCGCGGGAATTCGCGCCGCCCCCATCCCGCCAGCCTACACGAGACTGTCAGGGCACCCTGGACGACATCGAGGGACCGAAGTAATTGGCATTCGCCGTGTCACAGGGCTCGTTGGTCTAGGGGTGTGATTCCTGCTTAGGGTGCAGGAGGTCCCGGGTTCAAATCCCGGACGAGCCCTAGCGTGTTGTGCAAACTGATCGCACGTCAGTGGCTGAGTCAGCGCAAAAAGCTCGCCGTCAATATCAAATGAATTTCTTATTTGGTGTGAGCAATTGACGCTGTAGTCCAACGCGTGAAGGCGATTACGAAGGTTTCGGGTACAGATGGTAGCAGATGCATGTTAGTAAGTCTTGCTTAAAGTGATGAAAAAGTGTTTCTGCCCGGGATCGAACCAGGGAACTTCTGCGTGATGGGCAGACGTGATAACCTCTACACCACGGAAACTGCTTGTGCGCACCTTACTTCACAGACAACTTGTAGTGATGTTGCCATCGTAACTAAAAAATTCAATAAATGTGGTACTTGCAAAACGAAGGGACATGCAGCAGATCCACACACGACGTGGCTCATTGGAGGACAATACGACACAGGCAGGAAAATACTGTTCCCGCCAGGGATCGAACCGGGGACCTTCTGCGTGTGAAGCAGACGTAATAACCGCTACACTACGGAAACGACGGACCCGAGAAGTCCATCCTTGTTCACTCCAACTTGCCTCAGCCTTTCTCTCGTCCGCGAATGCACACACGACATTTCATTTGTCAGCCTGGAACCCATCACAGCCGAGGGCTCAAGAAGTCTTCGGGGTGCTCGAGAGGGTGTCTGCCGTAGCACCCCTAACGAGATAGCGGCGTTTCGCGCAGTCGTTATTGCAAGTCATATCAGCAAAAGCAATCACTTTCTCAGCAGCAGGCAGTGCGAGCCCAGCGGCAGCTCTACATGAAGGTACCAATAGCCCAGGAAGGCCGCCGACCGCGGGAATTCGCGCCGCCCCCATCCCGCCAGCCTACACGAGACTGTCAGGGCACCCTGGACGACATCGAGGGACCGAAGTAATTGGCATTCGCCGTGTCACAGGGCTCGTTGGTCTAGGGGTATGATTCCTGCTTAGGGTGCAGGAGGTCCCGGGTTCAAATCCCGGACGAGCCCTAGCGTGTTGTGCAAACTGATCGCACGTCAGTGGCTGAGTCAGCGCAAAAAGCTCGCCGTCAATATCAAATGAATTTCTTATTTGGTGTGAGCAATTGACGCTGTGGTCCAACGCGTGAGGGCGATTACGAAGGTTTCGGGTACAGATGGTAGCAGATGCATGTTAGTAAGTCTTGCTTAAAGTGATGAAAAAATGTTTCCGCCCGGGATCGAACCAGGGAACTTCTGCGTGATGGGCAGACGTGATAACCTCTACACCACGGAAACTGCTTGTGCGCACCTTACTTCACAGACAACTTGTAGTGATGTTGCCATCGTAACTAAAAAATTCAATAAATGTGGTACTTGCAAAACGAAGGGACATGCAGCAGATCCACACACGACGTGGCTCATTGGAGGACAATACGACACAGGCAGGAAAATACTGTTCCCGCCAGGGATCGAACCGGGGACCTTCTGCGTGTGAAGCAGACGTGATAACCGCTACACTACGGAAACGACGGACCCGAGAAGTCCATCCTTGTTCACTCCAACTTGCCTCAGCCTTTCTCTCGTCCGCGAATGCACACACGACATTTCATTTGTCAGCCTGGAACCCATCACAGCCGAGGGCTCAAGAAGTCTTCGGGGTGCTCGAGAGGGTGTCTGCCGTAGCACCCCTAACGAGATAGCGGCGTTTCGCGCAGTCGTTATTGCAAGTCATATCAGCAAAAGCAATCACTTTCTCAGCAGCAGGCAGTGCGAGCCCAGCGGCAGCTCTACATGAAGTACCAATAGCCCAGGAAGGCCGCCGACCGCGGGAATTCGCGCCGCCCCCATCCCGCCAGCCTACACGAGACTGTCAGGGCACCCTGGACGACATCGAGGGACCGAAGTAATTGGCATTCGCCGTGTCACAGGGCTCGTTGGTCTAGGGGTATGATTCCTGCTTAGGGTGCAGGAGGTCCCGGGTTCAAATCCCGGACGAGCCCTAGCGTGTTGTGCAAACTGATCGCACGTCAGTGGCTGAGTCAGCGCAAAAAGCTCGCCGTCAATATCAAATGAATTTCTTATTTGGTGTGAGCAATTGACGCTGTAGTCCAACGCGTGAAGGCGATTACGAAGGTTTCGGGTACAGATGGTAGCAGATGCATGTTAGTAAGTCTTGCTTAAAGTGATGAAAAAGTGTTTCTGCCCGGGATCGAACCAGGGAACTTCTGCGTGATGGGCAGACGTGATAACCTCTACACCACGGAAACTGCTTGTGCGCACCTTACTTCACAGACAACTTGTAGTGATGTTGCCATCGTAACTAAAAAATTCAATAAATGTGGTACTTGCAAAACGAAGGGACATGCAGCAGATCCACACACGACGTGGCTCATTGGAGGACAATACGACACAGGCAGGAAAATACTGTTCCCGCCCGGGATCGAACCGGGGACCTTCTGCGTGTGAAGCAGACGTGATAACCGCTACACTACGGAAACGACGGACCCGAGAAGTCCATCCTTGTTCACTCCAACTTGCCTCAGCCTTTCTCTCGTCCGCGAATGCACACACGACATTTCATTTGTCAGCCTGGAACCCATCACAGCCGAGGGCTCAAGAAGTCTTCGGGGTGCTCGAGAGGGTGTCTGCCGTAGCACCCCTAACGAGATAGCGGCGTTTCGCGCAGTCGTTATTGCAAGTCATATCAGCAAAAGCAATCACTTTCTCAGCAGCAGGCAGTGCGAGCCCAGCGGCAGCTCTACATGAAGGTACCAATAGCCCAGGAAGGCCGCCGACCGGGGGAATTGGCGAGGCCCCCATCCCGCCAGCCTACACGAGACTGTCAGGGCACCCTGGACGACATCGAGGGACCGAAGTAATTGGCATTCGCCGTGTCACAGGGCTCGTTGGTCTAGGGGTATGATTCCTGCTTAGGTTGCAGGAGGTCCCAGGTTCAAATCCCGGACGAGCCCTAGCGTGTTGTGCAAACTGATCGCACGTCAGTGGCTGAGTCAGCGCAAAAAGCTTGCCGTCAATATCAAATGAATTTCTTATTTGGTGTGAGCAATTGACGCTGTGGTCCAACGCGTGAGGGCGATTACGAAAGTTTCGGGTACAGATGGTAGCAGATGCATGTTAGTAAGTCTTGCTTAAAGTGATGAAAAAGTGTTTCCGCCCGGGATCGAACCAGGGAACTTCTGCGTGATGGGCAGACGTGATAACCTCTACACCACGGAAACTGCTTGTGCGCACCTTACTTCACAGACAACTTGTAGTGATGTTGCCATCGTAACTAAAAAATTCAATAAATGTGGTACTTGCAAAACGAAGGGACATGCAGCAGATCCACACACGACGTGGCTCATTGGAGGACAATACGACACAGGCAGGAAAATACTGTTCCCGCCAGGGATCGAACCGGGGACCTTCTGCGTGTGAAGCAGACGTGATAACCGCTACACTACGGAAACGACGGACCCGAGAAGTCCATCCTTGTTCACTCCAACTTGCCTCAGCCTTTCTCTCGTCCGCGAATGCACACACGACATTTCATTTGTCAGCCTGGAACCCATCACAGCCGAGGGCTCAAGAAGTCTTCGGGGTGCTCGAGAGGGTGTCTGCCGTAGCACCCCTAACGAGATAGCGGCGTTTCGCGCAGTCGTTATTGCAAGTCATATCAGCAAAAGCAATCACTTTCTCAGCAGCAGGCAGTGCGAGCCCAGCGGCAGCTCTACATGAAGGTACCAATAGCCCAGGAAGGCCGCCGACCGCGGGAATTGGCGAGGCCCCCATCCCGCCAGCCTACACGAGACTGTCAGGGCACCCTGGACGACATCGAGGGACCGAAGTAATTGGCATTCGCCGTGTCACAGGGCTCGTTGGTCTAGGGGTATGATTCCTGCTTAGGTTGCAGGAGGTCCCGGGTTCAAATCCCGGACGAGCCCTAGCGTGTTGTGCAAACTGATCGCACGTCAGTGGCTGAGTCAGCGCAAAAAGCTCGCCGTCAATATCAAATGAATTTCTTATTTGGTGTGAGCAATTGACGCTGTGGTCCAACGCGTGAGGGCGATTACGAAGGTTTCGGGTACAGATGGTAGCAGATGCATGTTAGTAAGTCTTGCTTAAAGTGATGAAAAAGTGTTTCCGCCCGGGATCGAACCAGGGAACTTCTGCGTGATGGGCAGACGTGATAACCTCTACACCACGGAAACTGCTTGTGCGCACCTTACTTCACAGACAACTTGTAGTGATGTTGCCATCGTAACTAAAAAATTCAATAAATGTGGTACTTGCAAAACGAAGGGACATGCAGCAGATCCACACACGACGTGGCTCATTGGAGGACAATACGACACAGGCAGGAAAATACTGTTCCCGCCAGGGATCGAACCGGGGACCTTCTGCGTGTGAAGCACACGTGATAACCGCTACACTACGGAAACGACGGACCCGAGAAGTCCATCCTTGTTCACTCCAACTTGCCTCAGCCTTTCTCTCGTCCGCGAATGCACACACGACATTTCATTTGTCAGCCTGGAACCCATCACAGCCGAGGGCTCAAGAAGTCTTCGGGGTGCTCGAGAGGGTGTCTGCCGTAGCACCCCTAACGAGATAGCGGCGTTTCGCGCAGTCGTTATTGCAAGTCATATCAGCAAAAGCAATCACTTTCTCAGCAGCAGGCAGTGCGAGCCCAGCGGCAGCTCTACATGAAGGTACCAATAGCCCAGGAAGGCCGCCGACCGCGGGAATTCGCGCCGCCCCCATCCCGCCAGCCTACACGAGACTGTCAGGGCACCCTGGACGACATCGAGGGACCGAAGTAATTGGCATTCGCCGTGTCACAGGGCTCGTTGGTCTAGGGGTGTGATTCCTGCTTAGGGTGCAGGAGGTCCCGGGTTCAAATCCCGGACGAGCCCTAGCGTGTTGTGCAAACTGATCGCACGTCAGTGGCTGAGTCAGCGCAAAAAGCTCGCCGTCAATATCAAATGAATTTCTTATTTGGTGTGAGCAATTGACGCTGTAGTCCAACGCGTGAAGGCGATTACGAAGGTTTCGGGTACAGATGGTAGCAGATGCATGTTAGTAAGTCTTGCTTAAAGTGATGAAAAAGTGTTTCTGCCCGGGATCGAACCAGGGAACTTCTGCGTGATGGGCAGACGTGATAACCTCTACACCACGGAAACTGCTTGTGCGCACCTTACTTCACAGACAACTTGTAGTGATGTTGCCATCGTAACTAAAAAATTCAATAAATGTGGTACTTGCAAAACGAAGGGACATGCAGCAGATCCACACACGACGTGGCTCATTGGAGGACAATACGACACAGGCAGGAAAATACTGTTCCCGCCCGGGATCGAACCGGGGACCTTCTGCGTGTGAAGCAGACGTGATAACCGCTACACTACGGAAACGACGGACCCGAGAAGTCCATCCTTGTTCACTCCAACTTGCCTCAGCCTTTCTCTCGTCCGCGAATGCACACACGACATTTCATTTGTCAGCCTGGAACCAATCACAGCCGAGGGCTCAAGAAGTCTTCGGGGTGCTCGAGAGGGTGTCTGCCGTAGCACCCCTAACGAGATAGCGGCGTTTCGCGCAGTCGTTATTGCAAGTCATATCAGCAAAAGCAATCACTTTCTCAGCAGCAGGCAGTGCGAGCCCAGCGGCAGCTCTACATGAAGGTACCAATAGCCCAGGAAGGCCACCGACCGCGGGAATTCGCGCCGCCCCCATCCCGCCAGCCTACACGAGACTGTCAGGGCACCCTGGGCGACATCGAGGGACCGAAGTAATTGGCGTTCGCCGTGTCACAGGGCTCGTTGGTCTAGGGGTATGATTCCTGCTTAGGGTGCAGGAGGTCCCGGGTTCAAATCCCGGACGAGCCCTAGCGTGTTGTGCAAACTGATCGCACGTCAGTGGCTGAGTCAGCGCAAAAAGCTCGCCGTCAATATCAAATGAATTTCTTATTTGGTGTGAGCAATTGACGCTGTGGTCCAACGCGTGAAGGCGATTACGAAGGTTTCGGGTACAGATGGTAGCAGATGCATGTTAGTAAGTCTTGCTTAAAGTGATGAAAAAGTGTTTCCGCCCGGGATCGAACCAGGGAACTTCTGCGTGATGGGCAGACGTGATAACCTCTACACCACGGAAACTGCTTGTGCGCACCTTACTTCACAGACAACTTGTAGTGATGTTGCCATCGTAACTAAAAAATTCAATAAATGTGGTACTTGCAAAACGAAGGGACATGCAGCAGATCCACACACGACGTGGCTCATTGGAGGACAATACGACACAGGCAGGAAAATACTGTTCCCGCCCGGGATCGAACCGGGGACCTTCTGCGTGTGAAGCAGACGTGATAACCGCTACACTACGGAAACGACGGACCCGAGAAGTCCATCCTTGTTCACTCCAACTTGCCTCAGCCTTTCTCTCGTCCGCGAATGCACACACGACATTTCATTTGTCAGCCTGGAACCCATCACAGCCGAGGGCTCAAGAAGTCTTCGGGGTGCTCGAGAGGGTGTCTGCCGTAGCACCCCTAACGAGATAGCGGCGTTTCGCGCAGTCGTTATTGCAAGTCATATCAGCAAAAGCAATCACTTTCTCAGCAGCAGGCAGTGCGAGCCCAGCGGCAGCTCTACATGAAGGTACCAATAGCCCAGGAAGGCCGCCGACCGGGGGAATTGGCGAGGCCCCCATCCCGCCAGCCTACACGAGACTGTCAGGGCACCCTGGACGACATCGAGGGACCGAAGTAATTGGCATTCGCCGTGTCACAGGGCTCGTTGGTCTAGGGGTATGATTCCTGCTTAGGTTGCAGGAGGTCCCAGGTTCAAATCCCGGACGAGCCCTAGCGTGTTGTGCAAACTGATCGCACGTCAGTGGCTGAGTCAGCGCAAAAAGCTTGCCGTCAATATCAAATGAATTTCTTATTTGGTGTGAGCAATTGACGCTGTGGTCCAACGCGTGAGGGCGATTACGAAAGTTTCGGGTACAGATGGTAGCAGATGCATGTTAGTAAGTCTTGCTTAAAGTGATGAAAAAGTGTTTCCGCCCGGGATCGAACCAGGGAACTTCTGCGTGATGGGCAGACGTGATAACCTCTACACCACGGAAACTGCTTGTGCGCACCTTACTTCACAGACAACTTGTAGTGATGTTGCCATCGTAACTACAAAATTCAATAAATGTGGTACTTGCAAAACGAAGGGACATGCAGCAGATCCACACACGACGTGGCTCATTGGAGGACAATACGACACAGGCAGGAAAATACTGTTCCCGCCCGGGATCGAACCGGGGACCTTCTGCGTGTGAAGCAGACGTGATAACCGCTACACTACGGAAACGACGGACCCGAGAAGTCCATCCTTGTTCACTCCAACTTGCCTCAGCCTTTCTCTCGTCCGCGAATGCACACACGACATTTCATTTGTCAGCCTGGAACCCATCACAGCCGAGGGCTCAAGAAGTCTTCGGGGTGCTCGAGAGGGTGTCTGCCGTAGCACCCCTAACGAGATAGCGGCGTTTCGCGCAGTCGTTATTGCAAGTCATATCAGCAAAAGCAATCACTTTCTCAGCAGCAGGCAGTGCGAGCCCAGCGGCAGCTCTACATGAAGGTACCAATAGCCCAGGAAGGCCGCCGACCGGGGGAATTGGCGAGGCCCCCATCCCGCCAGCCTACACGAGACTGTCAGGGCACCCTGGACGACATCGAGGGACCGAAGTAATTGGCATTCGCCGTGTCACAGGGCTCGTTGGTCTAGGGGTATGATTCCTGCTTAGGTTGCAGGAGGTCCCAGGTTCAAATCCCGGACGAGCCCTAGCGTGTTGTGCAAACTGATCGCACGTCAGTGGCTGAGTCAGCGCAAAAAGCTTGCCGTCAATATCAAATGAATTTCTTATTTGGTGTGAGCAATTGACGCTGTGGTCCAACGCGTGAGGGCGATTACGAAGGTTTCGGGTACAGATGGTAGCAGATGCATGTTAGTAAGTCTTGCTTAAAGTGATGAAAAAGTGTTTCCGCCCGGGATCGAACCAGGGAACTTCTGCGTGATGGGCAGACGTGATAACCTCTACACCACGGAAACTGCTTGTGCGCACCTTACTTCACAGACAACTTGTAGTGATGTTGCCATCGTAACTAAAAAATTCAATAAATGTGGTACTTGCAAAACGAAGGGACATGCAGCAGATCCACACACGACGTGGCTCATTGGAGGACAATACGACACAGGCAGGAAAATACTGTTCCCGCCCGGGATCGAACCGGGGACCTTCTGCGTGTGAAGCAGACGTGATAACCGCTACACTACGGAAACGACGGACCCGAGAAGTCCATCCTTGTTCACTCCAACTTGCCTCAGCCTTTCTCTCGTCCGCGAATGCACACACGACATTTCATTTGTCAGCCTGGAACCCATCACAGCCGAGGGCTCAAGAAGTCTTCGGGGTGCTCGAGAGGGTGTCTGCCGTAGCACCCCTAACGAGATAGCGGCGTTTCGCGCAGTCGTTATTGCAAGTCATATCAGCAAAAGCAATCACTTTCTCAGCAGCAGGCAGTGCGAGCCCAGCGGCAGCTCTACATGAAGGTACCAATAGCCCAGGAAGGCCGCCGACCGCGGGAATTGGCGAGGCCCCCATCCCGCCAGCCTACACGAGACTGTCAGGGCACCCTGGACGACATCGAGGGACCGAAGTAATTGGCATTCGCCGTGTCACAGGGCTCGTTGGTCTAGGGGTATGATTCCTGCTTAGGTTGCAGGAGGTCCCGGGTTCAAATCCCGGACGAGCCCTAGCGTGTTGTGCAAACTGATCGCACGTCAGTGGCTGAGTCAGCGCAAAAAGCTCGCCGTCAATATCAAATGAATTTCTTATTTGGTGTGAGCAATTGACGCTGTGGTCCAACGCGTGAGGGCGATTACGAAGGTTTCGGGTACAGATGGTAGCAGATGCATGTTAGTAAGTCTTGCTTAAAGTGATGAAAAAGTGTTTCCGCCCGGGATCGAACCAGGGAACTTCTGCGTGATGGGCAGACGTGATAACCTCTACACCACGGAAACTGCTTGTGCGCACCTTACTTCACAGACAACTTGTAGTGATGTTGCCATCGTAACTAAAAAATTCAATAAATGTGGTACTTGCAAAACGAAGGGACATGCAGCAGATCCACACACGACGTGGCTCATTGGAGGACAATACGACATAGGCAGGAAAATACTGTTCCCGCCAGGGATCGAACCGGGGACCTTCTGCGTGTGAAGCACACGTGATAACCGCTACACTACGGAAACGACGGACCCGAGAAGTCCATCCTTGTTCACTCCAACTTGCCTCAGCCTTTCTCTCGTCCGCGAATGCACACACGACATTTCATTTGTCAGCCTGGAACCCATCACAGCCGAGGGCTCAAGAAGTCTTCGGGGTGCTCGAGAGGGTGTCTGCCGTAGCACCCCTAACGAGATAGCGGCGTTTCGCGCAGTCGTTATTGCAAGTCATATCAGCAAAAGCAATCACTTTCTCAGCAGCAGGCAGTGCGAGCCCAGCGGCAGCTCTACATGAAGGTACCAATAGCCCAGGAAGGCCGCCGACCGCGGGAATTCGCGCCGCCCCCATCCCGCCAGCCTACACGAGACTGTCAGGGCACCCTGGACGACATCGAGGGACCGAAGTAATTGGCATTCGCCGTGTCACAGGGCTCGTTGGTCTAGGGGTGTGATTCCTGCTTAGGGTGCAGGAGGTCCCGGGTTCAAATCCCGGACGAGCCCTAGCGTGTTGTGCAAACTGATCGCACGTCAGTGGCTGAGTCAGCGCAAAAAGCTCGCCGTCAATATCAAATGAATTTCTTATTTGGTGTGAGCAATTGACGCTGTGGTCCAACGCGTGAAGGCGATTACGAAGGTTTCGGGTACAGATGGTAGCAGATGCATGTTAGTAAGTCTTGCTTAAAGTGATGAAAAAGTGTTTCCGCCCGGGATCGAACCAGGGAACTTCTGCGTGATGGGCAGACGTGATAACCTCTACACCACGGAAACTGCTTGTGCGCACCTTACTTCACAGACAACTTGTAGTGATGTTGCCATCGTAACTAAAAAATTCAATAAATGTGGTACTTGCAAAACGAAGGGACATGCAGCAGATCCACACACGACGTGGCTCATTGGAGGACAATACGACACAGGCAGGAAAATACTGTTCCCGCCCGGGATCGAACCGGGGACCTTCTGCGTGTGAAGCAGACGTGATAACCGCTACACTACGGAAACGACGGACCCGAGAAGTCCATCCTTGTTCACTCCAACTTGCCTCAGCCTTTCTCTCGTCGGCGAATGCACACACGACATTTCATTTGTCAGCCTGGAACCCATCACAGCCGAGGGCTCAAGAAGTCTTCGGGGTGCTCGAGAGGGTGTCTGCCGTAGCACCCCTAACGAGATAGCGGCGTTTCGCGCAGTCGTTATTGCAAGTCATATCAGCAAAAGCAATCACTTTCTCAGCAGCAGGCAGTGCGAGCCCAGCGGCAGCTCTACATGAAGGTACCAATAGCCCAGGAAGACCGCCGACCGCGGGAATTCGCTCCGCCCCCATCCCGCCAGCCTACACGAGACTGTCAGGGCACCCTGGACGACATCGAGGGACCGAAGTAATTGGCATTCCCCGCGTCACAGGGCTCGTTGGTCTAGGGGTATGATTCCTGCTTAGGGTGCAGGAGGTCCCGGGTTCAAATCCCGGACGAGCCCTAGCGTTTTGTGCAAACTGATCGCACGTCAGTGGCTGAGTCAGCGCAAA
Source organism: Schistocerca piceifrons (assembly GCF_021461385.2). NCBI lineage: Eukaryota > Metazoa > Arthropoda > Insecta > Orthoptera > Acrididae > Schistocerca > Schistocerca piceifrons. Next base: position 42,129,277 of record NC_060139.1, on the reverse strand, counting down.
AAGCTCGCCGTCAATGTCAAATGAATTTCTTATTTGGTGTGAGCAATTGACGCTGTGGTCCAACGCGTGAAGGCGATTACGAAGGTTTCGGGTACAGATGGTAGCAGATGCATGTTAGTAAGTCTTGCTTAAAGTGATGAAAAAGTGTTTCCGCCCGGGATCGAACCAGGGAACTTCTGCGTGATGGGCAGACGTGATAACCTCTACATCACGGAAACTGCTTGTGCGCACCTTACTTCACAGACAACTTGTAGTGATGTTGCCATCTTAACTAAAAAATTCAATAAATGTGGTACTTGCAAAACGAAGGGACATGCAGCAGATCCACACACGACGTGGCTCATTGGAGGACAATACGAAACAGGCAGGAAAATACTGTTCCCGCCCGGGATCGAACCGGGGACCTTCTGCGTGTGAAGCAGACGTGATAACCGCTACACTACGGAAACAACGGACCCGAGAAGTCCATCCTTGTTCACTCCAACTTGCCTCAGCCTTACTCTCGTCCGCGAATGCACACACGACATTTCATTTGTCAGCCTGGAACCCATCACAGCCGAGGGCTCAAGAAGTCTTCGGGGTGCTCGAGAGGGTGTCTGCCGTAGCACCCCTAACGAGATAGCGGCGTTTCGCGCAGTCGTTATTGCAAGTCATATCAGCAAAAGCAATCACTTTCTCAGCAGCAGGCAGTGCGAGCCCAGCGGCAGTTCTACATGAAGGTACCAATAGCCCAGGAAGGCCGCCGACCGCGGGAATTCGCTCCGCCCCCATCCCGCCAGCCTACACGAGACTGTCAGGGCACCCTGGACGACATCGAGGGACCGAAGTAATTGGCATTCCCCGCGTCACAGGGCTCGTTGGTCTAGGGTTATGATTCCTGCTTAGGGTGCAGGAGGTCCCGGGTTCAAATCCCGGACGAGCCCTAGCGTTTTGTGCAAACTGATCGCACGTCAGTGGCTGAGTCAGCGCAAAAAGCTCGCCGTCAATGTCAAATGAATTTCTTATTTGGTGTGAGCAATTGACGCTGTGGTCCAACGCGTGAAGGCGATTACGAAGGTTTCGGGTACAGATGGTAGCAGATGCATGTTAGTAAGTCTTGCTTAAAGTGATGAAAAAGTGTTTCCGCCCGGGATCGAACCAGGGAACTTCTGCGTGATGGGCAGACGTGATAACCTCTACATCACGGAAACTGCTTGTGCGCACCTTACTTCACAGACAACTTGTAGTGATGTTGCCATCGTAACTAAAAAATTCAATAAATGTGGTACTTGCAAAACGAAGGGACATGCAGCAGATCCACACACGACGTGGCTCATTGGAGGACAATACGAAACAGGCAGGAAAATACTGTTCCCGCCCGGGATCGAACCGGGGACCTTCTGCGTGTGAAGCAGACGTGATAACCGCTACACTACGGAAACGACGGACCCGAGAAGTCCATCCTTGTTCACTCCAACTTGCCTCAGCCTTTCTCTCGTCCGCGAATGCACACACGACATTTCATTTGTCAGCCTGGAACCCATCACAGCCGAGGGCTCAAGAAGTCTTCGGGGTGCTCGAGAGGGTGTCTGCCGTAGCACCCCTAACGAGATAGCGGCGTTTCGCGCAGTCGTTATTGCAAGTCATATCAGCAAAAGCAATCACTTTCTCAGCAGCAGGCAGTGCGAGCCCAGCGGCAGCTCTACATGAAGGTACCAATAGCCCAGGAAGGCCGCCGACCGCGGGAATTCGCGCCGCCCCCATCCCGCCAGCCTACACGAGACTGTCAGGGCACCCTGGACGACATCGAGGGACCGAAGTAATTGGCATTCGCCGTGTCACAGGGCTCGTTGGTCTAGGGGTATGATTCCTGCTTAGGGTGCAGGAGGTCCCGGGTTCAAATCCCGGACGAGCCCTAGCGTGTTGTGCAAACTGATCGCACGTCAGTGGCTGAGTCAGCGCAAAAAGCTTGCCGTCAATATCAAATGAATTTCTTATTTGGTGTGAGCAATTGACGCTGTGGTCCAACGCGTGAGGGCGATTACGAAGGTTTCGGGTACAGATGGTAGCAGATGCATGTTAGTAAGTCTTGCTTAAAGTGATGAAAAAGTGTTTCCGCCCGGGATCGAACCAGGGAACTTCTGCGTGATGGGCAGACGTGATAACCTCTACACCACGGAAACTGCTTGTGCGCACCTTACTTCACAGACAACTTGTAGTGATGTTGCCATCGTAACTAAAAAATTCAATAAATGTGGTACTTGCAAAACGAAGGGACATGCAGCAGATCCACACACGACGTGGCTCATTGGAGGACAATACGACACAGGCAGGAAAATACTGTTCCCGCCCGGGATCGAACCGGGGACCTTCTGCGTGTGAAGCAGACGTGATAACCGCTACACTACGGAAACGACGGACCCGAGAAGTCCATCCTTGTTCACTCCAACTTGCCTCAGCCTTTCTCTCGTCCGCGAATGCACACACGACATTTCATTTGTCAGCCTGGAACCAATCACAGCCGAGGGCTCAAGAAGTCTTCGGGGTGCTCGAGAGGGTGTCTGCCGTAGCACCCCTAACGAGATAGCGGCGTTTCGCGCAGTCGTTATTGCAAGTCATATCAGCAAAAGCAATCACTTTCTCAGCAGCAGGCAGTGCGAGCCCAGCGGCAGCTCTACATGAAGGTACCAATAGCCCAGGAAGACCGCCGACCGCGGGAATTGGCGAGGCCTCCATCCCGCCAGCTTACACGAGACTGTCAGGGCACCCTGGACGACATCGAGGGACCGAAGTAATTGGCATTCGCCGTGTCACAGGGCTCGTTGGTCTAGGGGTATGATTCCTGCTTAGGGTGCAGGAGGTCCCGGGTTCAAATCCCGGACGAGCCCTAGCGTGTTGTGCAAACTGATCGCACGTCAGTGGCTGAGTCAGCGCAAAAAGCTCGCCGTCAATATCAAATGAATTTCTTATTTGGTGTGAGCAATTGACGCTGTGGTCCAACGCGTGAAGGCGATTACGAAGGTTTCGGGTACAGATGGTAGCAGATGCATGTTAGTAAGTCTTGCTTAAAGTGATGAAAAAGTATTTCCGCCCGGGATCGAACCAGGGAACTTCTGCGTGATGGGCAGACGTCATAACCTCTACACCACGGAAACTGCTTGTGCGCACCTTACTTCACAGACAACTTGTAGTGATGTTGCCATCGTAACTAAAAAATTCAATAAATGTGGTACTTGCAAAACGAAGGGACATGCAGCAGATCCACACACGACGTGGCTCATTGGAGGACAATACGACACAGGCAGGAAAATACTGTTCCCGCCCGGGATCGAACCGGGGACCTTCTGCGTGTGAAGCAGACGTGATAACCGCTACACTACGGAAACGACGGACCCGAGAAGTCCATCCTTGTTCACTCCAACTTGCCTCAGCCTTTCTCTCGTCCGCGAATGCACACACGACATTTCATTTGTCAGCCTGGAACCCATCACAGCCGAGGGCTCAAGAAGTCTTCGGGGTGCTCGAGAGGGTGTCTGCCGTAGCACCCCTAACGAGATAGCGGCGTTTCGCGCAGTCGTTATTGCAAGTCATATCAGCAAAAGCAATCACTTTCTCAGCAGCAGGCAGTGCGAGCCCAGCGGCAGCTCTACATGAAGGTACCAATAGCCCAGGAAGGCCACCGACCGCGGGAATTCGCGCCGCCCCCATCCCGCCAGCCTACACGAGACTGTCAGGGCACCCTGGGCGACATCGAGGGACCGAAGTAATTGGCGTTCGCCGTGTCACAGGGCTCGTTGGTCTAGGGGTATGATTCCTGCTTAGGGTGCAGGAGGTCCCGGGTTCAAATCCCGGACGAGCCCTAGCGTGTTGTGCAAACTGATCGCACGTCAGTGGCTGAGTCAGCGCAAAAAGCTCGCCGTCAATATCAAATGAATTTCTTATTTGGTGTGAGCAATTGACGCTGTGGTCCAACGCGTGAAGGCGATTACGAAGGTTTCGGGTACAGATGGTAGCAGATGCATGTTAGTAAGTCTTGCTTAAAGTGATGAAAAAGTGTTTCCGCCCGGGATCGAACCAGGGAACTTTTGCGTGATGGGCAGACGTGATAACCTCTACACCACGGAAACTGCTTGTGCGCACCTTACTTCACAGACAACTTGTAGTGATGTTGCCATCGTAACTAAAAAATTCAATAAATGTGGTACTTGCAAAACGAAGGGACATGCAGCAGATCCACACACGACGTGGCTCATTGGAGGACAATACGACACAGGCAGGAAAATACTGTTCCCGCCCGGGATCGAACCGGGGACCTTCTGCGTGTGAAGCAGACGTGATAACCGCTACACTACGGAAACGACGGACCCGAGAAGTCCATCCTTGTTCACTCCAACTTGCCTCAGCCTTTCTCTCGTCCGCGAATGCACACACGACATTTCATTTGTCAGCCTGGAACCCATCACAGCCGAGGGCTCAAGAAGTCTTCGGGGTGCTCGAGAGGGTGTCTGCCGTAGCACCCCTAACGAGATAGCGGCGTTTCGCGCAGTCGTTATTGCAAGTCATATCAGCAAAAGCAATCACTTTCTCAGCAGCAGGCAGTGCGAGCCCAGCGGCAGCTCTACATGAAGGTACCAATAGCCCAGGAAGGCCACCGACCGCGGGAATTCGCGCCGCCCCCATCCCGCCAGCCTACACGAGACTGTCAGGGCACCCTGGGCGACATCGAGGGACCGAAGTAATTGGCGTTCGCCGTGTCACAGGGCTCGTTGGTCTAGGGGTATGATTCCTGCTTAGGGTGCAGGAGGTCCCGGGTTCAAATCCCGGACGAGCCCTAGCGTGTTGTGCAAACTGATCGCACGTCAGTGGCTGAGTCAGCGCAAAAAGCTTGCCGTCAATATCAAATGAATTTCTTATTTGGTGTGAGCAATTGACGCTGTGGTCCAACGCGTGAGGGCGATTACGAAGGTTTCGGGTACAGATGGTAGCAGATGCATGTTAGTAAGTCTTGCTTAAAGTGATGAAAAAGTGTGTCCGCCCGGGATCGAACCAGGGAACTTCTGCGTGATGGGCAGACGTGATAACCTCTACACCACGGAAACTGCTTGTGCGCACCTTACTTCACAGACAACTTGTAGTGATGTTGCCATCGTAACTAAAAAATTCAATAAATGTGGTACTTGCAAAACGAAGGGACATGCAGCAGATCCACACACGACGTGGCTCATTGGAGGACAATACGACACAGGCAGGAAAATACTGTTCCCGCCCGGGATCGAACCGGGGACCTTCTGCGTGTGAAGCAGACGTGATAACCGCTACACTACGGAAACGACGGACCCGAGAAGTCCATCCTTGTTCACTCCAACTTGCCTCAGCCTTTCTCTCGTCCGCGAATGCACACACGACATTTCATTTGTCAGCCTGGAACCAATCACAGCCGAGGGCTCAAGAAGTCTTCGGGGTGCTCGAGAGGGTGTCTGCCGTAGCACCCCTAACGAGATAGCGGCGTTTCGCGCAGTCGTTATTGCAAGTCATATCAGCAAAAGCAATCACTTTCTCAGCAGCAGGCAGTGCGAGCCCAGCGGCAGCTCTACATGAAGGTACCAATAGCCCAGGAAGACCGCCGACCGCGGGAATTGGCGAGGCCCCCATCCCGCCAGCTTACACGAGACTGTCAGGGCACCCTGGACGACATCGAGGGACCGAAGTAATTGGCATTCGCCGTGTCACAGGGCTCGTTGGTCTAGGGGTATGATTCCTGCTTAGGGTGCAGGAGGTCCCGGGTTCAAATCCCGGACGAGCCCTAGCGTGTTGTGCAAACTGATCGCACGTCAGTGGCTGAGTCAGCGCAAAAAGCTCGCCGTCAATATCAAATGAATTTCTTATTTGGTGTGAGCAATTGACGCTGTGGTCCAACGCGTGAAGGCGATTACGAAGGTTTCGGGTACAGATGGTAGCAGATGCATGTTAGTAAGTCTTGCTCAAAGTGATGAAAAAGTATTTCCGCCCGGGATCGAACCAGGGAACTTCTGCGTGATGGGCAGACGTCATAACCTCTACACCACGGAAACTGCTTGTGCGCACCTTACTTCACAGACAACTTGTAGTGATGTTGCCATCGTAACTAAAAAATTCAATAAATGTGGTACTTGCAAAACGAAGGGACATGCAGCAGATCCACACACGACGTGGCTCATTGGAGGACAATACGACACAGGCAGGAAAATACTGTTCCCGCCCGGGATCGAACCGGGGACCTTCTGCGTGTGAAGCAGACGTGATAACCGCTACACTACGGAAACGACGGACCCGAGAAGTCCATCCTTGTTCACTCCAACTTGCCTCAGCCTTTCTCTCGTCCGCGAATGCACACACGACATTTCATTTGTCAGCCTGGAACCCATCACAGCCGAGGGCTCAAGAAGTCTTCGGGGTGCTCGAGAGGGTGTCTGCCGTAGCACCCCTAACGAGATAGCGGCGTTTCGCGCAGTCGTTATTGCAAGTCATATCAGCAAAAGCAATCACTTTCTCAGCAGCAGGCAGTGCGAGCCCAGCGGCAGCTCTACATGAAGGTACCAATAGCCCAGGAAGGCCACCGACCGCGGGAATTCGCGCCGCCCCCATCCCGCCAGCCTACACGAGACTGTCAGGGCACCCTGGGCGACATCGAGGGACCGAAGTAATTGGCGTTCGCCGTGTCACAGGGCTCGTTGGTCTAGGGGTATGATTCCTGCTTAGGGTGCAGGAGGTCCCGGGTTCAAATCCCGGACGAGCCCTAGCGTGTTGTGCAAACTGATCGCACGTCAGTGGCTGAGTCAGCGCAAAAAGCTCGCCGTCAATATCAAATGAATTTCTTATTTGGTGTGAGCAATTGACGCTGTGGTCCAACGCGTGAAGGCGATTACGAAGGTTTCGGGTACAGATGGTAGCAGATGCATGTTAGTAAGTCTTGCTTAAAGTGATGAAAAAGTGTTTCCGCCCGGGATCGAACCAGGGAACTTCTGCGTGATGGGCAGACGTGATAACCTCTACACCACGGAAACTGCTTGTGCGCACCTTACTTCACAGACAACTTGTAGTGATGTTGCCATCGTAACTAAAAAATTCAATAAATGTGGTACTTGCAAAACGAAGGGACATGCAGCAGATCCACACACGACGTGGCTCATTGGAGGACAATACGACACAGGCAGGAAAATACTGTTCCCGCCCGGGATCGAACCGGGGACCTTCTGCGTGTGAAGCAGACGTGATAACCGCTACACTACGGAAACGACGGACCCGAGAAGTCCATCCTTGTTCACTCCAACTTGCCTCAGCCTTTCTCTCGTCGGCGAATGCACACACGACATTTCATTTGTCAGCCTGGAACCCATCACAGCCGAGGGCTCAAGAAGTCTTCGGGGTGCTCGAGAGGGTGTCTGCCGTAGCACCCCTAACGAGATAGCGGCGTTTCGCGCAGTCGTTATTGCAAGTCATATCAGCAAAAGCAATCACTTTCTCAGCAGCAGGCAGTGCGAGCCCAGCGGCAGCTCTACATGAAGGTACCAATAGCCCAGGAAGACCGCCGACCGCGGGAATTGGCGAGGCCCCCATCCCGCCAGCCTACACGAGACTGTCAGGGCACCCTGGACGACATCGAGGGACCGAAGTAATTGGCGTTCGCCGTGTCACAGGGCTCGTTGGTCTAGGGGTATGATTCCTGCTTAGGGTGCAGGAGGTCCCGGGTTCAAATCCCGGACGAGCCCTAGCGTGTTGTGCAAACTGATCGCACGTCAGTGGCTGAGTCAGCGCAAAAAGCTCGCCGTCAATATCAAATGAATTTCTTATTTGGTGTGAGCAATTGACGCTGTGGTCCAACGCGTGAAGGCGATTACGAAGGTTTCGGGTACAGATGGTAGCAGATGCATGTTAGTAAGTCTTGCTTAAAGTGATGAAAAAGTGTTTCCGCCCGGGATCGAACCAGGGAACTTCTGCGTGATGGGCAGACGTGATAACCTCTACACCACGGAAACTGCTTGTGCGCACCTTACTTCACAGACAACTTGTAGTGATGTTGCCATCGTAACTAAAAAATTCAATAAATGTGGTACTTGCAAAACGAAGGGACATGCAGCAGATCCACACACGACGTGGCTCATTGGAGGACAATACGACACAGGCAGGAAAATACTGTTCCCGCCCGGGATCGAACCGGGGACCTTCTGCGTGTGAAGCAGACGTGATAACCGCTACACTACGGAAACGACGGACCCGAGAAGTCCATCCTTGTTCACTCCAACTTGCCTCAGCCTTTCTCTCGTCCGCGAATGCACACACGACATTTCATTTGTCAGCCTGGAACCCATCACAGCCGAGGGCTCAAGAAGTCTTCGGGGTGCTCGAGAGGGTGTCTGCCGTAGCACCCCTAACGAGATAGCGGCGTTTCGCGCAGTCGTTATTGCAAGTCATATCAGCAAAAGCAATCACTTTCTCAGCAGCAGGCAGTGCGAGCCCAGCGGCAGCTCTACATGAAGGTACCAATAGCCCAGGAAGGCCGCCGACCGCGGGAATTCGCGCCGCCCCCATCCCGCCAGCCTACACGAGACTGTCAGGGCACCCTGGACGACATCGAGGGACCGAAGTAATTGGCATTCCCCGCGTCACAGGGCTCGTTGGTCTAGGGGTATGATTCCTGCTTAGGGTGCAGGAGGTCCCGGGTTCAAATCCCGGACGAGCCCTAGCGTTTTGTGCAAACTGATCGCACGTCAGTGGCTGAGTCAGCGCAAAAAGCTCGCCGTCAATGTCAAATGAATTTCTTATTTGGTGTGAGCAATTGACGCTGTGGTCCAACGCGTGAAGGCGATTACGAAGGTTTCGGGTACAGATGGTAGCAGATGCATGTTAGTAAGTCTTGCTTAAAGTGATGAAAAAGTGTTTCCGCCCGGGATCGAACCAGGGAACTTCTGCGTGATGGGCAGACGTGATAACCTCTACATCACGGAAACTGCTTGTGCGCACCTTACTTCACAGACAACTTGTAGTGATGTTGCCATCGTAACTAAAAAATTCAATAAATGTGGTACTTGCAAAACGAAGGGACATGCAGCAGATCCACACACGACGTGGCTCATTGGAGGACAATACGAAACAGGCAGGAAAATACTGTTCCCCTCCGGGATCGAACCGGGGACCTTCTGCGTGTGAAGCAGACGTGATAACCGCTACACTACGGAAACAACGGACCCGAGAAGTCCATCCTTGTTCACTCCAACTTGCCTCAGCCTTTCTCTCGTCCGCGAATGCACACACGACATTTCATTTGTCAGCCTGGAACCCATCACAGCCGAGGGCTCAAGAAGTCTTCGGGGTGCTCGAGAGGGTGTCTGCCGTAGCACCCCTAACGAGATAGCGGCGTTTCGCGCAGTCGTTATTGCAAGTCATATCAGCAAAAGCAATCACTTTCTCAGCAGTAGGCAGTGCGAGCCCAGCGGCAGCTCTACATGAAGGTACCAATAGCACAGGAAGGCCGCCGACCGCGGGAATTCGCGCCGCCCCCATCCCGCCAGCCTACTCGACACTGTCAGGGCACCCTGGACGACATCGAGGGACCGAGGTAATTGGCATTCGCCGTGTCACAGGGCTCGTTGGTCTAGGGGTATGATTCATGCTTAGAGTGCAGGAGGTCCCGGGTTCAAATCCCGGACGAGCCCTAGCGTGTAGTGCAAACTGATCGCACGTCAGTGGCTGAGTCAGCGCAAAAAGCTCGCCGTCAATATCAAATGAATTTCTTATTTGGTGTGAGCAATTGACGCTGTGGTCCAACGCGTGAAGGCGATTACGAAGGTTTCGGGTACAGATGGTAGCAGATGCATGTTAGTAAGTCTTGCCTAAAGTGATGAAAAAGTGTTTCCGCCCGGGATCGAACCAGGGAACTTCTGCGTGATGGGCAGACGTGATAACCTCTACACCACGGAAACTGCTTGTGCGCACCTTACTTCACAGACAACTTGTAGTGATGTTGCCATCGTAACTAAAAAATTCAATAAATGTGGTACTTGCAAAACGAAGGGACATGCAGCAGATCCACACACGACGTGGCTCATTGGAGGACAATACGACACAGGCAGGAAAATACTGTTCCCGCCAGGGATCGAACCGGGGACCTTCTGCGTGTGAAGCAGACGTGATAACCGCTACACTACGGAAACGACGGACCCGAGAAGTCCATCCTTGTTCACTCCAACTTGCCTCAGCCTTTCTCTCGTCCGCGAATGCACACACGACATTTCATTTGTCAGCCTGGAACCCATCACAGCCGAGGGCTCAAGAAGTCTTCGGGGTGCTCGAGAGGGTGTCTGCCGTAGCACCCCTAACGAGATAGCGGCGTTTCGCGCAGTCGTTATTGCAAGTCATATCAGCAAAAGCAATCACTTTCTCAGCAGCAGGCAGTGCGAGCCCAGCGGCAGCTCTACATGAAGGTACCAATAGCCCAGGAAGACCGCCGACCGCGGGAATTCGCTCCGCCCCCATCCCGCCAGCCTACACGAGACTGTCAGGGCACCCTGGACGACATCGAGGGACCGAAGTAATTGGCATTCCCCGCGTCACAGGGCTCGTTGGTCTAGGGGTATGATTCCTGCTTAGGGTGCAGGAGGTCCCGGGTTCAAATCCCGGACGAGCCCTAGCGTTTTGTGCAAACTGATCGCACGTCAGTGGCTGAGTCAGCGCAAAAAGCTCGCCGTCAATGTCAAATGAATTTCTTATTTGGTGTGAGCAATTGACGCTGTGGTCCAACGCGTGAAGGCGATTACGAAGGTTTCGGGTACAGATGGTAGCAGATGCATGTTAGTAAGTCTTGCTTAAAGTGATGAAAAAGGGTTTCCGCCCGGGATCGAACCAGGGAACTTCTGCGTGATGGGCAGACGTGATAACCTCTACATCACGGAAACTGCTTGTGCGCACCTTACTTCACAGACAACTTGTAGTGATGTTGCCATCTTAACTAAAAAATTCAATAAATGTGGTACTTGCAAAACGAAGGGACATGCAGCAGATCCACACACGACGTGGCTCATTGGAGGACAATACGAAACAGGCAGGAAAATACTGTTCCCGCCCGGGATCGAACCGGGGACCTTCTGCGTGTGAAGCAGACGTGATAACCGCTACACTACGGAAACAACGGACCCGAGAAGTCCATCCTTGTTCACTCCAACTTGCCTCAGCCTTTCTCTCGTCCGCGAATGCACACACGACATTTCATTTGTCAGCCTGGAACCCATCACAGCCGAGGGCTCAAGAAGTCTTCGGGGTGCTCGAGAGGGTGTCTGCCGTAGCACCCCTAACGAGATAGCGGCGTTTCGCGCAGTCGTTATTGCAAGTCATATCAGCAAAAGGAATCACTTTCTCAGCAGCAGGCAGTGCGAGCCCAGCGGCAGTTCTACATGAAGGTACCAATAGCACAGGAAGGCCGCCGACCGCGGGAATTCGCGCCGCCCCCATCCCGCCAGCCTACTCGACACTGTCAGGGCACCCTGGACGACATCGAGGGACCGAGGTAATTGGCATTCGCGGTGTCACAGGGCTCGTTGGTCTAGGGGTATGATTCATGCTTAGAGTGCAGGAGGTCCCGGGTTCAAATCCCGGACGAGCCCTAGCGTGTAGTGCAAACTGATCGCACGTCAGTGGCTGAGTCAGCGCAAAAAGCTCGCCGTCAATATCAAATGAATTTCTTATTTGGTGTGAGCAATTGACGCTGTGGTCCAACGCGTGAAGGCGATTACGAAGGTTTCGGGTACAGATGGTAGCAGATGCATGTTAGTAAGTCTTGCTTAAAGTGATGAAAAAGTGTTTCCGCCCGGGATCGAACCAGGGAACTTCTGCGTGATGGGCAGACGTGATAACCTCTACACCACGGAAACTGCTTGTGCGCACCTTACTTCACAGACAACTTGTAGTGATGTTGCCATCGTAACTAAAAAATTCAATAAATGTGGTACTTGCAAAACGAAGGGACATGCAGCAGATCCACACACGACGTGGCTCATTGGAGGACAATACGACACAGGCAGGAAAATACTGTTCCCGCCCGGGATCGAACCGGGGACCTTCTGCGTGTGAAGCAGACGTGATAACCGCTACACTACGGAAACGACGGACCCGAGAAGTCCATCCTTGTTCACTCCAACTTGCCTCAGCCTTTCTCTCGTCCGCGAATGCACACACGACATTTCATTTGTCAGCCTGGAACCCATCACAGCCGAGGGCTCAAGAAGTCTTCGGGGTGCTCGAGAGGGTGTCTGCCGTAGCACCCCTAACGAGATAGCGGCGTTTCGCGCAGTCGTTATTGCAAGTCATATCAGCAAAAGCAATCACTTTCTCAGCAGCAGGCAGTGCGAGCCCAGCGGCAGCTCTACATGAAGGTACCAATAGCCCAGGAAGGCCGCCGACCGCGGGAATTCGCTCCGCCCCCATCCCGCCAGCCTACACGAGACTGTCAGGGCACCCTGGACGACATCGAGGGACCGAAGTAATTGGCATTCCCCGCGTCACAGGGCTCGTTGGTCTAGGGGTATGATTCCTGCTTAGGGTGCAGGAGGTCCCGGGTTCAAATCCCGGACGAGCCCTAGCGTTTTGTGCAAACTGATCGCACGTCAGTGGCTGAGTCAGCGCAAAAAGCTCGCCGTCAATGTCAAATGAATTTCTTATTTGGTGTGAGCAATTGACGCTGTGGTCCAACGCGTGAAGGCGATTACGAAGGTTTCGGGTACAGATGGTAGCAGATGCATGTTAGTAAGTCTTGCTTAAAGTGATGAAAAAGTGTTTCCGCCCGGGATCGAACCAGGGAACTTCTGCGTGATGGGCAGACGTGATAACCTCTACATCACGGAAACTGCTTGTGCGCACCTTACTTCACAGACAACTTGTAGTGATGTTGCCATCGTAACTAAAAAATTCAATAAATGTGGTACTTGCAAAACGAAGGGACATGCAGCAGATCCACACACGACGTGGCTCATTGGAGGACAATACGAAACAGGCAGGAAAATACTGTTCCCGCCCGGGATCGAACCGGGGACCTTCTGCGTGTGAAGCAGACGTGATAACCGCTACACTACGGAAACGACGGACCCGAGAAGTCCATCCTTGTTCACTCCAACATGCCTCAGCCTTTCTCTCGTCCGCGAATGCACACACGACATTTCATTTGTCAGCCTGGAACCCATCACAGCCGAGGGCTCAAGAAGTCTTCGGGGTGCTCGAGAGGGTGTCTGCCGTAGCACCCCTAACGAGATAGCGGCGTTTCGCGCAGTCGTTATTGCAAGTCATATCAGCAAAAGCAATCACTTTCTCAGCAGCAGGCAGTGCGAGCCCAGCGGCAGCTCTACATGAAGGTACCAATAGCCCAGGAAGGCCGCCGACCGCGGGAATTCGCGCCGCCCCCATCCCGCCAGCCTACACGAGACTGTCAGGGCACCCTGGACGACATCGATGGACCGAAGTAATTGGCATTCGCCGTGTCACAGGGCTCGTTGGTCTAGGGGTATGATTCCTGCTTAGGGTGCAGGAGGTCCCGGGTTCAAATCCCGGACGAGCCCTAGCGTGTTGTGCAAACTGATCGCACGTCAGTGGCTGAGTCAGCGGAAAAAGCTCGCCGTCAATATCAAATGAATTTCTTATTTGGTGTGAGCAATTGACGCTGTGGTCCAACGCGTGAAGGCGATTACGAAGGTTTCGGGTACAGATGGTAGCAGATGCATGTTAGTAAGTCTTGCTTAAAGTGATGAAAAAGTGTTTCCGCCCGGGATCGAACCAGGGAACTTCTGCGTGATGGGCAGACGTGATAACCTCTACACCACGGAAACTGCTTGTGCGCACCTTACTTCACAGACAACTTGTAGTGATGTTGCCATCGTAACTAAAAAATTCAATAAATGTGGTACTTGCAAAACGAAGGGACATGCAGCAGATCCACACACGACGTGGCTCATTGGAGGACAATACGACACAGGCAGGAAAATACTTTTCCAGCCCGGGATCGAACCGTGGACCTTCTGCGTGTGAAGCAGACGTGATAACCGCTACACTACGGAAACGACGGACCCGAGAAGTCCATCCTTGTTCACTCCAACTTGCCTCAGCCTTTCTCTCGTCGGCGAATGCACACACGACATTTCATTTGTCAGCCTGGAACCCATCACAGCCGAGGGCTCAAGAAGTCTTCGGGGTGCTCGAGAGGGTGTCTGCCGTAGCACCCCTAACGAGATAGCGGCGTTTCGCGCAGTCGTTATTGCAAGTCATATCAGCAAAAGCAATCACTTTCTCAGCAGCAGGCAGTGCGAGCCCAGCGGCAGCTCTACATGAAGGTACCAATAGCCCAGTAAGGCCGCCGACCGCGGGAATTCGCGCCGCCCCCATCCCGCCAGCCTACACGAGACTGTCAGGGCACCCTGGACGACATCGAGGGACCGAAGTAATTGGCATTCGCCGTGTCACAGGGCTCGTTGGTCTAGGGGTATGATTCCTGCTTAGGGTGCAGGAGGTCCCGGGTTCAAATCCCGGACGAGCCCTAGCGTGTTGTGCAAACTGATCGCACGTCAGTGGCTGAGTCAGCGCAAAAAGCTCGCCGTCAATATCAAATGAATTTCTTATTTGGTGTGAGCAATTGACGCTGTGGTCCAACGCGTGAAGGCGATTACGAAGGTTTCGGGTACAGATGGTAGCAGATGCATGTTAGTAAGTCTTGCCTAAAGTGATGAAAAAGTGTTTCCGCCCGGGATCGAACCAGGGAACTTCTGCGTGATGGGCAGACGTGATAACCTCTACACCACGGAAACTGCTTGTGCGCACCTTACTTCACAGACAACTTGTAGTGATGTTGCCATCGTAACTAAAAAATTCAATAAATGTGGTACTTGCAAAACGAAGGGACATGCAGCAGATCCACACACGACGTGGCTCATTGGAGGACAATACGACACAGGCAGGAAAATACTGTTCCCGCCCGGGATCGAACCGGGGACCTTCTGCGTGTGAAGCAGACGTGATAACCGCTACACTACGGAAACGACGGACCCGAGAAGTCCATCCTTGTTCACTCCAACTTGCCTCAGCCTTTCTCTCGTCCGCGAATGCACACATGACATTTCATTTGTCAGCCTGGAACCCATCACAGCCGAGGGCTCAAGAAGTCTTCGGGGTGCTCGAGAGGGTGTCTGCCGTAGCACCCCTAACGAGATAGCGGCGTTTCGCGCAGTCGTTATTGCAAGTCATATCAGCAAAAGCAATCACTTTCTCAGCAGCAGGCAGTGCGAGCCCAGCGGCAGCTCTACATGAAGGTACCAATAACCCAGGAAGGCCGCCGACCGCGGGAATTCGCGCCGCCCCCATCCCGCCAGCCTACACGAGACTGTCAGGGCACCCTGGACGACATCGAGGGACCGAAGTAATTGGCATTCGCCGTGTCACAGGGCTCGTTGGTCTAGGGGTATGATTCCTGCTTAGGGTGCAGGAGGTCCCGGGTTCAAATACCGGACGAGCCCTAGCGTGTTGTGCAAACTGATCGCACGTCAGTGGCTGAGTCAGCGGAAAAAGCTCGCCGTCAATATCAAATGAATTTCTTATTTGGTGTGAGCAATTGACGCTGTGGTCCAACGCGTGAAGGCGATTACGAAGGTTTCGGGTACAGATGGTAGCAGATGCATGTTAGTAAGTCTTGCTTAAAGTGATGAAAAAGTGTTTCCGCCCGGGATCGAACCAGGGAACTTCTGCGTGATGGGCAGACGTGATAACCTCTACACCACGGAAACTGCTTGTGCGCACCTTACTTCACAGACAACTTGTAGTGATGTTGCCATCGTAACTAAAAAATTCAATAAATGTGGTACTTGCAAAACGAAGGGACATGCAGCAGATCCACACACGACGTGGCTCATTGGAGGACAATACGACACAGGCAGGAAAATACTTTTCCAGCCCGGGATCGAACCGTGGACCTTCTGCGTGTGAAGCAGACGTGATAACCGCTACACTACGGAAACGACGGACCCGAGAAGTCCATCCTTGTTCACTCCAACTTGCCTCAGCCTTTCTCTCGTCCGCGAATGCACACACGACATTTCATTTGTCAGCCTGGAACCCATCACAGCCGAGGGCTCAAGAAGTCTTCGGGGTGCTCGAGAGGGTGTCTGCCGTAGCACCCCTAACGAGATAGCGGCGTTTCGCGCAGTCGTTATTGCAAGTCATATCAGCAAAAGCAATCACTTTCTCAGCAGCAGGCAGTGCGAGCCCAGCGGCAGCTCTTCATGAAGGTACCAATAGCCCAGGAAGGCCGCCGACCGCGGGAATTCGCGCCGCCCCCATCCCGCCAGCCTACACGAGACTGTCAGGGCACCCTGGACGACATCGAGGGACCGAAGTAATTGGCATTCGCCGTGTCACAGGGCTCGTTGGTCTAGGGGTATGATTCCTGCTTAGGGTGCAGGAGGTCCCGGGTTCAAATCCCGGACGAGCCCTAGCGTGTTGTGCAAACTGATCGCACGTCAGTGGCTGAGTCAGCGCAAAAAGCTCGCCGTCAATATCAAATGAATTTCTTATTTGGTGTGAGCAATTGACGCTGTGGTCCAACGCGTGAAGGCGATTACGAAGGTTTGGGGTACAGATGGTAGCAGATGCATGTTAGTAAGTCTTGCTTAAAGTGATGAAAAAGTGTTTCCGCCCGGGATCGAACCAGGGAACTTCTGCGTGATGGGCAGACGTGATAACCTCTACACCACGGAAACTGCTTGTGCGCACCTTACTTCACAGACAACTTGTAGTGATGTTGCCATCGTAACTAAAATATTCAATAAATGTGGTACTTGCAAAACGAAGGGACATGCAGCAGATCCACACACGACGTGGCTCATTGGAGGACAATACGACACAGGCAGGAAAATACTGTTCCCGCCCGGGATCGAACCGGGGACCTTCTGCGTGTGAAGCAGACGTGATAACCGCTACACTACGGAAACGACGGACCCGAGAAGTCCATCCTTGTTCACTCCAACTTGCCTCAGCCTTTCTCTCGTCCGCGAATGCACACACGACATTTCATTTGTCAGCCTGGAACCCATCACAGCCGAGGGCTCAAGAAGTCTTCGGGGTGCTCGAGAGGGTGTCTGCCGTAGCACCCCTAACGAGATAGCGGCGTTTCGCGCAGTCGTTATTGCAAGTCATATCAGCAAAAGCAATCACTTTCTCAGCAGCAGGCAGTGCGAGCCCAGCGGCAGCTCTTCATGAAGGTACCAATAGCCCAGGAAGGCCGCCGACCGCGGGAATTCGCGCCGCCCCCATCCCGCCAGCCTACACGAGACTGTCAGGGCACCCTGGACGACATCGAGGGACCGAAGTAATTGGCATTCGCCGTGTCACAGGGCTCGTTGGTCTAGGGGTATGATTCCTGCTTAGGGTGCAGGAGGTCCCGGGTTCAAATCCCGGACGAGCCCTAGCGTGTTGTGCAAACTGATCGCACGTCAGTGGCTGAGTCAGCGCAAAAAGCTCGCCGTCAATATCAAATGAATTTCTTATTTGGTGTGAGCAATTGACGCTGTGGTCCAACGCGTGAAGGCGATTACGAAGGTTTGGGGTACAGATGGTAGCAGATGCATGTTAGTAAGTCTTGCTTAAAGTGATGAAAAAGTGTTTCCGCCCGGGATCGAACCAGGGAACTTCTGCGTGATGGGCAGACGTGATAACCTCTACACCACGGAAACTGCTTGTGCGCACCTTACTTCACAGACAACTTGTAGTGATGTTGCCATCGTAACTAAAATATTCAATAAATGTGGTACTTGCAAAACGAAGGGACATGCAGCAGATCCACACACGACGTGGCTCATTGGAGGACAATACGACACAGGCAGGAAAATACTGTTCCCGCCCGGGATCGAACCGGGGACCTTCTGCGTGTGAAGCAGACGTGATAACCGCTACACTACGGAAACGACGGACCCGAGAAGTCCATCCTTGTTCACTCCAACTTGCCTCAGCCTTTCTCTCGTCCGCGAATGACCACACGACATTTTATTTGTCAGCCTGGAACCCATCACAGCCGAGGGCTCAAGAAGTCTTCGGGGTGCTCGAGAGGGTGTCTGCCGTAGCACCCCTAACGACATAGAGGCGTTTCGCGCAGTCGTTATTGCAAGTCATATCAGCAAAAGCAATCACTTTCTCAGCAGCAGGCAGTGCGAGCCCAGCGGCAGCTCTACATGAAGGTACCAATAGCCCAGGAAGGCCGCCGACCGCGGGAATTCGCGCCGCCCCCATCCCGCCAGCCTACACGAGACTGTCAGGGCACCCTGGGCGACATCGAGGGACCGAAGTAATTGGCGTTCGCCGTGTCACAGGGCTCGTTGGTCTAGGGGTATGATTCCTGCTTAGGGTGTAGGAGGTCCCGGGTTCAAATCCCGGACGAGCCCTAGCGTGTTGTGCAAACTGATCGCACGTCGGTGGCTGAGTCACCGCAAAAAGCTCGCCGTCAATGTCAAATGAATTTCTTATTTGGTGTGAGCAACTGACGCTGTGGTCCAACGCGTGAAGGCGATTACGAAGGTTTGGGGTACAGATGGTAGCAGATGCATGTTAGTAAGTCTTGCTTAAAGTGATGAAAAAGTGTTTCCGCCCGGGATCGAACCAGGGAACTTCTGCGTGATGGGCAGACGTGATAACCTCTACACCACAGAAACTGCTTGTGCGCACCTTACTTCACAGGCAACTTGTAGTGATGTTGCCATCGTAACTAAAAAATTCAATAAATGTGGTACTTGCAAATCGAAGGGACATGCAGCAGATCCACACACGACGTGGCTCATTGGAGGACAATACGACACAGGCAGGAAAATACTGTTCCCGCCCGGGATCGAACCGGGGACCTTCTGCGTGTGAAGCAGACGTGATAACCGCTACACTACGGAAACGACGGACCCGAGAAGTCCATCCTTGTTCACTCCAACTTGCCTCAGCTTTTCTCTCGTCCACGAATGCACACACGACATTTCATTTGTCAGCCTGGAACCCATCACAGCCGAGGGCTCAAGAAGTCTTCGGGGTGCTCGAGAGGGTGTCTGCCGTAGCACCCCTAACGAGATAGCGGCGTTTCGCGCAGTCGTTATTGCAAGTCATATCAGCAAAAGCAATCACTTTCTCAGCAGCAGGCAGTGCGAGCCCAGCGGCAGCTCTACATGAAGGTACCGATAGCACAGGAAGGCCGCCGACCGCGGGAATTCGCGCCGCCCCCATCCCGCCAGCCTACTCGAGACTGTCAGGGCACCCTGGACGACATCGAGGGACCGAGGTAATTGGCATTCGCCGTGTCACAGGGCTCGTTGGTCTAGGGGTATGATTCCTGCTTAGAGTGCGGGAGGTCCCGGGTTCAAATCCCGGACGAGCCCTAGCGTGTAGTGCAAACTGATCGCACGTCAGTGGCTGAGTCAGCGCAAAAAGCTCGCCGTCAATATCAAATGAATTTCTTATTTGGTGTGAGCAATTGACGCTGTGGTCCAACGCGTGAAGGCGATTACGAAGGTTTCGGGTACAGATGGTAGCAGATGCATGTTAGTAAGTCTTGCCTAAAGTGATGAAAAAGTGTTTCCGCCCGGGATCGAACCAGGGAACTTCTGCGTGATGGGCAGACGTGATAACCTCTACACCACGGAAACTGCTTGTGCGCACCTTACTTCACAGACAACTTGTAGTGATGTTGCCATCGTAACTAAAAAATTCAATAAATGTGGTACTTGCAAAACGAAGGGACATGCAGCAGATCCACACACGACGTGGCTCATTGGAGGACAATACGACACAGGCAGGAAAATACTGTTCCCGCCCGGGATCGAACGGGGGACCTTCTGCGTATGAAGCAGACGTGATAACCGCTACACTACGGAAACGACGGACCCGAGAAGTCCATCCTTGTTCACTCCAACTTGCCTCAGCCTTTCTCTCGTCCGCGAATGCACACACGACAGTTCTTTTTTCAGCCTGGAACCCATCACAGCCGAGGGCTCAAGAAGTCTTCGGGGTGCTCGAGAGGGTGTCTGCCGTAGCACCCCTAACGAGATAGCGGCGTTTCGCGCAGTCGTTATTGCAAGTCATATCAGCAAAAGCAATCACTTTCTCAGCAGCAGGCAGTGCGAGCCCAGCGGCAGCTCTACATGAAGGTACCAATAGCCCAGGAAGGCCGCCGACCGCGGGAATTCGCGCCGCCCCCATCCCGCCAGCCTACACGAGACTGTCAGGGCACCCTGGACGACATCGAGGGACCGAAGTAATTGGCGTTCGCCGTGTCACAGGGCTCGTTGGTCTAGGGGTATGATTCCTGCTTAGGGTGCAGGAGGTCCCGGGTTCAAATCCCGGACGAGCCCTAGCGTGTTGTGCAAACTGATCGCACGTCGGTGGCTGAGTCAGCGCAAAAAGCTCGCCGTCAATATCAAGTGAATTTCTTATTTGGTCTGAGCAATTGACGCTGTTGTCCAACGCGTGAAGGCGATTACGAAGGTTTCGGGTACAGATGGTAGCAGATGCATGTTAGTAAGTCTTGCTTAAAGTGATGAAAAAGTGTTTCCGCCCGGGATCGAACCAGGGAACTTCTGCGTGATGGGCAGACGTGATAACCTCTACACCACGGAAACTGCTTGTGCGCACCTTACTTCACAGGCAACTTGTAGTGATGTTGCCATCGTAACTAAAAAATTCAATAAATGTGGTACTTGCAAAACGAAGGGACATGCAGCAGATCCACACACGACGTGGCTCATTGGAGGACAATACGACACAGGCAGGAAAATACTGTTCCCGCCAGGGATCGAACCGGGGACCTTCTGCGTGTGAAGCAGACGTGATAACCGCTACACTACGGAAACGACGGACCCGAGAAGTCCATCCTTGTTCACTCCAACTTGCCTCAGCCTTTCTCTCGTCCGCGAATGCACACACGACATTTCATTTGTCAGCCTGGAACCCATCACAGCCGAGGGCTCAAGAAGTCTTCGGGGTGCTCGAGAGGGTGTCTGCCGTAGCACCCCTAACGAGATAGCGGCGTTTCGCGCAGTCGTTATTGCAGGTCATATCAGTAAAAGCAATCACCTTCTCAGCAGCAGGTAGTGCGAGCCCAGCGGCAGCGCAAAAGCAATCACTTTCTCAGCAGCAGGCAGTGCGAGCCCAGAGGCCGAGGAGTGCATCTTTGTTCACTTGAACTTGCCTCAGCCTTTCTCTCGTCCGCGAATGCACACACGACAGTTCTTTTGTCAGCCTGGAACCCATCACAGCCGAGGGCTCAAGTAGTCTTCGGGGTGCTCGAGAGGGTGTCTGCCGTAGCACCCCTAACGAGATAGCGGCGCTTCGCGCAGTCGTTGTTGCAAGTCATATCAGCAAAAGCAATCACTTTCTCAGCAGCAGGCAGTGCGAGCCCAGCGGCAGCTCTACATGAAGGTACCAATTGCCCAGGAAGGCCGCCGACCGCGGGAATTCGCGCCGCCCCCATCCCGCCAGCCTACACGAGACTGTCAGGGCACCCTGGACGACATCGAGGGACCGAAGTAATTGGCATTCGCCGTGTCACAGGGCTCGTTGGTCTAGGGGTATGATTCCTGCTTAGGGTGCAGGAGGTCCCGGGATCAAATCCCGGACGAGCCCTAGCGTGTTGTGCAAACTGATCGCACGTCAGTGGCTGAGTCAGCGCAAAAAGCTCGCCGTCAATATCAAATGAATTTCTTATTTGGTGTGAGCAATTGACGCTGTGGTCCAACGCGTGAAGGCGATTACGAAGGTTTCGGGTACAGATGGTAGCAGATGCATGTTAGTAAGTCTTGCTTAAAGTGATGAAAAAGTGTTTCCGCCCGGGATCGAACCAGGGAACTTCTGCGTGATGGGCAGACGTGATAACCTCTACACCACGGAAACTGCTTGTGCGCACCTTACTTCACAGACAACTTGTAGTGATGTTGCCATCGTAACTAAAAAATTCGATAAATGTGGTACTTGCAAAACGAAGGGACATGCAGCAGATCCACACACGACGTGGCTCATTGGAGGACAATACGACACAGGCAGGAAAATACTGTTCCCGCCCGGGATCGAACCGGGGACCTTCTGCGTGTGAAGCAGACGTGATAACCGCTACACTACGGAAACGACGGATCCGCGAAGTCCATCCTTGTTCACTCCAACTTGCCTCAGCCTTTCTCTCGTCCGCGAATGCACACACGACAGTTCTTTTGTCAGCCTGGAACCCATCACAGCCGAGGGCTCAAGAAGTCTTCGGGGTGCTCGACAGGGTGTCTGCCGTAGCACCCCTAACGAGATAGCGGCGTTTCGCGCAGTCGTAATTGCAAGTCATATCAGCAAAAGCAATCACTTTCTCAGCAGCAGGCAGTGCGAGCCCAGAGGCCGAGGAGTGCATCTTTGTTCACTCGAACTTGCCTCAGCCTTTCTCTCGTCCGCGAATGCACACACGACAGTTCTTTTGTCAGCCTGGAACCCATCACAGCCGAGGGCTCAAGAAGTCTTCGGGGTGCTCGAGAGGGTGTCTGCCGTAGCACCCCTAACGAGATAGCGGCGTTTCGCGCAGTCGTTAGTGCAAGTCATATCAGTAAAAGCAATCACCTTCTCAGCAGCAGGTAGTGCGAGCCCAGCGGCAGCGCAAAAGCAATCACTTTCTCAGCAGCAGGCAGTGCGAGCCCAGAGGCTGAGAAGTGCATCTTTGTTCACTCGAACTTGCCTCAGCCTTTCTCTCGTCCGCGAATGCACACACGACAGTTCTTTTGTCAGCCTGGAACCCATCACAGCCGAGGGCTCAAGTAGTCTTCGGGGTGCTCGAGAGGGTGTCTGCCGTAGCACCCCTAACGAGATAGCGGCGCTTCGCGCAGTCGTTGTTGCAAGTCATATCAGCAAAAGCAATCACTTTCTCAGCAGCAGGTAGTGCGAGCCCAGCGGCAGCTCTACATGAAGGTACCAATAGCCCAGGAAGGCCGCCGACCGCGGGAATTCGCGCCGCCCCCATCCCGCCAGCCTACACGAGACTGTCAGGGCACCCTGGACGACATCGAGGGACCGAAGTAATTGGCATTCGCCGTGTCACAGGGCTCGTTGGTCTAGGGGTATGATTCCTGCTTAGGGTGCAGGAGGTCCCGGGATCAAATCCCGGACGAGCCCTAGCGTGTTGTGCAAACTGATCGCACGTCAGTGTCTGAGTCAGCGCAAAAAGCTCGCCGTCAATATCAAATGAATTTCTTATTTGGTGTGAGCAATTGACGCTGTGGTCCAACGCGTGAAGGCGATTACGAAGGTTTCGGGTACAGATAGTAGCAGATGCATGTTAGTAAGTCTTGCTTAAAGTGATGAAAAAGTGTTTCCGCCCGGGATCGAACGAGGGAACTTCTGCGTGATGGGCAGACGTGATAACCTCTACACCACGGAAACTGCTTGTGCGCACCTTACTTCACAGACAACTTGTAGTGATGTTGCCATCGTAACTAAAAAATTCAATAAATGTGGTACTTGCAAAACGAAGGGACATGCAGCAGATCCATACACGACGTGGCTCATTGGAGGACAATACGACACAGGCAGGAAAATACTGTTCCCGCCCGCGATCGAACCGGGGACTTTCTGCGTGTGAAACAGGCGTGATAACCGCTACACTACGGAAACGACGGACCCGAGAAGTCCATACTTGTTCACTCGAACTTGCCTCAGCCTTTCTCTCGTCCGCGAATGCACACACGACAGTTCTTTTGTCAGCCTGGAACCCATCACAGCCGAGGGCTCAAGAAGTCTTCGGGGTGCTCGAGAGGGTGTCTGCCGTAGCACCCCTAACGAGATAGCGGCGTTTCGCGCAGTCGTTATTGCAAGTCATATCAGTAAAAGCAATCACCTTCTCAGCAGCAGGTAGTGCGAGCCCAGTGGCAGCGCAAAAGCAATCACTTTCTCAGCAGCAGGCAGTGCGAGCCCAGAGGCCGAGGAGTGCATCTTTGTTCACTCGAACTTGCCTCAGCCTTTCTCTCGTCCGCGAATGCACACACGACAGTTCTTTTGTCAGCCTGGAACCCATCACAGCCGAGGGCTCAAGAAGTCTTCGGGGTGCTCGAGAGGGTGTCTGCCGTAGCACCCCTAACGAGATAGCGGCGTTTCGCGCAGTCGTTATTGCAAGTCATATCAGCAAAAGCAATCACTTTCTCAGCAGCAGGTAGTGCGAACCCAGCGGCAGCTCTACATGAAGGTACCAATAGCCCAGGAAGGCCGCCGACCGCGGGAATTCGCGCCGCCCCCATCCCGCCAGCCTACACGAGACTGTCAGGGCACCCTGGACGACATCGAGGGACCGAAGTAATTGGCATTCGCCGTGTCACAGGGCTCGTTGGTCTAGGGGTATGATTCCTGCTTAGGGTGCAGGAGGTCCCGGGCTCAAATCCCGGACGAGCCCTAGCGTGTTGTGCAAACTGATCGCACGTCAGTGGCTGAGTCAGCGGAAAAAGCTCGCCGTCAATATCAAATGAATTTCTTATTTGGTGTGAGCAATTGACGCTGTGGTCCAACGCGTGAAGGCGATTACGAAGGTTTCGGGTACAGATGGTACCAGATGCATGTTAGTAAGTCTTGCTTAAAGTGATGAAAAAGTGTTTCCGCCCGGGATCGAACCGGGGACCTTCTGCGTGTGAAGCAGACGTGATAACCGCTACACTACGGAAACGACGGATCCGAGAAGTCCATCCTTGTTCACTCCAACTTGCCTCAGCCTTTCTCTCGTCCGCGAATGCACACACGACAGTTCTTTTGTCAGCCTGGAACCCATCACAGCCGAGGGCTCAAGAAGTCTTCGGGGTGCTCGAGAGGGTGTCTGCCGTAGCACCCCTAACGAGATAGCGGCGTTTCGCGCAGTCGTAATTGCAAGTCATATCAGCAAAAGCAATCACTTTCTCAGCAGCAGGCAGTGCGAGCCCAGAGGCCGAGGAGTGCATCTTTGTTCACTCGAACTTGCCTCAGCCTTTCTCTCGTCCGCGAATGCACACACGACAGTTCTTTTGTCAGCCTGGAACCCATCACAGCCGAGGGCTCAAGAAGTCTTCGGGGTGCTCGAGAGGGTGTCTGCCGTAGCACCCCTAACGAGATAGCGGCGTTTCGCGCAGTCGTTATTGCAAGTCATATCAGCAAAAGCAATCACTTTCTCAGCAGCAGGTAGTGCGAGCCCAGCGGCAGCTCTACATGAAGGTACCAATAGCCCAGGAAGGCCGCCGACCGCGGGAATTCGCGCCGCCCCCATCCCGCCAGCCTACACGAGACTGTCAGGGCACCCTGGACGACTTCGAGGGACCGAAGTAATTGGCATTCGCCGTGTCACAGGGCTCGTTTGTCCAGGGGTATGATTCCTGCTTAGGGTGCAGGAGGTCCCGGGTTCAAATCCCGGACGAGCCCTAGCGTGTTGTGCAAACTGATCGCACGTCAGTGGCTGAGTCAGCGGAAAAAGCTCGCCGTCAATATCAAATGAATTTCTTATTTGGTGTGAGCAATTGACGCTGTGGTCCAACGCGTGAAGGCGATTACGAAGGTTTCGGGTACAGATGGTAGCAGATGCATGTTAGTAAGTCTTGCTTAAAGTGATGAAAAAGTGTTTCCGCCCGGGATCGAACCAGGGAACTTCTGCGTGATGGGCAGACGTGATAACCTCTACACCACGGAAACTGCTTGTGCGCACCTTACTTCACAGACAACTTGTAGTGATGTTGCCATCGTAACTAAAAAATTCAATAAATGTGGTACTTGCAAAACGAAGGGACATGCAGCAGATCCACACACGACGTGGCTAATTGGAGGACAATACGACACAGGCAGGAAAATACTGTTCCCGCCCGCGATCGAACCGGGGACTTTCTGCGTGTGAAGCAGGCGTGATAACCGCTACACTACGGAAACGACGGACCCGAGAAGTCCATCCTTGTTCACTCCAACTTGCCTCAGCCTTTCTCTCGTCCGCGAATGCACACACGACATTTCATTTGTCAGCCTGGAACCCATCACAGCCGAGAGCTCAAGAAGTCTTCGGGGTGCTCGAGAGGGTGTCTGCCGTAGCACCCCTAACGAGATAGCGGCGTTTCGCGCAGTCGTAATTGCAAGTCATATCAGCAAAAGCAATCACTTTCTCAGCAGCAGGCAGTGCGAGCCCAGAGGCCGAGGAGTGCATCTTTGTTCACTCGAACTTGCCTCAGCCTTTCTCTCGTCCGCGAATGCACACACGACAGTTCTTTTGTCAGCCTGGAACCCATCACAGCCGAGGGCTCAAGAAGTCTTCGGGGTGCTCGAGAGGGTGTCTGCCGTAGCACCCCTAACGAGATAGCGGCGTTTCGCGCAGTCGTTATTGCAAGTCATATCAGCAAAAGCAATCACCTTCTCAGCAGCAGGTAGTGCGAGCCCAGTGGCAGCGCAAAAGCAATCACTTTCTCAGCAGCAGGCAGTGCGAGCCCAGAGGCCGAGGAGTGCATCTTTGTTCACTCGAACTTGCCTCAGCCTTTCTCTCGTCCGCGAATGCACACACGACAGTTCTTTTGTCAGCCTGGAACCCATCACAGCCGAGGGCTCAAGAAGTCTTCGGGGTGCTCGAGTGGGTGTCTGCCGTAGCACCCCTAACGAGATAGCGGCGTTTCGCGCAGTCGTTATTGCAAGTCATATCAGCAAAAGCAATCACTTTCTCAGCAGCAGGTAGTGCGAGCCCAGCGGCAGCTCTACATGAAGGTACCAATAGCCCAGGAAGGCCGCCGACCGCGGGAATTCGCGCCGCCCCCATCCCGCCAGCCTACACGAGACTGTCAGGGCACCCTGGACGACATCGAGGGACCGAAGTAATTGGCATTCGCCGTGTCACAGGGCTCGTTGGTCTAGGGGTATGATTCCTGCTTAGGGTGCAGGAGGTCCCGGGTTCAAATCCCGGACGAGCCCTAGCGTGTTGTGCAAACTGATCGCACGTCAGTGGCTGAGTCAGCGGAAAAAGCTCGCCGTCAATATCAAATGAATTTCTTATTTGGTGTGAGCAATTGACGCTGTGGTCCAACGCGTGAACGCGATTACGAAGGTTTGGGGTACAGATGGTAGCAGATGCATGTTAGTAAGTCTTGCTTAAAGTGATGAAAAAGTGTTTCCGCCCGGGATCGAACCAGGGAACTTCTGCGTGATGGGCAGACGTGATAACCCCTACACCACGGAAACTGCTTGTGCGCACCTTACTTCACAGACAACTTGTAGTGATGTTGCCATCGTAACTAAAAAATTCAATAAATGTGGTACTTGCAAAACGAAGGGACATGCAGCAGATCCACACACGACGTGGCTAATTGGAGGACAATACGACACAGGCAGGAAAATACTGTTCCCGCCCGCGATCGAACCGGGGACTTTCTGCGTGTGAAGCAGACGTGATAACCGCTACACTACGGAAACGACGGACCCGAGAAGTCCATACTTGTTCACTCGAAGTTGCCTCAGCCTTTCTCTCGTCCGCGAATGCACACACGACATTTCATTTGTCAGCCTGGAACCCATCACAGCCGAGGGCTCAAGAAGTCTTCGGGGTGCTCGAGAGGGTGTCTGCCGTAGCACCCCTAACGAGATAGCGGCGTTTCGCGCAGTCGTAATTGCAAGTCATATCAGCAAAAGCAATCACTTTCTCAGCAGCAGGCAGTGCGAGCCCAGAGGCCGAGGAGTGCATCTTTGTTCACTCGAACTTGCCTCAGCCTTTCTCTCGTCCGCGAATGCACACACGACAGTTCTTTTGTCAGCCTGGAACCCATCACAGCCGAGGGCTCAAGAAGTATTCGGGGTGCTCGAGAGGGTGTCTGCCGTAGCACCCCTAACGAGATAGCGGCGTTTCGCGCAGTCGTTATTGCAAGTCATATCAGCAAAAGCAATCACTTTCTCAGCAGCAGGTAGTGCGAGCCCAGCGGCAGCTCTTAATGAAGGTACCAATAGCCCAGGAAGGCCGCCGACCGCGGGAATTCGCGCCGCCCCCATCCCGCCAGCCTACACGAGACTGTCAGGGCACCCTGGACGACATCGAGGGACCGAAGTAATTGGCATTCGCCGTGTCACAGGGCTCGTTGGTCTAGGGGTATGATTCCTGCTTAGGGTGCAGGAGGTCCCGGGTTCAAATCCCGGACGAGCCCTAGCGTGTTGTGCAAACTGATCGCACGTCAGTGGCTGAGTCAGCGCAAAAAGCTCGCCGTCAATATCAAATGAATTTCTTATTTGGTGTGAGCAATTGACGCTGTGGTCCAACGCGTGAAGGCGATTACGAAGGTTTCGGGTACAGATGGTAGCAGATGCATGTTAGTAAGTCTTGCTTAAAGTGATGAAAAAGTGTTTCCGCCCGGGATCGAACCAGGGAACTTCTGCGTGATGGGCAGACGTGATAACCTCTACACCACGGAGACTGCTTGTGCGCACCTTACTTCACAGACAACTTGTAGTGATGTTGCCATCGTAACTAAAAAATTCAATAAATGTGGTACTTGCAAAACGAAGGGACATGCAGCAGATCCACACACAACGTGGCTCATTGGAGGACAATACGACACAGACAGGAAAATACTGTTCCCGCCCGGGATCGAACCGGGGACCTTCTGCTTGTGAAGCAGACGTGATAACCGCTACACTACGGAAACGACGGACCCGAGAAGTCCATCCTTGTTCACTCCAACTTGCCTCAGCCTTTCTCTCGTCCGCGAATGCACACACGACATTTCATTTGTCAGCCTGGAACCCATCACAGCCGAGGGCTCAAGAAGTCTTCGGGGTGCTCGAGAGGGTGTCTGCCGTAGCACCCCTAACGAGATAGCGGCGTTTCGCGCAGTCGTAATTGCAAGTCATATCAGCAAAAGCAATCACTTTCTCAGCAGCAGGCAGTGCGAGCCCAGAGGCCGAGGAGTGCATCTTTGATCCCTCGAACTTGCCTCAGCCTTTCTCTCGTCCGCGAATGCACACACGACAGTTCTTTTGTCAGCCTGGAACCCATCACAGCCGAGGGCTCAAGAAGTATTCGGGGTGCTCGAGAGGGTGTCTGCCGTAGCACCCCTAACGAGATAGCGGCGTTTCGCGCAGTCGTTATTGGAAGTCATATCAGCAAAAGAAATCACTTTCTCAGCAGCCGGTAGTGCGAGCCCAGCGGCAGCTCTTAATGAAGGTACCAATAGCCCAGGAAGGCCGCCGACCGCGGGAATTCGCGCCGCCCCCATCCCGCCAGCCTACACGAGACTGTCAGGGCACCCTGGACGACATCGAGGGACCGAAGTAATTGGCATTCGCCGTGTCACAGGGCTCGTTGGTCTAGGGGTATGATTCCTGCTTAGGGTGCAGGAGGTCCCGGGTTCAAATCCCGGACGAGCCCTAGCGTGTTGTGCAAACTGATCGCACGTCAGTGGCTGAGTCAGCGCAAAAAGCTCGCCGTCAATATCAAATGAATTTCTTATTTGGTGTGAGCAATTGACGCTGTGGTCCAACGCGTGAAGGCGATTACGAAGGTTTCGGGTACAGATGGTAGCAGATGCATGTTAGTAAGTCTTGCTTAAAGTGATGAAAAAGTGTTTCCGCCCGGGATCGAACCAGGGAACTTCTGCGTGATGGGCAGACGTGATAACCTCTACACCACGGAAACTGCTTGTGCGCACCTTACTTCACAGACAACTTGTAGTGATGTTGCCATCGTAACTAAAAAATTCAATAAATGTGGTACTTGCAAAACGAAGGGACATGCAGCAGATCCACACACAACGTGGCTCATTGGAGGACAATACGACACAGGCAGGAAAATACTGTTCCCGCCCGGGATCGAACCGGGGACCTTCTGCGTGTGAAGCAGACGTGATAACCGCTACACTACGGAAACGACAGACACGAGAAGTCCATCCTTGTTCACTCCAACTTGCCTCAGCCTTTCTCTCGTCCGCGAATGCACACACGACATTTCATTTGTCAGCCTGGAACCCATCACAGCCGAGGGCTCAAGAAGTCTTCGGGGTGCTCGAGAGGGTGTCTGCCGTAGCACCCCTAACGAGATAGCGGCGTTTCGCGCAGTCGTAATTGCAAGTCATATCAGCAAAAACAATCACTTTCTCAGCAGCAGGCAGTGCGAGCCCAGAGGCCGAGGAGTGCATCTTTGTTCACTCGAACTTGCCTCAGCCTTTCTCTCGTCCGCGAATGCACACACGACAGTTCTTTTGTCAGCCTGGAACCCATCACAGCCGAGGGCTCAAGAAGTCTTCGGGGTGCTCGAGAGGGTGTCTGCCGTAGCACCCCTAACGAGATAGCGGCGTTTCGCGCAGTCGTTATTGCAAGTCATATCAGCAAAAGCAATCACTTTCTCAGCAGCAGGTAGTGCGAGCCCAGCGGCAGCTCTTAATGAAGGTACCAATAGCCCAGGAAGGCCGCCGACCGCGGGAATTCGCGCCGCCCCCATCCCGCCAGCCTACACGAGACTGTCAGGGCACCCTGGACGACATCGAGGGACCGAAGTAATTGGCATTCGCCGTGTCACAGGGCTCGTTGGTCTAGGGGTATGATTCCTGCTTAGGGTGCAGGAGGTCCCGGGTTCAAATCCCGGACGAGCCCTAGCGTGTTGTGCAAACTGATCGCACGTCAGTGGCTGAGTCATCGCAAAAAGCTCGCCGTCAATATCAAATGAATTTCTTATTTGGTGTGAGCAATTGACGCTGTGGTCCAACGCGTGAAGGCGATTACGAAGGTTTCGGGTACAGATGGTAGCAGATGCATGTTAGTAAGTCTTGCTTAAAGTGATGAAAAAGTGTTTCGCCCGGGATCGAACCAGGGAACTTCTGCGTGATGGGCAGACGTGATAACCTTTACACCACGGAAACTGCTTGTGCGCACCTTACTTCACAGACAACTTGTAGTGATGTTGCCATCGTAACTAAAAAATTCAATAAATGTGGTACTTGCAAAACGAAGGGACATGCAGCAGATCCACACACGACGTGGCTCATTGGAGGACAATACGACACAGGCAGGAAAATACTGTTCCCGCCCGGGATCGAACCGGGGACCTTCTGCGTGTGAAGCAGACGTGATAACCGCTACACTACGAAAACGACGGACCCGAGAAGTCCATCCTTGTTCACTCCAACTTGCCTCAGCCTTTCTCTCGTCGGCGAATGCTCACACGACATTTCATTTGTCAGCCTGGAACCCATCACAGCCGAGGGCTCAAGAAGTCTTCGGGGTGCTCGAGAGGGTGTCTGCCGTAGCACCCCTAACGAGATAGCGGCGTTTCGCGCAGTCGTTATTGCAAGTCATATCAGCAAAAGCAATCACTTTCGCAGCAGCAGGCAGTGCGAGCCCAGCGGCAGCTCTACATGAAGGTACCAATAGCCCAGAAAGGCCGCCGACCGCGGGAATTCGCGCCGCCCCCATCCCGCCAGCCTACACGAGACTGTCAGGGCACCCTGGACGACATCGAGGGACCGAAGTAATTGGCATTCGCCGTGTCACAGGGCTCGTTGTTCTAGGGGTATGATTCCTGCTTAGGGTGCAGGAGGTCCCGGGTTCAAATGCCGGACGAGCCCTAGCGTTTTGTGCAAACTGATCGCACGTCAGTGGCTGAGTCAGCGCAAAAAGCTCGCCGTCAATATCAAATGAATTTCTTATTCGATGTGAGCAATTGACATTCTGGTCCGACGCGTGAAGGCGATTACGAAGGTTTCGGGTACAGATGGTAGCAGATGCATGTTAGTAAGTCTTGCTTAAAGTGATGAAAAAGTGTTTCCGCACGGGATCGAACCGGGGACCTTCTGCGTGTTAGGCAGACGTGATAACCGCTACACCACGGAAACTGCTTGTGTGCACCTTACTTCACAGACAGCTTGTAGTGATGCTGCCATCGTAACTAAAAAATTCAATAAATGTGGTACTTGCAAAACGAAGGGACATGCAGCAGATCCACACACGACGTGGCTCATTGGAGGACAATACGACACAGGCAGGAAAATACTGGTCCGGCCGGGATCGAACCGGGGACCTTCTGCGTGTGAAGCAGACGTGATAACCGCTACACTACGGAAACGACGGACCCGAGAAGTCCATCCTTGTTCACTCCAACTTGCCTCAGCCTTTCTCTCGTCCGCGAATGCACACACGACATTTCATTTGTCAGCCTGGAACCCATCACAGCCGAGGGCTCAAGAATTCTTCGGGGTGCTCGAGAGGGTGTCTGCCGTAGCACCCCTAACGAGATAGCGGCGTTTCGCGCAGTCGTAATTGCAAGTCATATCAGCAAAAGCAATCACTTTCTCAGCAGCAGGCAGTGCGAGCCCAGCGGCAGCTCTACATGAAGGTACCAATAGCCCAGGAAGGCCGCCGACCGCGGGAATTCGCGCCGCCCCCATCCCGCCAGCCTACACGAGACTGTCAGGGCACCCTGGACGACATCGAGGGACCGAAGTAATTGGCATTCGCCGTGTCACAGGGCTCGTTGGTCTAGGGGTATGATTCCTGCTTAGGGTGCAGGAGGTCCCGGGTTCAAATCCCGGACGAGCCCTAGCGTGTTGTGCAATCTGATCGCACGTCAGTGGCTGAGTCAGCGCAAAAAGCTCGCCGTCAATATCAAATGAATTTCTTATTTGGTGTGAGCAATTGACGCTGTGGTCCAACGCGTGAAGGCGATTACGAAGGTTTCGGGTACAGATGGTAGCAGATGCATGTTAGTAAGTCTTGCTTAAAGTGATGAAAAAGTGTTTCCGCCCGGGATCGAACCAGGGAACTTTTGCGTGATGGGCAGACGTGATAACCTCTACACCACGGAAACTGCTTGTGCGAACCTTATTTCACAGACAACTTGTGGTGATGCTGCCATCGTACCTAAAAAATTCAATAAATGTGGTACTTGCAAAACGAAGGGACATGCAGCAGATCCACACACGACGTGGCTCATTGGAGGACAATACGACACAGGCAGGAAAATACTGGTCCGGCCGGGATCGAACCGGGGACCTTCTGCGTGTGAAGCAGACGTGATAACCGCTACACTACGGAAACGACGGACCCGAGAAGTCCATCCTTGTTCACTCCAACTTGCCTCAGCCTTTCTCTCGTCCGCGAATGCACACACGACATTTCATTTGTCAGCCTGGAACCCATCACAGCCGAGGGCTCAAGAAGTCTTCGGGGTGCTCGAGAGGGTGTCTGCCGTAGCACCCCTAACGAGATAGCGGCGTTTCGCGCAGTCGTAATTGCAAGTCATATCAGCAAAAGCAATCACTTTCTCAGCAGCAGGCAGTGCGAGCCCAGAGGCCGAGGAGTGCATCTTTGTTCACTCGAACTTGCCTCAGCCTTTCTCTCGTCCGCGAATGCACACACGGCAGTTCTTTTGTCAGCCTGGAACCCATCACAGCCGAGGGCTCAAGAAGTCTTCGGGGTGCTCGAGAGGGTGTCTGCCGTAGAACCCCTAACGAGATAGCGCCGTTTCGCGCAGTCGTTATTGCAAGTCATATCAGCAAAAGCAATCACTTTCTCAGCAGCAGGCAGTGCGAGCCCAGCGGCAGCTCTACATGAAGGTACCAATAGCCCAGGAAGGCCGCCGACCGCGGGAATTCGCGCCGCCCCCATCCCGCCAGCCTACACGAGACTGTCAGGGCACCCTGGACGACATCGAGGGACCGAAGTAATTGGCATTCGCCGTGTCACAGGGCTCGTTGGTATAGGGGTATGATTCCTGCTTAGGGTGCAGGAGGTCCCGGGTTCAAATCCCGGACGAGCCCTAGCGTGTTGTGCAAACTGATCGCACGTCAGTGGCTGAGTCAGCGCAAAAAGCTCGCCGTCAATATCAAATGAATTTCTTATTTGGTGTGAGCAATTGACGCTGTGGTCCAACGCGTGAAGGCGATTACGAAGGTTTCGGGTACAGATGGTAGCAGATGCATGTTAGTAAGTCTTGCTTAAAGTGATGAAAAAGTGTTTCCGCCCGGGATCGAACCAGGGAACTTTTGCGTGATGGGCAGACGTGATAACCTCTACACCACAGAAACTGCTTGTGCGCACCTTAATTCACAGACAACTTGTAGTGATGTTGCCATCGTAACTAAAAAATTCAATAAATGTGGTACTTGCAAAACGAAGGGACATGCAGCAGATCCACACACGACGTGGCTCATTGGAGGACAATACGACACAGGCAGGAAAATACTGTTCCCACCCGGGATCGAACCGGGGACCTTCTGCATGTGAAGCAGGCGTGATAACCGCTACACTACGGAAACGACGGACCCGAGAAGTCCATCCTTGTTCACTCCAACTTGCCTCAGCCTTTCTCTCGTCCGCGAATGCACACACGACATTTCATTTGTCAGCCTGGAACCCATCACAGCCGAGGGCTCAACAAGTCTTCGGGGTGCTCGAGAGGGTGTCTGCCGTAGCACCCCTAACGAGATAGCGGCGTTTCGCGCAGTCGTTATTGCAAGTCATATCAGCAAAAGCAATCACTTTCGCAGCAGCAGGCAGTGCGAGCCCAGAGGCCGAGGAGTGCATCTTTGTTCACTCGAACTTGCCTCAGCCTTTCTCTCGTCCGCGAATGCACACACGACATTTCTTTTGTCAGCCTGGAACCCATCACAGCCGAGGGCTCAAGAAGTCTTCGGGGTGCTCGAGAGGGTGTCTGCCGTAGCACCCCTAACGAGATAGCGGCGTTTCGCGCAGTCGTTGTTGCAAGTCATATCAGCAAAAGCAATCACTTTCTCAGCAGCAGGCAGTGCGAGCCCAGCGGCAGCTCTACATGAAGGTACCAATAGCCCAGGAAGGCCGCCGACTGCGGGAATTCGCGCCGCCCCCATCCCGCCAGCCTACACGAGACTGTCAGGGCACCCTGGACGACATCGAGGGACCGAAGTAATTGGCACTCGCCGAGTCACAGGGCTCGTTGGTCTCGGGGTATGATTCCTGCTTAGGGTGCAGGAGGTCCCGGGTTCAAATGCCGGAGGAGCCCTAGCGTTTTGTGCAAACTGATCGCACGTCAGTGGCTGAGTCAGCGCAAAAAGCTCGCCGTCAACATCAAATGAATTTCTTATTCGATGTGAGCAATTGACACTCTGGTCCGACGCGTGAAGGCGATTACGAAGGTTTCGGGTACAGATGGTAGCAGATGCATGTTAGTAAGTCTTGCTTAAAATGATGAAAAAGTGTTTCCGCACGGGATCGAACCGGGGACCTTCTGCGTGTTAGGCAGACGTGATAACCGCTACACGACGGAAACTGCTTGTGTGCACTCTACTTCACAGACAACTTGTAGTGATGTTGCCATCGAAACTAAAAAATTCAATAAATGTGGTACTTGCAAAACGAAGGGACATGCGGCAGATCCACACACGAAGTGGCTCATTGGAGGACAATACGACATAGGCAGGAAAATACTGTTCCCGCCCGGGATCGAACCGGGGACCTTCTACGTGTGAAGCAGACGTGATAACCGCTACACTACGGAAACGACGGACACGAGGAGTCGATCCTTGTTCACTCGAACTTGCCTCAGCCTTTCTCTCGTCCGCGAATGCACACACGACATTTCATTTGTCAGCCTGGAATCCATCACAGCCGAGGGCTCAAGAAGTCTTCGGGGTGCTCGAGAGGGTGTCTGCCGTAGCACCCCTAACGAGATAGCGGCGTTTCGCGCAGTCGTTGTTGCAAGTCATATCAGCAAAAGCAATCACTTTCTCAGCAGCAGGCAGTGCGAGCCCAGCGGCAGCTCTACATGAAGGTACCAATAGCCCAGGAAGGCCGCCCCCATCCCGCCAGCGTACGCGAGACTTCCAGGGTACCCTGGACGACATCGAGGGACTGGAATAATTGGCAATCGCCGTGTCACAGGGCTCTTTGGTCTAGGGGTATGATTCCTGCTTAGGGTGCATTTCACAGTTTCGAAGATCGCGATTCGTTACATGGAATACCCGTAGAAAAAAAACGTACCTTTTGTGCGGTGGCCGGGAATCGAACCCGGATCAACTGCTTGGGAAGCAACCATGCTGACCGTTACACCACCACCGCATTGTGCTGCGTCCCACCCACGCCCTGATGTGTCGGCTACCCTCCTGCCTCCAGAGGCCGAAGGCGATGGCGCTGTAGGCGCTCAACGCCAGGGCGGAGGTGAGCACATTTGAACGCAGTGCGTAGGTGCTGCTATGGCGATGTAGTGAAGCTAGAAGCAGAACTGACAGCCGTTGAAAAACTGCCCTTTAAGTTACAGCAGGGCGATAAAACAAATATCTAATGTGACGTACTTACTGATGATCCAGAGTCGATTCAGCATATGTGTGCCAATCCACAAGTAGAAAGCGCCTAAGTATCACAATATTAAGTTGGTTAGTTTGATGCTCGCCTGGAGCATATCATTAGCTTCCCCTGAGGGCGAAATGCACAGCGTAGCCGTTGCTAGGGAACGGCCTTTTCTGTCGTCTTTGTTTTCTCTGCGTCAATGTGAATATTGATAACTACAGTTCTGCTCGTTCCACTCAAGACAGATGGCGACGGAAAACAATGGTTTAAGGCACCATGTTTAAGCTGTGGTTCCCGAAAGGGAGGTTTGTGGTGCAACCTCACATCTGACAACTCGTTTTAAATACTCTAAAACCAACGTAATTCCTTCACACAAGAAAAAAAAACACGCTAATTTCGCCGTCAGGCTCTGGAGATATACCTAGAAACGATGGTGGTAGAGATTTTGTGCTCACACGTCAGATTGGCCGACAGTCGCGCTTGCGACAACGTGCTGGTCGGACGTGTCAGTGCTCCGCTCCACCGCGTGTTCACAAGGCGTGTTTTCAACTCATATTTCTGTTTGCAAGTGTTGTGTTTTTCTGCAGTTTATATCGTTTTCCATTTGTATTTTTTTTTGCGGTCTTATTGTAGCGGGTTAACCGCTCGCTATCTGCTGCAATGTCCAGGTTATTTCCGCGAAAGTGTACACTCCGTTTTGATTTCGACAAGTCCACCCGATCTGTGCAACCGAGTTCACTGGAGATACATGACTGGATCGTTGATGTTATTGGGATTACATCTGACCAAGTGCACACCGTCTATTATGATACCGAGCAGTATTGTTTCTTTGTTAAATTACTGAATCCTGTATTACTGGAGAAGATCATGACGAAGCACGGAGGAACGCTATTTTCCGACACCGGGACGACTCTGTAAGTACAGTGCTCATTTCCAATGCCGATGTAGACTACACGAACGTGCGTATTTTTAACTTACCCCCTGCAGTAGAAAATTGTTATCTAAAGGAGGTGCTGTCCAAATTCGGTGACGTTAAACAGATTCGACATGAACGGTGGTCAAGTCAACATAGGTTGCAATGTTACAGTGGCGTTCGATCTGTAGAAATGCATGTGAAGCAGATTATTCCATCCCATATACTTGTTTGTGACTATAAGGCTCACATTACTTACATTGGCCAAACACCGACCTGTCATATCTGTAATGAGAGTGGTCACTTGCGTCAAGACTGCCCCAGGCGCATGTTTGTGTTAAAGAATTCCCTCCAGCAGCGTAAAAGGCTTACTTTGGCGGATGTAGTGGCAGCCAAGCCGATGACAGAGATTGGGCTCCCTAGTTCTGAAATGCCTTCGGAACAGCAACAAGAAATTCGTTCTGATGAGTTTCCGGTTCTGGTTCGGAGAGACAAAGGTGCGTTGCCCCCTGCAAAACTCGATGCCGCGACCAATAAGAGGCGCAGAACTTGTGACAGCAGTGGCTCTGATAACGACACCTCTAGTGCGCATGAGACCGCGAAAAAGGACGATCGGGAATCCGGCTCGGAAGCGAAAGCTCCAATCGGTGAGGCTATTGTGGACGGTTCTCCTCCCACAATTTCAAGTGCCGATACTTCCGTGGAAGTTAAGCAGTTGCCGCTGGCTAGTGCCTTAGAACTTCCGCGACAGCCAACTCCGGCCGACCAACCTGTACGTGTGGCTCACATTCCTGCAGGCAGTACACACACAGAGGCCTGTGATGGTGGTATACAAACACCTCTGAGCGCCGACGGTACACATCACGTGGCAGCCGCTTCGGTTCAGGACTCACAACAAGGGGAATGTCAACAACTCCAGGAAAAAATACATACACAGCTGCCCGGGTCTTTCGGTGACAACAAACCGTTGCGGGCAGAGAATGTTGCCAAACAGGCTGATAGTGCGAGTGATAGTTCAGCTGCTCGCTCGCCGGCGGTGTCGCCGCGTGCGATCCCTTCGAGGGATGTGCCGGGAGAGCAGCTTGACATCACCCACGACCCTCCCACGCCGCCGGCTGCGGAGGTGCTCCACAGTGTCCGCCCCAGGATCCGAGTGCAACCTAATGTAAATGCTGTGCGTAAAAAGAGTAAGAACAACGACGCAAGAATACAACTCAGTGACGTCACAGACACGAATTTCCCGGCCACAAATATGGAATGGCATGAAGATGTTGCCCTTTAAAGATATTTGCTCCTTCCGCCTCTCCAACGTACTGTCATTATGTCGCAGGCCTATACGATCACGACATTAAATATTAATAAAATCCGGTCGGAGGTGAAACTGAGTGCCTTAAAACAATATCTCTATGAGTCGGGAACAGATATCGCTCTTTTGCAGGAGGTGGCCATGCCACACTTAACTCTTCCTGTTTTTGTTGCTATTACAAATTTTTCCCCCGACTCGAACTTGGGGACTGCCATCTTAAATAGAGAAGGCGTTCCCGCCACTCAGGTTGACAAGTTAGATTCCGGTAGAGGTGTGGGTGTCACCGTTTTTGGCGTCACCATCATTAACTTGTACGCGCCTTCTGGCAGTACCTATAGAGCGGAACGAGCAAACTTTTTTATGGAACAAATCATCTATTTGTTACGGAAAAATCCCGAACGTGTTATCATTGGAGGTGATTTTAATTGTGTTTTATCCCAGAAAGATCAGTCCCCGAATTTTAATTATTCGCCTGAATTAAAGCGTCTCGTGACCGACCTCAAACTGAAAGACGCGTGGGAAATTAGGTACCCGACCTTGGTACGATTCACACACATCGTCGCGAATTCCTGCAGCAGAATTGACAGGATTTATGTTTCCGACGTTTTAGAGAATGTCTTGTTACAAATTGAAACAATACCCTCCAGCTTCTCTGATCACAGTGGTGTCGTTGCGTGCCTGAATTTGCTGCTACAACCAACACGTTGGTATAAAAATCAATGGAACTTGAACGTCTCCTTATTAACGGATGCTGACCTAGAGGCGGCGGTGCGACGCGCTTGGGAGCAGTGCTTGCGCACTACCACAAACTTTCGTAGCACCATAGCGTGGTGGACTCAGCATGCAAAACCCAAACTGCGAAAAGTTGTTATATTCTTCGGTATTGACAGAGCAGCCGCGATAAAGAAGACGATGGAGTTCTACTACACTATCTTACACGACCTCTGTGATAGAGCCGACGCCGCGAACACCAGAATAGACGACATTCGAAAAATAAAGGCGAAATTAATCAATCTTAAGAGGATGCAACTGGAAGGTCTTAAGATCAAATCTAAAGTGAAGTCGGTCAGGGACGATGAAACAGCCGCTCTATACCACCTTGTCAAACATGCTAAGAACAGAAGGAGGACTTTTATTGAGGCCCTGAAACTCGGTGATGGCACGACTGTCGACACCCAGCGAGAGATTATCAAGGCACTACACGACTATTTTGTTGACACCTACACGTCAGCGGCTACTCATGACGACTGCTATGACGAACTGTTTAGTGCCATTTCCTCTACTATAACTAAAGAAGACAATGACACCATTTCTTTGGAATTTAGTAATAAAGATGTTTTGGAGATTGTCTGCCACTCGCCGATCAGGAAGTCCCCTGGTCCTGACGGATTAGCCATTGAATTTTACAGGAGGTATTGGCACATCATCGGGGACAAAATCACCCAATTAGTGAACGAAGTTTTTCAAGGGAAGCCTATACCACTTGCCTTTAAGGAATGCACAATTGTGCTTATCCCTAAAAGCAGAGGTACCAAAAATATCGCCAACTTCCGCCCCATTTCATTGTTAAACTCCGATTATAAAATAGTCGCCCGTGCAATCAACACGCGAATGATGCCCCTCACTGCTAAATTCATTGGACGTCAGCAGACATGTGCCTTCGGGAGAACTGTATTGCAAACGGCAGCTTTTTATCGGGATATCATTGCTTTAACGAACGCCAGTAACGTGAAGTGTGGGCTGATCTTTCTGGACTTTTTTAAAGCCTTTGACCTCGTCGCTCACGAGTACCTCCTTGAAACCATGAAAAGATTCGGTTTCTTGCAGACCGCGATTGACATGATCACAAACATGGCACTGGGGATCAACGCAAGGCTTTCTGTCAACTCGCAACTAACCCAACCGATTCAAATCAACAGAGGGATTCCACAAGGCAGCCCTTTGTCCATGTTACTTTTTGTTCTTTCACTCGAACCTCTGTTACTCCAACTGCAGGCGAAACTCACAGGGCTAACACTTTCAGGAGAAAAAACTGTCGTAGGCGCCTATGCCGACGATGTGGGTGTGGTTGTCCACAATGAGAATGACGTCACCACTATAGCGGCTCACCTCCAGCAATACTGTTTGGCGTCGGGGGCTAAATTGAATGACAAGAAAAGTAAATTTCTTAACCTCTGTGGCCTCCAGCATTTGCGAGTTGGCTACGCTCAGGAAGTCAGCGTCCACAAGGCTCTCGGCATCATATTGACGGCGTCCTCTTTAAAGATGGCGGCGGCAAACTGGAAGGAAATAGTGCGTAAACTTAACGGTGGTCTCATTGACAATTCCCACAGAAGCCTCAATCAATTTGATCGGATTCATCTGGTCAACTCCTGTATTTTATCCAAAGCCTTCTACACGGCGCAGCTCCTTCCACTGCCTGCAGTCATTGCTAAGCAAATTATGTCGAAGGTAACCAATTTTATTTGGCGAGGGGAAATTTTTCGCGTGTCTGCCAAAACTGCGACACTCCACCCCCAGAATGGAGGGATGGGATTAGTAGATATCAAGGTGAAAGCGATGGCTCTCTATGTTACAAGGACGGCCGCTATTATTCACAATGATCCTTCCGGCATTACAGCGCAATTATTCACTGCCGTCAGGCCGCAAAGTCTTGACCCACCGTTGAATATTCAGCCCATCAGTTATCGGCTAAAACATATCAGAGATTATTACCTTTCACGGAGCTACATCAGTAAAGAGGTCATAAACTCTCCACATTTAACTGCACAAGCCATAATAGCGGACTGGAGACAACACGAAGGAACGAATCCATTGGCAACGAAGCTCGGTGGCATGAACTGGGATATCGTATGGCGCAATGTCAGTTCCCGTGTCCTCAGTTCCGATGCTCGCACTGCCTGGTACAAAGCCATCAATGATGTGGTTAGCACGAACGAGAGGTTACATAACATCGGGCTGAGTGACACCCCTCTCTGTCGTCGCTGCCAACTGACGGATACAGTTATCCACCGTTACACCTGCGGGGACCGTCTCCAGAACTGGGTTTGGCTTCGACAAAAAATAGCTCTTATTACCAGGACTACAACCGCCAATGTTTCGTCAGCATTACTGTCTCGTCCTGATGTGCATTTTTATCCGCAGACGAAAAACAATGCAGTTTTGTGGTTGCTGGGTACCTATTCCAGCTACGTCTTTAATAATTTTGGCGGTGACAATTATTTGGAATTCAAGATGTTTATGGATATCGAATTCGCCAAAACATGTACGTACCCGAATCATGGGAAACTCTTCGGCAATATGCTTAAAATAGCGTTTCATCGCATGGGTATCGGATAGGTCAACTGAGTGTGAAGGGGTGAGGCCGGGCCGCGGGACACCAGTAGTGCCGCGAAGAGGCCCCACTGCTTCTGTGTCGCGTTCGGACTCCCCCTCCCACTGCGGCCTTCACTGACTCGCTGGACACTGGCTACAGGAACTTTCATTGAGTGAGATAAGAAGCTGTGTTTATGTTACGTTTATTCTTCGAGCAGCACTTCAACTATGGCCAAGGGCGAAGTCTTTTCGTTGTCTTTTTCACCATTCCAATTTATTTTCATAGAAGGTTACGGGTTTAGTTTTTCATAAAAAAAAAAAAAAAAAACAAAAAAAAAAAGTGGCGCAATTGGTTAGCGCACGGTACTTATAAGGCAGTAGCCGTGAGCAATGCCGGGGTTGTGCGTTCGAGCCTCACATGGGGCATACTTTTACCAATTGTTCCTTTTTTTATGTGCTCTCGTTCATTCAAAAAAAAAAAAAAAAAAAAAAAAAAAAACACGCAGAAGGTCCCCGGTTCGATCCCGGGCGGAAACACTTTTTCATCACTTTAAACAAGACATACCGACAAGCATTTGCCACGTTCTGTACCTAAAGCTTGGCAATCACCTTCATACGTCGGACCAGACGGTCATTTCTTTACACCAAGTATGAAATTCACTTTACACTGACGGGCAGCTTTTTGCGCTGACTCAGCCACCTACGTGCGACCAGTTTGCACAAAACGCTAGGGCTCGTCCGGGATTTGAACCCGGGACCTCCTGCACCCTAAGCAGGAATCATACCCCTAGACCAACGAGCCCTGTGACAGCGTGAACGCCAATTATTTCAGCAAACTGTATCCCTCGAAGTCGTCCAGGGTGCTCTTTGAATCTGGTGCGGCTGGCGGGATGGGGAAGGTGCTTTCTGCCGGCAGTGCTGTTCTTCGACAGACTGTGTGGCGACACCGTGGGTCACGGGCAGCACCGTTCTCGGAGGTGCCGTGGCCCGCGGTCGGCGGCCTTCTAGGGCTATTGGCATCTTCATGTAGAGCTGCCGCCGGGTGCGCACTGCCTGCTGCTAAGGAGGTGATTGTTTTTGCTGATGTGACTTGCAATAACGACTGCGCGAAACGCCGCTATCTCGTTGGGGATGCTACGACATACACCCTCTCGAGCACCCCGAATACTTGTTGAGCCCTCGGCTACGATGGGTTTCAGGCTGTCAAATGAACTATGGTGTGTGCATGCGCGGACGGGAGAAAGGCTGAGGCGTCTTCGAGTGTACAAGGATGGAGAGAGCGTATCCGTCGTTTCCGTAGTGTAGCGGTTATCACGTCTGCTTCACACGCAGAAGGTCCCCGGTTCGATCCCGGGCGGGAACAGTACTTTCCTGCCTATGTCGCATACTACTCGAGTGAGCCACGTCGTGTGTGGATCTGCTACATGTACCTTCGTCATGCAAGTGCCGCATTTACTGAATTTTTAAGTTACGAT
Source organism: Schistocerca piceifrons (assembly GCF_021461385.2). Classification (NCBI taxonomy): domain Eukaryota; kingdom Metazoa; phylum Arthropoda; class Insecta; order Orthoptera; family Acrididae; genus Schistocerca; species Schistocerca piceifrons. The sequence goes on along the minus strand of NC_060139.1, from coordinate 42,086,016 downwards.
GGCAACCTTGCTACAAGTTCTCTGATAAGCAAGAACGAAAGCAGTAGTTTCCGTGGTGTAGCGGTTATCACGTCTGCCTAACACGCAGAAGGTCCCCGGTTCGATCCCGGGCGGAAACACTTTTTCATCACTTTAAACAAGACATACCGACAAGCATTTGCCACGTTCTGTACCTAAAGCTTGGCAATCACCTTCATACGTCGGACCAGACGGTCATTTCTTTACACCAAGTATGAAATTCACTTTACACTGACGGGCAGCTTTTTGCGCTGACTCAGCCACCTACGTGCGACCAGTTTGCACAAAACGCTAGGGCTCGTCCGGGACTTGAACCCGGGACCTCCTGCACCCTAAGCAGGAATCATACCCCTAGACCAACGAGCCCTGTGACAGCGTGAACGCCAATTATTTCAGCAAACTGAATCCCTCGAAGTCGTCCAGGGTGCTCTTTGAATCTGGTGCGGCTGGCGGGATGGGGAAGGTGCTTTCTGCCGGCAGTGCTGTTCTTCGACAGACTGTGTGGCGACACCGTGGGTCACGGGCAGCACCGTTCTCGGAGGTGCCGTGGCCCGCGGTCGGCGGCCTTCCAGGGCTATTGGCACCTTCATGTAGAGCTGCCGCCGGGTGCGCACTGCCTGCTGCTAAGGAGGTGATTGTTTTTGCTGATGTGACTTGCAATAACGACTGCGCGAAACGCCGCTATCTCGTTGGGGATGCTACGACATACACCCTCTCGAGCACCCCGAATACTTGTTGAGCCCTCGGCTACGATGGGTTTCAGGCTGTCAAATGAACTATGGTGTGTGCATGCGCGGACGGGAGAAAGGCTGAGGCGTCTTCGAGTGTACAAGGATGGAGAGAGCGTATCCGTCGTTTCCGTAGTGTAGCGGTTATCACGTCTGCTTCACACGCAGAAGGTCCCCGGTTCGATCCCGGGCGGGAACAGTACTTTCCTGCCTATGTCGCATACTACTCGAGTGAGCCACGTCGTGTGTGGATCTGCTACATGTACCTTCGTCATGCAAGTGCCGCATTTACTGAATTTTTAAGTTACGATGGCAACCTTGCTACAAGTTCTCTGATAAGCAAGAACGAAAGCAGTAGTTTCCGTGGTGTAGCGGTTATCACGTCTGCCTAACACGCAGAAGGTCCCCGGTTCGATCCCGGGCGGAAACACTTTTTCATCACTTTAAACAAGACATACCGACAAGCATTTGCCACGTTCTGTACCTAAAGCTTGGCAATCACCTTCATACGTCGGACCAGACGGTCATTTCTTTACACCAAGTATGAAATTCACTTTACACTGACGGGCAGCTTTTTGCGCTGACTCAGCCACCTACGTGCGACCAGTTTGCACAAAACGCTAGGGCTCGTCCGGGACTTGAACCCGGGACCTCCTGCACCCTAAGCAGGAATCATACCCCTAGACCAACGAGCCCTGTGACAGCGTGAACGCCAATTATTTCAGCAAACTGAATCCCTCGAAGTCGTCCAGGGTGCTCTTTGAATCTGGTGCGGCTGGCGGGATGGGGAAGGTGCTTTCTGCCGGCAGTGCTGTTCTTCGACAGACTGTGTGGCGACACCGTGGGTCACGGGCAGCACCGTTCTCGGAGGTGCCGTGGCCCGCGGTCGGCGGCCTTCCAGGGCTATTGGCACCTTCATGTAGAGCTGCCGCCGGGTGCGCACTGCCTGCTGCTAAGGAGGTGATTGTTTTTGCTGATGTGACTTGCAATAACGACTGCGCGAAACGCCGCTATCTCGTTGGGGATGCTACGACATACACCCTCTCGAGCACCCCGAATACTTGTTGAGCCCTCGGCTACGATGGGTTTCAGGCTGTCAAATGAACTATGGTGTGTGCATGCGCGGACGGGAGAAAGGCTGAGGCGTCTTCGAGTGTACAAGGATGGAGAGAGCGTATCCGTCGTTTCCGTAGTGTAGCGGTTATCACGTCTGCTTCACACGCAGAAGGTCCCCGGTTCGATCCCGGGCGGGAACAGTACTTTCCTGCCTATGTCGCATACTACTCGAGTGAGCCACGTCGTGTGTGGATCTGCTACATGTACCTTCGTCATGCAAGTGCCGCATTTACTGAATTTTTAAGTTACGATGGCAACCTTGCTACAAGTTCTCTGAGAAGCAAGAACGAAAGCAGTAGTTTCCGTGGTGTAGCGGTTATCACGTCTGCCTAACACGCAGAAGGTCCCCGGTTCGATCCCGGGCGGAAACACTTTTTCATCACTTTAAACAAGACATACCGACAAGCATTTGCCACGTTCTGTACCTAAAGCTTGGCAATCACCTTCATACGTCGGACCAGACGGTCATTTCTTTACACCAAGTATGAAATTCACTTTACACTGACGGGCAGCTTTTTGCGCTGACTCAGCCACCTACGTGCGACCAGTTTGCACAAAACGCTAGGGCTCGTCCGGGATTTGAACCCGGGACCTCCTGCACCCTAAGCAGGAATCATACCCCTAGACCAACGAGCCCTGTGACAGCGTGAACGCCAATTATTTCAGCAAACTGTATCCCTCGAAGTCGTCCAGGGTGCTCTTTGAATCTGGTGCGGCTGGCGGGATGGGGAAGGTGCTTTCTGCCGGCAGTGCTGTTCTTCGACAGACTATGTGGCGACACCGTGGGTCACGGGCAGCACCGTTCTCGGAGGTGCCGTGGCCCGCGGTCGGGGGCTTCTAGGGCTATTGGCATCTTCATGTAGAGCTGCCGCCGGGTGCGCACTGCCTGCTGCTAAGGAGGTGATTGTTTTTGCTGATGTGACTTGCAATAACGACTGCGCGAAACGCCGCTATCTCGTTGGGGATGCTACGACATACACCCTCTCGAGCACCCCGAATACTTGTTGAGCCCTCGGCTACGATGGGTTTCAGGCTGTCAAATGAACTATGGTGTGTGCATGCGCGGACGGGAGAAAGGCTGAGGCGTCTTCGAGTGTACAAGGATGGAGAGAGCGTATCCGTCGTTTCCGTAGTGTAGCGGTTATCACGTCTGCTTCACACGCAGAAGGTCCCCGGTTCGATCCCGGGCGGGAACAGTACTTTCCTGCCTATGTCGCATACTACTCGAGTGAGCCACGTCGTGTGTGGATCTGCTACATGTACCTTCGTCATGCAAGTGCTGCATTTACTGAATTTTTAAGTTACGATGGCAACCTTGCTACAAGTTCTCTGAGAAGCAGGAACGAAAGCAGTAGTTTCCGTGGTGTAGCGGTTATCACGTCTGCCTAACACGCAGAAGGTCCCCGGTTCGATCCCGGGCGGAAACACTTTTTCATCACTTTAAACAAGACATACCGACAAGCATTTGCCACGTTCTGTACCTAAAGCTTGGCAATCACCTTCATACGTCGGACCAGACGGTCATTTCTTTACACCAAGTATGAAATTCACTTTACACTGACGGGCAGCTTTTTGCGCTGACTCAGCCACCTACGTGCGACCAGTTTGCACAAAACGCTATTGCTCATCCGGGATTTGAACCCGGGACCTCCTGCACCCTAAGCAGGAATCATACCCCTAGACCAACGAGCCCTGTGACAGCGTGAACGCCAATTATTTCAGCAAACTGTATCCCTCGAAGTCGTCCAGGGTGCTCTTTGAATCTGGTGCGGCTGGCGGGATGGGGAAGGTGCTTTCTGCCGGCAGTGCTGTTCTTCGACAGACTGTGTGGCGACACCGTGGGACACGGGCAGCACCGTTCTCGGAGGTGCCGTGGCCCGCGGTCGGCGGCCTTCTAGGGCTATTGGCATCTTCATGTAGAGCTGCCGCCGGGTGCGCACTGCCTGCTGCTAAGGTGGTGATTGTTTTTGCTGATGTGACTTGCAATAACGACTGCGCGAAACGCCGCTATCTCGTTGGGGATGCTACGACATACACCCTCTCGAGCACCCCGAATACTTGTTGAGCCCTCGGCTACGATGGGTTTCAGGCTGTCAAATGAACTATGGTGTGTGCATGCGCGGACGGGAGAAAGGCTGAGGCGTCTTCGAGTGTACAAGGATGGAGAGAGCGTATCCGTCGTTTCCGTAGTGTAGCGGTTATCACGTCTGCTTCACACGCAGAAGGTCCCCGGTTCGATCCCGGGCGGGAACAGTACTTTCCTGCCTATGTCGCATACTACTCGAGTGAGCCACGTCGTGTGTGGATCTGCTACATGTACCTTCGTCATGCAAGTGCCGCATTTACTGAATTTTTAAGTTACGATGGCAACCTTGCTACAAGTTCTCTGAGAAGCAAGAACGAAAGCAGTAGTTTCCGTGGTGTAGCGGTTATCACGTCTGCCTAACACGCAGAAGGTCCCCGGTTCGATCCCGGGCGGAAACACTTTTTCATCACTTTAAACAAGACATACCGACAAGCATTTGCCACGTTCTGTACCTAAAGCTTGGCAATCACCTTCATACGTCGGACCAGACGGTCATTTCTTTACACCAAGTATGAAATTCACTTTACACTGACGGGCAGCTTTTTGCGCTGACTCAGCCACCTACGTGCGACCAGTTTGCACAAAACGCTAGGGCTCGTCCGGGATTTGAACCCGGGACCTCCTGCACCCTAAGCAGGAATCATACCCCTAGACCAACGAGCCCTGTGACAGCGTGAACGCCAATTATTTCAGCAAACTGTATCCCTCGAAGTCGTCCAGGGTGCTCTTTGAATCTGGTGCGGCTGGCGGGATGGGGAAGGTGCTTTCTGCCGGCAGTGCTGTTCTTCGACAGACTATGTGGCGACACCGTGGGTCACGGGCAGCACCGTTCTCGGAGGTGCCGTGGCCCGCGGTCGGGGGCTTCTAGGGCTATTGGCATCTTCATGTAGAGCTGCCGCCGGGTGCGCACTGCCTGCTGCTAAGGAGGTGATTGTTTTTGCTGATGTGACTTGCAATAACGACTGCGCGAAACGCCGCTATCTCGTTGGGGATGCTACGACATACACCCTCTCGAGCACCCCGAATACTTGTTGAGCCCTCGGCTACGATGGGTTTCAGGCTGTCAAATGAACTATGGTGTGTGCATGCGCGGACGGGAGAAAGGCTGAGGCGTCTTCGAGTGTACAAGGATGGAGAGAGCGTATCCGTCGTTTCCGTAGTGTAGCGGTTATCACGTCTGCTTCACACGCAGAAGGTCCCCGGTTCGATCCCGGGCGGGAACAGTACTTTCCTGCCTATGTCGCATACTACTCGAGTGAGCCACGTCGTGTGTGGATCTGCTACATGTACCTTCGTCATGCAAGTGCTGCATTTACTGAATTTTTAAGTTACGATGGCAACCTTGCTACAAGTTCTCTGAGAAGCAGGAACGAAAGCAGTAGTTTCCGTGGTGTAGCGGTTATCACGTCTGCCTAACACGCAGAAGGTCCCCGGTTCGATCCCGGGCGGAAACACTTTTTCATCACTTTAAACAAGACATACCGACAAGCATTTGCCACGTTCTGTACCTAAAGCTTGGCAATCACCTTCATACGTCGGACCAGACGGTCATTTCTTTACACCAAGTATGAAATTCACTTTACACTGACGGGCAGCTTTTTGCGCTGACTCAGCCACCTACGTGCGACCAGTTTGCACAAAACGCTATTGCTCATCCGGGATTTGAACCCGGGACCTCCTGCACCCTAAGCAGGAATCATACCCCTAGACCAACGAGCCCTGTGACAGCGTGAACGCCAATTATTTCAGCAAACTGTATCCCTCGAAGTCGTCCAGGGTGCTCTTTGAATCTGGTGCGGCTGGCGGGATGGGGAAGGTGCTTTCTGCCGGCTGTGCTGTTCTTCGACAGACTGTGTGGCGACACCGTGGGTCACGGGCAGCACCGTTCTCGGAGGTGCCGTGGCCCGCGGTCGGCGGCCTTCTAGGGCTATTGGCATCTTCATGTAGAGCTGCCGCCGGGTGCGCACTGCCTGCTGCTAAGGAGGTGATTGTTTTTGCTGATGTGACTTGCAATAACGACTGCGCGAAACGCCGCTATCTCGTTGGGGATGCTACGACATACACCCTCTCGAGCACCCCGAATACTTGTTGAGCCCTCGGCTACGATGGGTTTCAGGCTGTCAAATGAACTATGGTGTGTGCATGCGCGGACGGGAGAAAGGCTGAGGCGTCTTCGAGTGTACAAGGATGGAGAGAGCGTATCCGTCGTTTCCGTAGTGTAGCGGTTATCATGTCTGCTTCACACGCAGAAGGTCCCCATGTCGATCCCGGGCGGGAACAGTACTTTCCTGCCTATGTCGCATACTACTCGAGTGAGCCACGTCGTGTGTGGATCTGCTACATGTACCTTCGTCATGCAAGGGCCGCATTTACTGAATTTTCAAGTTACGATGGCAACCTTGCTACAAGTTCTCTGAGAAGCAAGAACGAAAGCAGTAGTTTCCGTGGTGTAGCGGTTATCACGTCTGCCTAACACGCAGAAGGTCCCCGGTTCGATCCCGGGCGGAAACACTTTTTCATCACTTTAAACAAGACATACCGACAAGCATTTGCCACGTTCTGTACCTAAAGCTTGGCAATCACCTTCATACGTCGGACCAGACGGTCATTTCTTTACACCAAGTATGAAATTCACTTTACACTGACGGGCAGCTTTTTGCGCTGACTCAGCCACCTACGTGCGACCAGTTTGCACAAAACACTAGGGCTCGTCCGGGATTTGAACCCGGGACCTCCTGCACCCTAAGCAGGAATCATACCCCTAGACCAACGAGCCCTGTGACAGCGTGAACGCCAATTATTTCAGCAAACTGTATCCCTCGAAGTCGTCCAGGGTGCTCTTTGAATCTGGTGCGGCTGGCGGGATGGGGAAGGTGCTTTCTGCCGGCAGTGCTGTTCTTCGACAGACTGTGTGGCGACACCGTGGGTCACGGGCAGCACCGTTCTCGGAGGTGCCGTGGCCCGCGGTCGGCGGCCTTCTAGGGCTATTGGCATCTTCATGTAGAGCTGCCGCCGGGTGCGCACTGCCTGCTGCTAAGGAGGTGATTGTTTTTGCTGATGTGACTTGCAATAACGACTGCGCGAAACGCCGCTATCTCGTTGGGGATGCTACGACATACACCCTCTCGAGCACCCCGAATACTTGTTGAGCCCTCGGCTACGATGGGTTTCAGGCTGTCAAATGAACTATGGTGTGTGCATGCGCGGACGGGAGAAAGGCTGAGGCGTCTTCGAGTGTACAAGGATGGAGAGAGCGTATCCGTCGTTTCCGTAGTGTAGCGGTTATCACGTCTGCTTCACACGCAGAAGGTCCCCGGTTCGATCCCGGGCGGGAACAGTACTTTCCTGCCTATGTCGCATACTACTCGAGTGAGCCACGTCGTGTGTGGATCTGCTACATGTACCTTCGTCATGCAAGTGCCGCATTTACTGAATTTTTAAGTTACGATGGCAACCTTGCTACAAGTTCTTTGAGAAGCAGGAACGAAAGCAGTAGTTTCCGTGGTGTAGCGGTTATCACGTCTGCCTAACACGCAGAAGGTCCCCGGTTCGATCCCGGGCGGAAACACTTCTTCATCACTTTAAACAAGACATACCGACAAGCATTTGCCACGTTCTGTACCTAAAGCTTGGCAATCACCTTCATACGTCGGACCAGACGGTCATTTCTTTACACCAAGTATGAAATTCACTTTACACTGACGGGCAGCTTTTTGCGCTGACTCAGCCACCTACGTGCGACCAGTTTGCACAAAACGCTAGGGCTCGTCCGGGATTTGAACCCGGGACCTCCTGCACCCTAAGCAGGAGTCATACCCCTAGACCAACGAGCCCTGTGACAGCGTGAACGCCAATTATTTCAGCAAACTGTATCCCTCGAAGTCGTCCAGGGTGCTCTTTGAATCTGGTGCGGCTGGCGGGATGGGGAAGGTGCTTTCTGCCGGCAGTGCTGTTCTTCGACAGACTGTGTGGCGACACCGTGGGTCACGGGCAGCACCGTTCTCGGAGGTGCCGTGGCCCGCGGTCGGCGGCCTTCTAGGGCTATTGGCATCTTCATGTAGAGCTGCCGCCGGGTGCGCACTGCCTGCTGCTAAGGTGGTGATTGTTTTTGCTGATGTGACTTGCAATAACGACTGCGCGAAACGCCGCTATCTCGTTGGGGATGCTACGACATACACCCTCTCGAGCACCCCGAATACTTGTTGAGCCCTCGGCTACGATGGGTTTCAGGCTGTCAAATGAACTATGGTGTGTGCATGCGCGGACGGGAGAAAGGCTGAGGCGTCTTCGAGTGTACAAGGATGGAGAGAGCGTATCCGTCGTTTCCGTAGTGTAGCGGTTATCACGTCTGCTTCACACGCAGAAGGTCCCCGGTTCGATCCCGGGCGGGAACAGTACTTTCCTGCCTATGTCGCATACTACTCGAGTGAGCCACGTCGTGTGTGGATCTGCTACATGTACCTTCGTCATGCAAGTGCCGCATTTACTGAATTTTTAAGTTACGATGGCAACCTTGCTACAAGTTCTCTGAAAAGCAGGAACGAAAGCAGTAGTTTCCGTGGTGTAGCGGTTATCACGTCTGCCTAACACGCAGAAGGTCCCCGGTTCGATCCCAGGCGGAAACACTTTTTCATCACTTTAAACAAGACATACCGACAAGCATTTGCCACGTTCTTTACCTAAAGCTTGGCAATCACCTTCATACGTCGGACCAGACGGTCATTTCTTTACACCAAGTATGAAATTCACTTTACACTGACGGGCAGCTTTTTGCGCTGACTCAGCCACCTACGTGCGACCAGTTTGCACAAAACGCTATTGCTCGTCCGGGATTTGAACCCGGGACCTCCTGCACCCTAAGCAGGAATCATACCCCTAGACCAACGAGCCCTATGACAGCGTGAACGCCAATTATTTCAGCAAACTGTATCCCTCGAAGTCGTCCAGGGTGCTCTTTGAATCTGGTGCGGCTGGCGGGATGGGGAAGGTGCTTTCTGCCGGCAGTGCTGTTCTTCGACAGACTGTGTGGCGACACCGTGGGTCACGGGCAGCACCGTTCTCGGAGGTGCCGTGGCCCGCGGTCAGCGGCCTTCTAGGGCTATTGGCATCTTCATGTAGAGCTGCCGCCGGGTGCGCACTGCCTGCTGCTAAGGTGGTGATTGTTTTTGCTGATGTGACTTGCAATAACGACTGCGCGAAACGCCGCTATCTCGTTGGGGATGCTACGACATACACCCTCTCGAGCACCCCGAATACTTGTTGAGCCCTCGGCTACGATGGGTTTCAGGCTGTCAAATGAACTATGGTGTGTGCATGCGCGGACGGGAGAAAGGCTGAGGCGTCTTCGAGTGTACAAGGATGGAGAGAGCGTATCCGTCGTTTCCGTAGTGTAGCGGTTATCACGTCTGCTTCACACGCAGAAGGTCCCCGGTTCGATCCCGGGCGGGAACAGTACTTTCCTGCCTATGTCGCATACTACTCGAGTGAGCCACGTCGTGTGTGGATCTGCTACATGTACCTTCGTCATGCAAGTGCCGCATTTACTGAATTTTTAAGTTACGATGGCAACCTTGCTACAAGTTCTCTGAAAAGCAGGAACGAAAGCAGTAGTTTCCGTGGTGTAGCGGTTATCACGTCTGCCTAACACGCAGAAGGTCCCCGGTTCGATCCCAGGCGGAAACACTTTTTCATCACTTTAAACAAGACATACCGACAAGCATTTGCCACGTTCTGTACCTAAAGCTTGGCAATCACCTTCATACGTCGGACCAGACGGTCATTTCTTTACACCAAGTATGAAATTCACTTTACACTGACGGGCAGCTTTTTGCGCTGACTCAGCCACCTACGTGCGACCAGTTTGCACAAAACGCTAGGGCTCGTCCGGGATTTGACCTCCTGCACCCTAAGCAGGAATCATACCCCTAGACCAACGAGCCCTGTGACAGCGTGAACGCCAATTATTTCAGCAAACTGTATCCCTCGAAGTCGTCCAGGGTGCTCTTTGAATCTGGTGCGGCTGGCGGGATGGGGAAGGTGCTTTCTGCCGGCAGTGCTGTTCTTCGACAGACTGTGTGGCGACACCGTGGGACACGGGCAGCACCGTTCTCGGAGGTGCCGTGGCCCGCGGTCGGCGGCCTTCTAGGGCTATTGGCATCTTCATGTAGAGCTGCCGCCGGGTGCGCACTGCCTGCTGCTAAGGTGGTGATTGTTTTTGCTGATGTGACTTGCAATAACGACTGCGCGAAACGCCGCTATCTCGTTGGGGATGCTACGACATACACCCTCTCGAGCACCCCGAATACTTGTTGAGCCCTCGGCTACGATGGGTTTCAGGCTGTCAAATGAACTATGGTGTGTGCATGCGCGGACGGGAGAAAGGCTGAGGCGTCTTCGAGTGTACAAGGATGGAGAGAGCGTATCCGTCGTTTCCGTAGTGTAGCGGTTATCACGTCTGCTTCACACGCAGAAGGTCCCCGGTTCGATCCCGGGCGGGAACAGTACTTTCCTGCCTATGTCGCATACTACTCGAGTGAGCCACGTCGTGTGTGGATCTGCTACATGTACCTTCGTCATGCAAGTGCCGCATTTACTGAATTTTTAAGTTACGATGGCAACCTTGCTACAAGTTCTCTGAGAAGCAAGAACGAAAGCAGTAGTTTCCGTGGTGTAGCGGTTATCACGTCTGCCTAACACGCAGAAGGTCCCCGGTTCGATCCCGGGCGGAAACACTTTTTCATCACTTTAAACAAGACATACCGACAAGCATTTGCCACGTTCTGTACCTAAAGCTTGGCAATCACCTTCATACGTCGGACCAGACGGTCATTTCTTTACACCAAGTATGAAATTCACTTTACACTGACGGGCAGCTTTTTGCGCTGACTCAGCCACCTACGTGCGACCAGTTTGCACAAAACGCTAGGGCTCGTCCGGGATTTGAACCCGGGACCTCCTGCACCCTAAGCAGGAATCATACCCCTAGACCAACGAGCCCTGTGACAGCGTGAACGCCAATTATTTCAGCAAACTGTATCCCTCGAAGTCGTCCAGGGTGCTCTTTGAATCTGGTGCGGCTGGCGGGATGGGGAAGGTGCTTTCTGCCGGCAGTGCTGTTCTTCGACAGACTGTGTGGCGACACCGTGGGTCACGGGCAGCACCGTTCTCGGAGGTGCCGTGGCCCGCGGTCGGCGGCCTTCTAGGGCTATTGGCATCTTCATGTAGAGCTGCCGCCGGGTGCGCACTGCCTGCTGCTAAGGTGGTGATTGTTTTTGCTGATGTGACTTGCAATAACGACTGCGCGAAACGCCGCTATCTCGTTGGGGATGCTACGACATACACCCTCTCGAGCACCCCTAATACTTGTTGAGCCCTCGGCTACGATGGGTTTCAGGCTGTCAAATGAACTATGGTGTGTGCATGCGCGGACGGGAGAAAGGCTGAGGCGTCTTCGAGTGTACAAGGATGGACAGAGCGTATCCGTCGTTTCCGTAGTGTAGCGGTTATCACGTCTGCTTCACACGCAGAAGGTCCCCGGTTCGATCCCGGGCGGGAACAGTACTTTCCTGCCTATGTCGCATACTACTCGAGTGAGCCACGTCGTGTGTGGATCTGCTACATGTACCTTCGTCATGCAAGTGCCGCATTTACTGAATTTTTAAGTTACGATGGCAACCTTGCTACAAGTTCTCTGAAAAGCAGGAACGAAAGCAGTAGTTTCCGTGGTGTAGCGGTTATCACGTCTGCCTAACACGCAGAAGGTCCCCGGTTCGATCCCAGGCGGAAACACTTTTTCATCACTTTAAACAAGACATACCGACAAGCATTTGCCACGTTCTGTACCTAAAGCTTGGCAATCACCTTCATACGTCGGACCAGACGGTCATTTCTTTACACCAAGTATGAAATTCACTTTACACTGACGGGCAGCTTTTTGCGCTGACTCAGCCACCTACGTGCGACCAGTTTGCACAAAACGCTAGGGCTCGTCCGGGATTTGAACCCGGGACCTCCTGCACCCTAAGCAGGAATCATACCCCTTTTTTTTTTTTTTTTTTTTTTATATAAATGCCTGCAATTCAGTATCAGCTCATTATGAGCAAATGAAAGCGTAATTATTATTCCTCTAAGAAATATATCTATTGAAAAAAAAAAAATAAAAAAAATAAAAAAAATAAAATAAAATATTAAGGAACATCCACAACACAGCCACTTCAAAAGAAGTACACTACTTAAATTAAAATCCTAAAACATGGATATATAATGTAGACTGCTTTGTGAAATAAAGATTAAAAAAAAAACAAAAAAAAAACACGGAAACTTCAGTCCTGGTGTAGAGAAGAAACATACATAAAGGCGGCAAATCCAGAAACAGTATAAAAGAAAATGGCTCACACAGGTGACCTTAGCCAACACCCTCTCTTTCAAATGTCAGGCTAAGCATATTGGCAAAATCATCTCGGAGGCCTGGCAATCGCAAGCGCTGCCAGTAAGCAGTAAGCATGTACTGCCGAAACGCTAGGTGTCCATCCTCTTCATGACAACTGTTGACAAAATGTACGAAATGGCCAATCAACCACATGACGGTATGGAGCTTCGTTCGCGGAAAAAAGGAAGAATCGGGCCGGACGATGATGTCAATAGTATAAGCGGCTTCAGCAGACCTAGTGACAAAGGCAAGTTGTTTCCTGAGCCAACGCCAATTAGCAAGGTGCCCACAGCAGGTGAATCGATGTTCAAGGGTATCCACGAGACCACACCGAGTACAGGTGTCCGTGTCAGAAAGACCAATACGGTGCAGTCGTACATTGGTGGGAACCAAATTATTTATTACCCTATACCACGTGGACGCCACGGCCATAGAGTGGATCGGCAGACTAACATTCTTCCAGACGTTCCTCCAGGACACAGATGGAGACGCCAGTTCTATTGGATTGGGACCGGCCAGCCCCTCCCAGCGGGCAATCAAGCCCTTGGTCGTTGGCACCGGTCGCCGCAAGAAGACGTCACCGAGGTAACTCACCGCAATGTAAAATTCCCGAATGTGTTTCAACTTAAAATTTAGGCGTCCGACATCGACAGGTGGAGCAAGGCTCGCCGGACGCACAACAGTAAAAAGCCTGGATGTTATCGAAGTCACTTCTTGCGTAACAATTAGAGTCGTTCGGCGGACGTACAAAGCAGACGCCTTGCGAGTAATGTCAGAGAGGCCCAAGCCTCCGGAGAGACGCGGTTTCGTCATTACCTCGTAACGTAACTTGAATAGATGGCCCTTCCATATAAACCTGCTAGACAATTGGCGCAACCTTTTCGCCACCATCATGGGAAGTGGGAACAGCTGAGCAACATAATAAGCTTTACATAGAACGTAGGTGTCTAAAATTCTGACTTTTTGCAAAATGGTAGCAGAGCGCTGCTCATGGACCATCACAGCCCCCTGTATCTTCTCGGTGACAGATTTCCAATTGAGAGCCGCCATTTTTAGAGGACACCGATCAATGATAATCCCCAAGGACGTATGGCGATCGACAACAGTGGCCCAAGGGACGTCAGCATCGCGAAATCCTCGAATATCAAGGAACTTACATTTACCCTGATTGAGACGCGCTCCAGAGACACGACAGTATGCATCAACTGCCCCTTTCAACAACGGGATATCATCACGTTGACGGAGGAGAACAACGACATCATCCGCATATGCCTTAACCGAGAGCTTCCCACCAGAGAGGGACATACCCTGAAGCTTGAGAGCAATAGTCCGAAGCAGCGGTTCCAGGGACAATACGAATAAAGACATAGAGAGCGGACTACCCTGAGGCACTCCGCGGCGGATAGCAATGGGCGGCGTCAGCTGCCCATTGACTGACACCCGAGCTGTTATTCCCCTATACAAATTGCCAAGAACACCACGTGATGAAGCGTTAAAACCTATTGTACCTAAAACACGATCTAAAAACACATGACTGACGTGATCAAAAGCCTTATGAAAATCAAGGAAGGCAAAGGCACAATGTACGTTTGTAACCGCCGCAACCGAGACAACATCCCGATATTCGGCTACTGGTGTCAGAATAGCTCTATCATGAAAACAACATTGATGTGCACCAATCACACCCCGAAGCAGAGAGGACAACCGGCTATTGAGCGCTCTAGCAGCTGTCTTGTAGTCAAAATTCAGCAATGTGAGCGGACGAAGATTGGCAGCAGATAAACGACCAGAAGACTTCGGAATTAAAACAATTTTCCCTACTTTAAAATCGGCAGGCACATCCATCCCCCTGACAATCTCATTTAAAATCTGCGTAAAAATGCCACCCAAAAGAGGCCAAAAACGGAGATAAAATTCTTTAGGCAGGCCGTCTGGACCCGGCGATTTACTGGACGGAGAGCGAGCAATAAAATCGAAAACATCATCTACCTGGAACTCCCGGAGAAATTCGCCGTTCGCGTCAGGCGCGATCGTCGCAGTTAGATCCCCAAAGACATCATCCGAAAGAGACTCACCAGAATCATCGGCAGAATATAGACTAGTGTAATACTGATGAAGAGCACGAACCATTTCCTCCTGTGCAATAAGCTGTCGTCCATCATCCACCGTAAGAGAAGAGATGAAGGAGCGACGACGACGAGTGTGATGCCGTAGCAGGTGGTACAAGGATGTCAGCTCACCTTCAACAAGAGAGTGAGGTTTCGACTTGACTCGCAGACCATCCATCTGTCGTCGTTTAAGGCTCAAGAGCTTGGCTTTAATACGACGAACATCATGGATCCGCAGAGGAGAGGTACCCGCTGCGTCATATAGTTCACGCATGACAGAGTAGTAATATTCATACGTGTTCTTAAAATCACGCGCCCTAGCAGCACAGTAGAAAATCAAAGTCTGACGAATCTTGGGCTTGGCAAACGCAGTCCACCAAACCAGCAAGGAGGGGTATCGCGGGACAGAGCGAAGACAATGCTCCCACACGCCACTTATAACATCATCCATAGCACTGTCGGCAAGGTGGGAAACATTTAACATCCACTGGGAACGATAAAGTTTTGCAGGTTGGTGACTAAGATTTACAGTTGCAGTAAAAGCACAATGGTCAGAAAAACTAGTAGGAATAACATCGACAGAAAGAATTTTATCACATAAAAAATCAGATAAATAGAATCTGTCGAGTCTACTGCATGAGGACGCGGTAAAAAACGTATATTTCACCAGGGTTGGATATTTGTGTTCCCAAACATCACGCAGATGCATCGTACGAACTAAGTCATGTAAATCACGGCAATAATTAAAATTGGGGGACTGGTCTGCAGGGCGTAAAACACAATTAAAATCGCCTCCGAGCAGGAGACTCCGAGGACTCTGGCGCAAAAGATAAATAAGCTCTTCTTTATAAAAGCGCGATCGAGCCACAGTGTGACCCGAACCAGAGGGGGCATACAAAACAACGAGGCGGAGATCAAACAGACGACAACCAATCCCACGGCCAGAGTCAAGGAATTCAATGTCAGTAATAGGAATGCCCTCTCGAAAGAAAAGAGCAGTTCCTGTTGAATATTCCGGCGCGACATTAAAAACAGTTTGAAATCCAGGTAGAGAGAGATCAGAAAACAACACTTCCTGCAAAAACACTACGTCCGCACAGGCGTCGTAAATAAACTGCCGCAAAGAGGCAATGCGAACGTCCGACTCAATACGGTTAACATTTAAGGTAAGAAAGGTGTATACTTGAACCATAGAGAGAAAAGCGAGAAAACAAATCACCTACACCGACGCACCAGCGTCACAGTCCATAGCAGGGGTGACGGAGGCATCCGAGGGAGGGGGACTGCTACCCCGTTCCGTGGATCCCTTACGTTTCGGTTTTTTACGAACAGCATTAACGTTCGGCTGAACGCGTAACTTGCGTCGGCTGACGGGCAAGGAAACTTCAGCCGCCGGTGACGTAGGAGGGTCAAGTTCTGTATCCGACACCACCCGCGCCGGTCCACATGCGGGATCCGGGGTCGCGGGGGAAACATCCGACAAAACGGAATGGTCAACACCTGCACCAGCTTCCGGCAAACATGGACTGCACGGAGGCGAAACGTGAGCAGGAAGGTCCGAGGCCGCAGAGTTGGAAGGAAGCGGAGCAGCTCCGCTGGCAGAGGTATGGGGCAGCGAAGCAGGAAGTTGTCGCGGCTCCACTTGTTGTGACATCGAAGTCGGTTCGGAAGACGGCGCCAACAGGCCCGACCGACGACCCGACTCGAGAGAAGCTGCGTCGGAGGCCGGAGGGGCGCCAGCAGCCGCCACCGGAACCGCTACCTCAGGAGGGCAGGGAGCAGCTACAGTACACAGTGGCTCGGAGGATGCCGGTCGCTCGGACTGGGGCATCTCAGGGAGATCCTCATCCGTACTATTTCCATCGTGTGGGCGACGCCTCTTATTATTCAAAAGTGGCACACCCACCTGAGGGACAGACGGAACAACATCAGATTTAGCACGCAAAGGAGGAAATTCTGTGTCAGGGGTGCGCAAAACCTGTGGCGGGGCGCTACTACCACTGGACTGTGCTACACCAAGAGCAGAACCACCTGCAACGAGGTCAGCGACCGTTAACTTGCGACGCTGTTCGAGAGAATTTTTTAAAACAAAAACTCTCCGCGGACAGTCGGTACGCACGTGACCACTTTCATTGCACAAAAAACAGGTGCCAACCTGACCACTATATGTTACATGGACACGATATCCACCGATCTGCAGGTGAGATGGAATATTCTGCTTAACGTGCATTTCGACTGAACGAATACCACTGTAACATTGCAGGCGATGTTGGCTTGACCAGCGTTCAAGGCGAATGCTCTTTACATCACCATACTTCTGTAGACCCTCCTTAAGATAGACATTATCCACCTCCGGTGGAAGGTTGTAAACACGAACATTGGTATACGTGATGGAAGCATTGGAAAGCAGCACGGTACTTACAGAATCATCCCGATGCCGAAAGAGAACTTGATGACCATATTTAGAAAGAATTTTATCAACCTGAAGTGGGTCCATAAACTTAACAAAGAAAACATATAGTTCGGTATCAAAATAAGCAGTGTGCACCTGATCCGAATGAACACCAAAGGTATCTACCAACCAATCATGTATCTCAAGAGAACTAGGTTGCACATGGCGGGTTGACTTGTCAAAAGCAAAACTAACTGTAGCCTGACGAGGAATAACCTGGGACGACATTTTCAAAATATGCGGTCGAAACCGCTACACAAAAAACACTGAAATAAGGACAGAAAGTAACACAAGGTACGAAACAACGACGGAGAAACACTCACAGAAGTTGCAACACAACACGTAAACAAAAACGATAGTCCACTATACGTAACGCTACGGCGGAGCGGAAGACTAGGCACGTCCACACTGCACGGCGTCTAAAGCGGAACTGAACCCCTAGACCAACGAGCCCTGTGACAGCGTGAACGCCAATTATTTCAGCAAACTGCATCCCTCGAAGTCGTCCAGGGTGCTCTTTGAGTCTGGTGCGGCTGGCGGGATGGGGAAGGTGCTTTCTGCCGGCAGTGCTGTTCTTCGACAGACTGTGTGGCGACACCGTGGGTCGCGGGCAGCACCGTTCTCGTAGGTGCCGTGGCCCGCGGTCGGCGGCCTTCCAGGGCTATTGGCATCTTCATGTAGAGCTGCCGCCGGGTGCGCACTGCCTGCTGCTAAGGAGGTGATTGTTTTTGCTGATGTGACTTGCAATAACGACTGCGCGAAACGCCGCTATCTCGTTGGGGATGCTACGACATACACCCTCTCGAGCACCCCGAATACTTGTTGAGCCCTCGGCTACGATGGGTTTCAGGCTGTCAAATGAACTACGGTGTGTGCATGCGCGGACGGGAGAAAGGCTGAGGCGTCTTCGAGTGTACAAGGATGGACAGAGCGTATCCGCCGGGTGCGCACTGCCTGCTGCGAAGGAGGTGATTGTTTTTGCTGATGTGACTTGCAATAACGACTGCGCGAAACGCCGCTATCTCGTTGGGGATGCTACGACATACACCCTCTCGAGCACCCCGAATACTTGTTGAGCCCTCGGCTACGATGGGTTTCAGGCTGTCAAATGAACTATGGTGTGTGCATGCGCGGACGGGAGAAAGGCTGAGGCGTCTTCGAGTGTACAAGGATGGACACAGCGTATCCGTCGTTTCCGTAGTGTAGCGGTTATCACGTCTGCTTCACACGCAGAAGGTCCCCGGTTCGATCCCGGGCGGGAACAGTATTTTCCTGCCTATGTCGCATACTACTCGAGTGAGCGACGTCGTGTGTGGATCTGCTACATGTACCTTCGTCATGCAAGTGCCGCATTTACTGAATTTTTAAGTTACGATGGCAACCTTGCTACAAGTTCTCTGAGAAGCAAGAACGAAAGCAGTAGTTTCCGTGGTGTAGCGGTTATCACGTCTGCCTAACACGCAGAAGGTCCCCGGTTCGATCCCGGGCGGAAACACTTTTTCATCACTTTAAACAAGACATACCGACAAGCATTTGCCACGTTCTGTACCTAAAGCTTGGCAATCACCTTCATACGTCGGACCAGACGGTCATTTCTTTACACCAAGTATGAAATTCACTTTACACTGACGGGCAGCTTTTTGCGCTGACTCAGCCACCTACGTGCGACCAGTTTGCACAAAACGCTAGGGCTCGTCCGGGATTTGAACCCGGGACCTCCTGCACCCTAAGCAGGAATCATACCCCTAGCCCAACGAGCCCTGTGACAGCGTGAACGCCAATTATTTCAGCAAACTGCATCCCTCGAAGTCGTCCAGGGTGCTCTTTGAGTCTGGTGCGGCTGGCGGGATGGGGAAGGTGCTTTCTGCCGGCAGTGCTGATCTTCGACAGACTGTGTGGCGACACCGTGGGTCGCGGGCAGCACCGTTCTCGTAGGTGCCGTGGCCCGCGGTCGGCGGCCTTCCAGGGCTATTGGCATCTTCATGTAGAGCTGCCGCCGGGTGCGCACTGCCTGCTGCTAAGGAGGTGATTGTTTTTGCTGATGTGACTTGCAATAACGACTGCGCGAAACGCCGCTATCTCGTTGGGGATGCTACGACATACACCCTCTCGAGCACCCCGAATACTTGTTGAGCCCTCGGCTACGATGGGTTTCAGGCTGTCAAATGAACTATTGTGTGTGCATGCGCGGACGGGAGAAAGGCTGAGGCGTCTTCGAGTGTACAAGGATGGACACAGCGTATCCGTCGTTTCCGTAGTGTAGCGGTTATCACGTCTGCTTCACACGCAGAAGGTCCCCGGTTCGATCCCGGGCGGGAACAGTATTTTCCTGCCTATGTCGCATACTACTCGAGTGAGCCACGTCGTGTGTGGATCTGCTACATGTACCTTCGTCATGCAAGTGCCGCATTTACTGAATTTTTAAGTTACGATGGCAACCTTGCTACAAGTTCTCTGAGAAGCAAGAACGAAAGCAGTAGTTTCCGTGGTGTAGCGGTTATCACGTCTGCCTAACACGCAGAAGGTCCCCGGTTCGATCCCGGGCGGAAACACTTTTTCATCACTTTAAACAAGACATACCGACAAGCATTTGCCACGTTCTGTACCTAAAGCTTGGCAATCACCTTCATACGTCGGACCAGACGGTCATTTCTTTACATCAAGTATGAAATTCACTTTACACTGACGGGCAGCTTTTTGCGCTGACTCAGCCACCTACGTGCGACCAGTTTGCACAAAACGCTAGGGCTCGTCCGGGATTTGAACCCGGGACCTCCTGCACCCTAAGCAGGAATCATACCCCTTTTTTTTTTTTTTTTTTTCCCAAAGCAGGAATCATACCCCTTTTTTTTTTTTTTTTTTTTTACAGTACTGAAATTAAAATCCTAAAACATGACTATATAATGTAGACTGCTGACTGAAATAAAGATTAAAACACGTAAAACTTCAGTCCTGGTGTAGAGAAGAAACATATATAAAGGCGGCAAATCCAGAAACAGTATAAAAGAAAATGGCGCACACAGGTGACCTTAGCCAACACCCTCTCTTTCAAATGTCAGGCTAAACATATTGGCAAAATCGTCTCGGAGGCCTGGCAATCGCAAGCGCTGCCAGTAAGCAGTAAGCATGTACTGCCGAAACGCTAGGTGTCCATCCTCTTCATGACAACTGTTGACAAAATGTACGAAATGGCCAATCAACCACATGACGGTATGGAGCTTCGTCCGCGGAAAAAAGGAAGAATCGGGCCGGACGATGATGTCAATAGTATAAGCGGCTTCAGCAGACCTAGTGACAAAAGCAAGTTGTTTCCTGAGCCAACGCCAATTAGCAAGGTGCCCACAGCAGGTGAATCGATGTTCAAAGGTATCCAGGAGACCACACCGAGTACAGGTGTCCGTGTCAGAAAGACCAATACGGTGCAGTCGTACATTGGTGGGAACCAAATTATTTATTACCCTATACCACGTGGACGCCACGGCCATAGAGTGGATCGGCAGACTAACGTTCTTCCAGACGTTCCTCCAGGACACAGATGGAGACGCCAGTTCTATTGGATTGGGACCGGCCAGCCCCTCCCAGCGGGCAATCAAGCCCTTGGTCGTTGGCACCGGTCGCCGCAAGAAGACGTCACCGAGGTAACTCACCGCAATGTAAAATTCCCGAATGTGTTTCAACTTAAAATTTAGGCGTCCGACATCGACAGGTGGAGCAAGGCTCGCCGGACGCACAACAGTAAAAAGCCTGGATGTAATCGAAGTCACTTCTTGCGTAACAATTAGAGTCGTTCGGCGGACGTACAAAGCAGACGCCTTGCGAGTAATGTCAGAGAGGCCCAAGCCTCCGGAGATACGCGGTTTCGTCATTACCTCGTAACGTAACTTGAATAGATGGCCCTTCCATATAAACCTGCTAGACAATTGGCGCAACCTTTTCGCCACCATCATGGGAAGTGGGAACAGCTGAGCAACATAATAAGCTTTACATAGAACGTAGGTGTCTAAAATTCTGACTTTTTGCAAAATGGTAGCAGAGCGCTGCTCATGGACCATCACAGCCCCCTGTATCTTCTCGGTGACAGATTTCCAATTGAGAGCCGCCATTTTTAGAGGACACCGATCAATGATAATCCCCAAGGACGTATGGCGATCGACAAAAGTGGCCCAAGGGACGTCAGCATCGCGAAATCCTCGAATATCAAGGAACTTACATTTACCCTGATTGAGACGCGCTCCAGAGACACGACAGTATGCATCAACCGCCCCTTTCAACAACGGGATATCATCACGTTGACGGAGGAGAACAACGACATCATCCGCATATGCCTTAACAGAGAGCTTCCCACCAGAGAGGGACATACCCTGAAGCTTGAGAGCAATAGTCCGAAGCAGCGGTTCCAGGGACAATACGAATAAAGACATAGAGAGCGGACTACCCTGAGGCACTCCGCGGCGGATAGCAATGGGCGGCGTCAGCTGCCCATTGACTGACACCCGAGCTGTTATTCCCCTATACAAATTGCCAAGAACACCACGTGATGAAGCGTTAAAACCTATTGTACCTAAAACACGATCTAAAAACACATGACTGACGTGATCAAAAGCCTTATAAAAATCAAGGAAGGCAAAGGCACAATGTATGTTTGTAACCGCCGCAACCGAGACAACATCCCGATATTCGGCTACTGGTGTCAGAATAGATCTATCATGAAAACAACATTGATGTGCACCAATCACACCCCGAAGCAGAGAAGACAACCGGCTATTGAGCGCTCTAGCAGCTGTCTTATAGTCAAAATTCAGCAATGTGAGCGGACGAAGATTGGCAGCAGATAAACGACCAGAGGACTTCGGGATTAAAACAATTTACCCTACTTTAAAATCGGCAGGCACATCCATCCCCCTGACAATCTCATTTAAAATCTGCGTAAAAATGCCACCCAAAAGAGGCCAAAAACGGAGATAAAATTCTTTAGGCAGGCCGTCTGGACCCGGCGATTTACTGGACGGAGAGCGAGCAATAAGATCGAAAACATCATCTACCTGGAACTCCCGGAGAAATTCGCCGTTCGCGTCAGGCGCGATCGTCGCAGTGAGATCCCCAAAGACATCATCCGAAAGAGACTCACCAGAATCATCGGCAGAATATAGACTAGTGTAATACTGATGAAGAGCACGAACCATTTCCTCCTGTGCAATAAGCTGTCGCCCATCATCCACCGTAAGAGAAGAGATGAAGGAGCGACGACGACGAGTCTGATGCCGTAGCAGGTGGTACAAGGATGTCAGTTCACCTTCAACAAGAGAGTGAGGTTTCGACTTAACTCGCAGACCATCCATCTGTCGTCGTTTAAGGCTCAAGAGCTTGGCTTTAATACGACGAACATCATGGATCCGCAGTGGAGAGGCACCCGCCGCGTCATATAGTTCACGCAGGACAGAGTAGTAATATTCATACGTGTTCTTAAAATCACGCGACCTAGCAGCACAGTAGAAAATCAAAGTCTGACGAATCTTGGGCTTGGCAAACGCAGTCCACCAAACCAGCAAGGAGGGGTATCGCGGGACAGAGCGAAGACATCGCTCCCACACGCCACTTATAACATCATCCATAGCACTGTCGGCAAGGTGGGAAACATTTAACATCCACTGGGAACGATAAAGTTTTGCAGGTTGGCGACTAAGATTTACAGTTGCAGTAAAAGCACAATGGTCAGAAAAACTAGTAGGAATAACATCGACAGAAAGAATTTTATCACATAAAAAATCAGATAAATAGAATCTGTCGAGTCTACTGCATGAGGACGCGGTAAAAAACGTATATTTCACCAGGGTTGGATATTTGTGTTCCCAAACATCACGCAGATGCATCGTACGAACTAAGTCATGTAAATCACGGCAATAATTTAAATTGGGGGACTGGTCTGCAGGGCGTAAAACACAATTAAAATCGCCTCCGAGCAGGAGACTCCGAGGACTCTGGCGCAAAAGATAAATAAGCTCTTCTTTATAAAAGCGCGATCGAGCCACAGTGTGACCCGAACCAGAGGGGGCATACAAAACAACGAGGCGGAGATCAAAAAGACGACAACCAATCCCACGGCCAGAGTCAAGGAATTCAATGTCAGTAATAGGAATGCCCTCTCGAAAGAAAAGAGCAGTTCCTGTTGAATATTCCGGCGCGACATTAAAAACAGTTTGAAATCCAGGTAGAGAGAGATCAGAAAACAACACTTCCTGCAAAAACACTACGTCCGCACAGGCGTCGTAAATAAACTGCCGCAAAGAGGCAATGCGAACGTCGGACTCAATACGGTTAACATTTAAGGTAAGAAAGGTGTATGCTTGAACCATAGAGAGAAAAGCGAGAAAACAAATCACCTACACCGACGCACCAGCGTCACAGTCCATAGCAGGGGTGACAGAGGCATCCGAGGGAGGGGGACTGCTACCCCGTTCCGCGGATCCCTTACGTTTCGGTTTTTTACGAACAGCATTAACGTTCGGCTGAACGCGTAACTTGCGTCGGCTGACGGGCAAGGAAACTTCAGCCGCCGGTGACGTAGGAGGGTCAAGTTCTGTATCCGACACCACCCGCGCCGGTCCACATGCGGGATCCGGGGTCGCGGGGGAAACATCCGACAAAACGGAATGGTCAACACCTGCTCTAGCTTCCGGCAAACATGGACTGCACGGAGGCGAAACGTGAGCAGGAAGGTCCGAGGCCGCAGAGTTGGAAGGAAGCGGAGCAGCTCCGCTGGCAGAGGTATGGGGCAGCGAAGCAGGAAGTTGTCGCGGCTCCACTTGTTGTGACATCGAAGTCGGTTCGGAAGACGGCGCCAACAGGCCCGACCGACGACCCGACTCGAGAGAAGCTGCGTCGGAGGCCGGAGGGGCGCCAGCAGCCGCCACCGGAACCGCTACCTCAGGAGGGCAGGGAGCAGCTACAGTACACAGTGGCTCGGAGGATGCCGGTCGCTCGGACTGGGGCATCTCAGGGAGATCCTCATCCGTACTATTTCCATCGTGTGGGCGACGCCTCTTATTATTCAAAAGTGGCACACCCACCTGAGGGACAGACGGAACAACATCAGATTTAGCACGCAAAGGAGGAAATTCTGTATCAGGGGTGCGCAAAACCTGTGGAGGGGCGCTACTACCACTGGACTGTGCTACACCAAGAGCAGAACCACCTGCAACGAGGTCAGCGACCGTTAACTTGCGACGCTGTTCGAGAGAATTTTTTAAAACAAAAACTCTCCGCGGACAGTCGGTACGCACGTGACCACTTTCATTGCACAAAAAACAGGTGCCCACCTGACCACTATATGTTACATGGACACGATATCCACCGATCTGCAGGTGAGATGGAATATTCTGCTTAACGTGCATTTCGACTGAACGAATACCACTGTAACATTGCAGGCGATGTTGGCTTGACCAGCGTTCAAGGCGAATGCTCTTTACATCACCATACTTCTGTAGACCCTCCTTAAGATAGACATTATCCACCTCCGGTGGAAGGTTGTAAACACGAACATTGTACGTGATGGAAGCATTGGAAAGCAGCACGGTACTTACAGAATCATCCCGATGCCGAAAGAGAACTTGATGACCATATTTAGAAAGAATTTTATCAACCTGAAGTGGGTCCATAAACTTAACAAAGAAAACATACAGTTCGGTATCAAAATAAGCAGTGTGCACCTGATCCGAATGAACACCAAAGGTATCTACCAACCAATCATGAATCTCAAGAGAACTAGGTTGCACATGGCGGGTTGACTTGTCAAAAGCAAAACTAACTGTAGCCTGACGAGGAATAACCTGGGACGACATTTTCAAAATATGCGGTCGAAACCGCTACACAAAAAAACACTGAAATAAGGACAGAAAGTAACACAAGGTACGAAACAACGACGGAGAAACACTCACAGAAGTTGCAACACAACACGTAAACAAAAACGATAGTCCACTATACGTAACGCTACGGCGGAGCGGAAGACTAGGCACGTCCACACTGCACGGCGTCTAAAGCGGAACTGCCCCTAGACCAACGAGCCCTGTAACAGCGTGAACGCCAATTATTTCAGCAAACTGCATCCCTCGAAGTCGTCCAGGGTGCTCTTTGAGTCTGGTGCGGCTGGCGGGATGGGGAAGGTGCTTTCTGCCGGCAGTGCTGATCTTCGACAGACTGTGTGGCGACACCGTGGGTCGCGGGCAGCACCGTTCTCGTAGGTGCCGTGGCCCGCGGTCGGCGGCCTTCCAGGGCTATTGGCATCTTCATGTAGAGCTGCCGCCGGGTGCGCACTGCCTGCTGCTAAGGAGGTGATTGTTTTTGCTGATGTGACTTGCAATAACGACTGCGCGAAACGCCGCTATCTCGTTGGGGATGCTACGACATACACCCTCTCGAGCACCCCGAATACTTGTTGAGCCCTCGGCTACGATGGGTTTCAGGCTGTCAAATGAACTATGGTGTGTGCATGCGCGGACGGGAGAAAGGCTGAGGCGTCTTAGAGTGTACAAGGATGGACAGAGCGTATCCGTCGTTTCCGTAGTGTAGCGGTTATCACGTCTGCTTCACACGCAGAAGGTCCCCGGTTCGATCCCGGGCGGGAACAGTATTTTCCTGCCTATGTCGCATACTACTCGAGTGAGCCACGTCGTGTGTGGATCTGCTACATGTACCTTCGTCATGCAAGTGCCGCATTTACTGAATTTTTAAGTTACGATGGCAACCTTGCTACAAGTTCTCTGAGAAGCAAGAACGAAAGCAGTAGTTTCCGTGGTGTAGCGGTTATCACGTCTGCCTAACACGCAGAAGGTCCCCGGTTCGATCCCGGGCGGAAACACTTTTTCATCACTTTAAACAAGACATACCGACAAGCATTTGCCACGTTCTGTACCTAAAGCTTGGCAATCACCTTCATACGTCGGACCAGACGGTCATTTCTTTACACCAAGTATGAAATTCACTTTACACTGACGGGCAGCTTTTTGCGCTGACTCAGCCACCTACGTGCGACCAGTTTGCACAAAACGCTAGGGCTCGTCCGGGATTTGAACCCGGGACCTCCTGCACCCTAAGCAGGAATCATACCCCTAGCCCAACGAGCCCTGTGACAGCGTGAACGCCAATTATTTCAGCAAACTGCATCCCTCGAAGTCGTCCAGGGTGCTCTTTGAGTCTGGTGCGGCTGGCGGGATGGGGAAGGTGCTTTCTGCCGGCAGTGCTGATCTTCGACAGACTGTGTGGCGACACCGTGGGTCGCGGGCAGCACCGTTCTCGTAGGTGCCGTGGCCCGCGGTCGGCGGCCTTCCAGGGCTATTGGCATCTTCATGTAGAGCTGCCGCCGGGTGCGCACTGCCTGCTGCTAAGGAGGTGATTGTTTTTGCTGATGTGACTTGCAATAACGACTGCGCGAAACGCCGCTATCTCGTTGGGGATGCTACGACATACACCCTCTCGAGCACCCCGAATACTTGTTGAGCCCTCGGCTACGATGGGTTTCAGGCTGTCAAATGAACTATTGTGTGTGCATGCGCGGACGGGAGAAAGGCTGAGGCGTCTTCGAGTGTACAAGGATGGACACAGCGTATCCGTCGTTTCCGTAGTGTAGCGGTTATCACGTCTGCTTCACACGCAGAAGGTCCCCGGTTCGATCCCGGGCGGGAACAGTATTTTCCTGCCTATGTCGCATACTACTCGAGTGAGCCACGTCGTGTGTGGATCTGCTACATGTACCTTCGTCATGCAAGTGCCGCATTTACTGAATTTTTAAGTTACGATGGCAACCTTGCTACAAGTTCTCTGAGAAGCAAGAAGGAAAGCAGTAGTTTCCGTGGTGTAGCGGTTATCACGTCTGCCTAACACGCAGAAGGTCCCCGGTTCGATCCCGGGCGGAAACACTTTTTCATCACTTTAAACAAGACATACCGACAAGCATTTGCCACGTTCTGTACCTAAAGCTTGGCAATCACCTTCATACGTCGGACCAGACGGTCATTTCTTTACATCAAGTATGAAATTCACTTTACACTGACGGGCAGCTTTTTGCGCTGACTCAGCCACCTACGTGCGACCAGTTTGCACAAAACGCTAGGGCTCGTCCGGGATTTGAACCCGGGACCTCCTGCACCCTAAGCAGGAATCATACCCCTTTTTTTTTTTTTTTTTTTCCCAAAGCAGGAATCATACCCCTTTTTTTTTTTTTTTTTTTTTACAGTACTGAAATTAAAATCCTAAAACATGACTATATAATGTAGACTGCTGACTGAAATAAAGATTAAAACACGTAAAACTTCAGTCCTGGTGTAGAGAAGAAACATATATAAAGGCGGCAAATCCAGAAACAGTATAAAAGAAAATGGCGCACACAGGTGACCTTAGCCAACACCCTCTCTTTCAAATGTCAGGCTAAGCATATTGGCAAAATCGTCTCGGAGGCCTGGCAATCGCAAGCGCTGCCAGTAAGCAGTAAGCATGTACTGCCGAAACGCTAGGTGTCCATCCTCTTCATGACAACTGTTGACAAAATGTACGAAATGGCCAATCAACCACATGACGGTATGGAGCTTCGTCCGCGGAAAAAAGGAAGAATCGGGCCGGACGATGATGTCAATAGTATAAGCGGCTTCAGCAGACCTAGTGACAAAAGCAAGTTGTTTCCTGAGCCAACGCCAATTAGCAAGGTGCCCACAGCAGGTGAATCGATGTTCAAAGGTATCCAGGAGACCACACCGAGTACAGGTGTCCGTGTCAGAAAGACCAATACGGTGCAGTCGTACATTGGTGGGAACCAAATTATTTATTACCCTATACCACGTGGACGCCACGGCCATAGAGTGGATCGGCAGACTAACGTTCTTCCAGACGTTCCTCCAGGACACAGATGGAGACGCCAGTTCTATTGGATTGGGACCGGCCAGCCCCTCCCAGCGGGCAATCAAGCCCTTGGTCGTTGGCACCGGTCGCCGCAAGAAGACGTCACCGAGGTAACTCACCGCAATGTAAAATTCCCGAATGTGTTTCAACTTAAAATTTAGGCGTCCGACATCGACAGGTGGAGCAAGGCTCGCCGGACGCACAACAGTAAAAAGCCTGGATGTAATCGAAGTCACTTCTTGCGTAACAATTAGAGTCGTTCGGCGGACGTACAAAGCAGACGCCTTGCGAGTAATGTCAGAGAGGCCCAAGCCTCCGGAGAGACGCGGTTTCGTCATTACCTCGTAACGTAACTTGAATAGATGGCCCTTCCATATAAACCTGCTAGACAATTGGCGCAACCTTTTCGCCACCATCATGGGAAGTGGGAACAGCTGAGCAACATAATAAGCTTTACATAGAACGTAGGTGTCTAAAATTCTGACTTTTTGCAAAATGGTAGCAGAGCGCTGCTCATGGACCATCACAGCCCCCTGTATCTTCTCGGTGACAGATTTCCAATTGAGAGCCGCCATTTTTAGAGGACACCGATCAATGATAATCCCCAAGGACGTATGGCGATCGACAAAAGTGGCCCAAGGGACGTCAGCATCGCGAAATCCTCGAATATCAAGGAACTTACATTTACCCTGATTGAGACGCGCTCCAGAGACACGACAGTATGCATCAACCGCCCCTTTCAACAACGGGATATCATCACGTTGACGGAGGAGAACAACGACATCATCCGCATATGCCTTAACAGAGAGCTTCCCACCAGAGAGGGACATACCCTGAAGCTTGAGAGCAATAGTCCGAAGCAGCGGTTCCAGGGACAATACGAATAAAGACATAGAGAGCGGACTACCCTGAGGCACTCCGCGGCGGATAGCAATGGGCGGCGTCAGCTGCCCATTGACTGACACCCGAGCTGTTATTCCCCTATACAAATTGCCAAGAACACCACGTGATGAAGCGTTAAAACCTATTGTACCTAAAACACGATCTAAAAACACATGACTGACGTGATCAAAAGCCTTATAAAAATCAAGGAAGGCAAAGGCACAATGTATGTTTGTAACCGCCGCAACCGAGACAACATCCCGATATTCGGCTACTGGTGTCAGAATAGATCTATCATGAAAACAACATTGATGTGCACCAATCACACCCCGAAGCAGAGAAGACAACCGGCTATTGAGCGCTCTAGCAGCTGTCTTATAGTCAAAATTCAGCAATGTGAGCGGACGAAGATTGGCAGCAGATAAACGACCAGAGGACTTCGGGATTAAAACAATTTACCCTACTTTAAAATCGGCAGGCACATCCATCCCCCTGACAATCTCATTTAAAATCTGCGTAAAAATGCCACCCAAAAGAGGCCAAAAACGGAGATAAAATTCTTTAGGCAGGCCGTCTGGACCCGGCGATTTACTGGACGGAGAGCGAGCAATAAGATCGAAAACATCATCTACCTGGAACTCCCGGAGAAATTCGCCGTTCGCGTCAGGCGCGATCGTCGCAGTGAGATCCCCAAAGACATCATCCGAAAGAGACTCACCAGAATCATCGGCAGAATATAGACTAGTGTAATACTGATGAAGAGCACGAACCATTTCCTCCTGTGCAATAAGCTGTCGCCCATCATCCACCGTAAGAGAAGAGATGAAGGAGCGACGACGACGAGTCTGATGCCGTAGCAGGTGGTACAAGGATGTCAGTTCACCTTCAACAAGAGAGTGAGGTTTCGACTTAACTCGCAGACCATCCATCTGTCGTCGTTTAAGGCTCAAGAGCTTGGCTTTAATACGACGAACATCATGGATCCGCAGTGGAGAGGCACCCGCCGCGTCATGTAGTTCACGCAGGACAGAGTAGTAATATTCATACGTGTTCTTAAAATCACGCGACCTAGCAGCACAGTAGAAAATCAAAGTCTGACGAATCTTGGGCTTGGCAAACGCAGTCCACCAAACCAGCAAGGAGGGGTATCGCGGGACAGAGCGAAGACATCGCTCCCACACGCCACTTATAACATCATCCATAGCACTGTCGGCAAGGTGGGAAACATTTAACATCCACTGGGAACGATAAAGTTTTGCAGGTTGGCGACTAAGATTTACAGTTGCAGTAAAAGCACAATGGTCAGAAAAACTAGTAGGAATAACATCGACAGAAAGAATTTTATCACATAAAAAATCAGATAAATAGAATCTGTCGAGTCTACTGCATGAGGACGCGGTAAAAAACGTATATTTCACCAGGGTTGGATATTTGTGTTCCCAAACATCACGCAGATGCATCGTACGAACTAAGTCATGTAAATCACGGCAATAATTTAAATTGGGGGACTGGTCTGCAGGGCGTAAAACACAATTAAAATCGCCTCCGAGCAGGAGACTCCGAGGACTCTGGCGCAAAAGATAAATAAGCTCTTCTTTATAAAAGCGCGATCGAGCCACAGTGTGACCCGAACCAGAGGGGGCATACAAAACAACGAGGCGGAGATCAAAAAGACGACAACCAATCCCACGGCCAGAGTCAAGGAATTCAATGTCAGTAATAGGAATGCCCTCTCGAAAGAAAAGAGCAGTTCCTGTTGAATATTCCGGCGCGACATTAAAAACAGTTTGAAATCCAGGTAGAGAGAGATCAGAAAACAACACTTCCTGCAAAAACACTACGTCCGCACAGGCGTCGTAAATAAACTGCCGCAAAGAGGCAATGCGAACGTCGGACTCAATACGGTTAACATTTAAGGTAAGAAAGGTGTATGCTTGAACCATAGAGAGAAAAGCGAGAAAACAAATCACCTACACCGACGCACCAGCGTCACAGTCCATAGCAGGGGTGACAGAGGCATCCGAGGGAGGGGGACTGCTACCCCGTTCCGCGGATCCCTTACGTTTCGGTTTTTTACGAACAGCATTAACGTTCGGCTGAACGCGTAACTTGCGTCGGCTGACGGGCAAGGAAACTTCAGCCGCCGGTGACGTAGGAGGGTCAAGTTCTGTATCCGACACCACCCGCGCCGGTCCACATGCGGGATCCGGGGTCGCGGGGGAAACATCCGACAAAACGGAATGGTCAACACCTGCTCTAGCTTCCGGCAAACATGGACTGCACGGAGGCGAAACGTGAGCAGGAAGGTCCGAGGCCGCAGAGTTGGAAGGAAGCGGAGCAGCTCCGCTGGCAGAGGTATGGGGCAGCGAAGCAGGAAGTTGTCGCGGCTCCACTTGTTGTGACATCGAAGTCGGTTCGGAAGACGGCGCCAACAGGCCCGACCGACGACCCGACTCGAGAGAAGCTGCGTCGGAGGCCGGAGGGGCGCCAGCAGCCGCCACCGGAACCGCTACCTCAGGAGGGCAGGGAGCAGCTACAGTACACAGTGGCTCGGAGGATGCCGGTCGCTCGGACTGGGGCATCTCAGGGAGATCCTCATCCGTACTATTTCCATCGTGTGGGCGACGCCTCTTATTATTCAAAAGTGGCACACCCACCTGAGGGACAGACGGAACAACATCAGATTTAGCACGCAAAGGAGGAAATTCTGTATCAGGGGTGCGCAAAACCTGTGGAGGGGCGCTACTACCACTGGACTGTGCTACACCAAGAGCAGAACCACCTGCAACGAGGTCAGCGACCGTTAACTTGCGACGCTGTTCGAGAGAATTTTTTAAAACAAAAACTCTCCGCGGACAGTCGGTACGCACGTGACCACTTTCATTGCACAAAAAACAGGTGCCCACCTGACCACTATATGTTACATGGACACGATATCCACCGATCTGCAGGTGAGATGGAATATTCTGCTTAACGTGCATTTCGACTGAACGAATACCACTGTAACATTGCAGGCGATGTTGGCTTGACCAGCGTTCAAGGCGAATGCTCTTTACATCACCATACTTCTGTAGACCCTCCTTAAGATAGACATTATCCACCTCCGGTGGAAGGTTGTAAACACGAACATTGTACGTGATGGAAGCATTGGAAAGCAGCACGGTACTTACAGAATCATCCCGATGCCGAAAGAGAACTTGATGACCATATTTAGAAAGAATTTTATCAACCTGAAGTGGGTCCATAAACTTAACAAAGAAAACATACAGTTCGGTATCAAAATAAGCAGTGTGCACCTGATCCGAATGAACACCAAAGGTATCTACCAACCAATCATGAATCTCAAGAGAACTAGGTTGCACATGGCGGGTTGACTTGTCAAAAGCAAAACTAACTGTAGCCTGACGAGGAATAACCTGGGACGACATTTTCAAAATATGCGGTCGAAACCGCTACACAAAAAAACACTGAAATAAGGACAGAAAGTAACACAAGGTACGAAACAACGACGGAGAAACACTCACAGAAGTTGCAACACAACACGTAAACAAAAACGATAGTCCACTATACGTAACGCTACGGCGGAGCGGAAGACTAGGCACGTCCACACTGCACGGCGTCTAAAGCGGAACTGCCCCTAGACCAACGAGCCCTGTAACAGCGTGAACGCCAATTATTTCAGCAAACTGCATCCCTCGAAGTCGTCCAGGGTGCTCTTTGAGTCTGGTGCGGCTGGCGGGATGGGGAAGGTGCTTTCTGCCGGCAGTGCTGATCTTCGACAGACTGTGTGGCGACACCGTGGGTCGCGGGCAGCACCGTTCTCGTAGGTGCCGTGGCCCGCGGTCGGCGGCCTTCCAGGGCTATTGGCATCTTCATGTAGAGCTGCCGCCGGGTGCGCACTGCCTGCTGCTAAGGAGGTGATTGTTTTTGCTGATGTGACTTGCAATAACGACTGCGCGAAACGCCGCTATCTCGTTGGGGATGCTACGACATACACCCTCTCGAGCACCCCGAATACTTGTTGAGCCCTCGGCTACGATGGGTTTCAGGCTGTCAAATGAACTATGGTGTG
The DNA here is from genome assembly GCF_021461385.2 of Schistocerca piceifrons. NCBI lineage: Eukaryota > Metazoa > Arthropoda > Insecta > Orthoptera > Acrididae > Schistocerca > Schistocerca piceifrons. Next base: position 42,053,239 of record NC_060139.1, on the reverse strand, counting down.
TGCATGCGCGGACGGGAGAAAGGCTGAGGCGTCTTAGAGTGTACAAGGATGGACAGAGCGTATCCGTCGTTTCCGTAGTGTAGCGGTTATCACGTCTGCTTCACACGCAGAAGGTCCCCGGTTCGATCCCGGGCGGGAACAGTATTTTCCTGCCTATGTCGCATACTACTCGAGTGAGCCACGTCGTGTGTGGATCTGCTACATGTACCTTCGTCATGCAAGTGCCGCATTTACTGAATTTTTAAGTTACGATGGCAACCTTGCTACAAGTTCTCTGAGAAGCAAGAACGAAAGCAGTAGTTTCCGTGGTGTAGCGGTTATCACGTCTGCCTAACACGCAGAAGGTCCCCGGTTCGATCCCGGGCGGAAACACTTTTTCATCACTTTAAACAAGACATACCGACAAGCATTTGCCACGTTCTGTACCTAAAGCTTGGCAATCACCTTCATACGTCGGACCAGACGGTCATTTCTTTACACCAAGTATGAAATTCACTTTACACTGACGGGCAGCTTTTTGCGCTGACTCAGCCACCTACGTGCGACCAGTTTGCTCAAAACGCTAGGGCTCGTCCGGGATTTGAACCCGGGACCTCCTGCACCCTAAGCAGGAATCATACCCCTTTTTTTTTTTTTTTTTTTTTTTTTTCACTTGAAACACCAACTTTATTAACATGATTATTAATTGTGACATCATAGAGTGTATTTGGAACTTTCACAAAATATGATACAAACTCTCAAAGTGGGTCATATGCTGTCCATTGAATGAAAAAGTCACACGTGCACACTTAACATACTATTTCTTCAGCCAGAGGCACACGATTTATTCTGATTGTTGTAGAAAACTTTAAGACACTTCACAAATTCTTCATTTCTGCTAACATTATTCTAATCCCCAACTACCTTACTTTTACAATATTTTCTTTTACAATAAGAAATAATAGTGTCACTGGGTCATGTGTAAACTCAATTTCAGCAATTTCAGTGAAATATTGTATACTGATAACTAAATATTGGTTAAACTTAGGGGCGTGCGACACCACACACACACACACACACACACACACACACACACACACACACACACACACCACTAAGAAGTATGATATGGCTTGTCAGAAGAAAAAAAATCGTATTTTAATCATCTCAGTCTTACAAGCATCCTACAACTGGTATATGTGGCTAAAATTAACCTATAAATAATCATATTGTGCTTCGGATATTCACATTTATGTCTCCTATCTCAATAAATATAACTGATTAACAGATTTTAAATCAACAGTAACATCAACCGAGTTGCTTTCATAACAACAACTAATATGAAACCTTATCTACATGCTACATACAACTCAATTACATTTCTCCAGTAGAAGCAAAGTGTACAATACTTCTTCTTTACCTTAAGTTAAACGCTAAACTGGTTCTCCAGTTTTTATTTTATGGTTATTTTTGCGCACCGATCTAATAATATTTAGCTTTCAAGTTTCTATTCAAGAAAAAGTTAATGGCGTCAATCATTACAATGTGCTTCATTTTGGCAGCTGAAATAGTCTGCATGGACTCCCCTGGGATAAAATACCATGAATGCAGACACAACTGAAGCCACCTGACTGCTTTCCTGGATCCCAATAGTTCCAACATAAACACAGTCAATCGTCATTTCATTCAATAACACATTAAGAAACATTTGAAACAGGGAAGAAATAAATTGTTGCAGAGTTGTCATATGCATCACAAACACATGAATCCCGTAGTATCCATACTTCCTTGTTTACATAATTTCTCTTTAGTGACTTATTTTTGTATTTACAACTGTGGTAACATAAGAACAGTTGAGAACAATGAACTCTGATACTCTCCTGTAAAGTTCTCCATTATTTTTACACACACTGTCCCAGTTATTATTTTTTGAGGAATATTTTCTCAAATAACCTAATGAATTAACACTAGAAAAAACACACTTAACTCCTTGTAATAGATTTAGATATATTGAACAAAAGACAAATAATTAACATAGCTTTCTTATCATTATCAATGAAGTTGTTATAAGCAACACATGGGATTTCTCATTCCCATATCTATATGTTAATTTCACAGATTCTGCAAATAATTTGTTACTTTAATCCTCAAAATATCTTTTCTTCTTCAATCTTCAGCAGCCAATAAGAGACCCTAAGAAGCTGTTACATGCTTGTATGTGTGTATTTTTTGGTATTTATAAATAAGACCACTTGCTTTGGTCCTTGCAAATTTTAATTTGTTTATATACACTTTAATCAGGTTTACACAATTCAAATTTCAAACATATAGTATTAATTCCATAAGCCAGCTATTTATTGGCACTGATACATACTAAATACTTTTCAACTTACTATGGCAACAGGACTTATATGTTTGTACAAATCTTACTAGAACAGTAATGTTGATTGAGAAAAATGCAATACCTTGAAGCCAAACATACATAAAAGTGTCACGACCTTGAAACTCTAACAAATATGCTGGGAGAAGCCAGGCAATTTGTGCAGAAATCCAAAGGACAAAAAAAGTAGCAGCTTGCTTGCTCGGTATTGCTATGAAAGGCACACAGACAGGTAACACAGATAAGAACCATATAAAATATTGTGACGTAACAACAGTATTATACGTTACCATCACAATTGCCTGGGCCAAAACACAGAAATCAAGGTCTTTCCTGGACCCATATACAAATGAGAGTACTATCAATAACACAAATTGCGGAAAAACAACAAAAATTCTTTGCCAAAGTGGAAGTGGTACATCCGAAGTCAAGTACAGCATATAGAAATAGACTGAAAAATTATGACGTGTATCACGACGAGCAATGTGGTACAGAAAACTTTCATGAAGGAACTGGTAACCGTATAACCAGTAAAAGAATAATGTTGTTGCTGCTAATACAACAATAAATGAAACTGCAAATTTCAACTGTTGCCTGTCTGGAAAAAGCATTGGAAATACTTTTCCTAGAGACGTATGCTTCTCCTCCTGAGAAGCAGAATCACCCTTTACAGATATATAAATAGGTAATGTAAATACAAGAGGATATAGTCTAACATGGGTCGCAATTGCATGAATTATTCCAGTCATAATGCTACAGCCCTTCTGCACAGACAATAAAGATGCCAAGACCAGAGCAGCTGAAATTGCATCTGCATTCCCCCGAGTACAAATAACTATGGGAAATGGATTGTACAGCCACATTAGTGAGCAATTAATAGCAATAGTTTGACTACATCCCTTAGTCAGAAGCAATCGGTGAATGATATATGCAACAACAACATCAATAAATGAAAACAAAACCTTTCCAAATGCTGGGTGAAACAAAACATTTGGAACTAAAAATGCTGCTAACAGAGGTGTATATCGGTAGGTATGTCTGTCATATGGGGACCGCCCTGAAACTATATGATGTGCAGCATCTGTGAAGACATGGTAATCTATATCTGTATATTGGACAACATAAAGTTTGTCATGAACTTCACCATATACTACAAGTAAGAGCCTTACAAAAAAAACCAACTAAGCAATGCAAATAAATGTTGGACACTGACATTGTTTTCACTGCTTATTATTATCTCTTGATACAATTTTAATATTAAAGCACGTTGTTGCAAATATGTAATAGAGAGAACTATGTATTTAATTTACAATTTATTTACATGCATTTTCTACAGCCGAGTCCCTGCTTCCCGTGCAGCTTTCTGAAGACAAGTAGTCAACTTCTTAAATTCTTGTTCACACTCAGAATGTTTAATATTGTCTCTGCTCAGCACACAGGTGGCATACTGACTTGCTTCAGTGCTGCACTTTGAAAGAAAAAATGGATACTTCCTTAATCGTGCACGAGCTGCTTGCACTGCTTCCATGGTGCCTGGTATGATGGGCTTTCTTATTTGGCTATCCTGGGAGATTCCAGTGGTACAACATTATCTTTTCTAAGAAATATATCATACAGTGGTCGACTGAAGAATGCCAGAAGAAAACTGGCAGTCAATAAACCAGCAAATGCACGTGGATTTCGTTTTATCCAGGGTTGGTCTTTCAGAACTTTTCTTCTTACAGGTGACTCCTTGCTCTCTTTCATGCCAACAGCAGTTGTTATACCTTGTAATTTTTTCCTTTATCACTTATGTCAATACCGGAACAGCAAAGCGAAATGTGTGCCCACTTCCTGCAACACTCTCTCATTTCTTCAAGCACATCCTGACAAGATGGCTCCTGAAATCTGTTTTCTGTCAAGCACTTTTGTATTTTACAGGCTATTGGTTTACAAGGATCCTTTTTCATTCTTGAGCCAAGATTACAACAATACAAAAGTTCACTTCCTTACCTCACAACATATCTACTACCCCTAGACCAACGAGCCCTGTGACAGCGTGAACGCCAATTATTTCAGCAAACTGCATCCCTCGAAGTCGTCCAGGGTGCTCTTTGAGTCTGGTGCGGCTGGCGGGATGGGGAAGGTGCTTTCTGCCGGCAGTGCTGTTCTTCGACAGACTGTGTGGCGACACCGTGGGTCGCGGGCAGCACCGTTCTCGTAGGTGCCGTGGCCCGCGGTCGGCGGCCTTCCAGGGCTATTGGCATCTTCATGTAGAGCTGCCGCCGGGTGCGCACTGCCTGCTGCTAAGGAGGTGATTGTTTTTGCTGATGTGACTTGCAATAACGACTGCGCGAAACGCCGCTATCTCGTTGGGGATGCTACGACATACACCCTCTCGAGCACCCCGAATACTTGTTGAGCCCTCGGCTACGATGGGTTTCAGGCTGTCAAATGAACTATGGTGTGTGCATGCGCGGACGGGAGAAAGGCTGAGGCGTCTTAGAGTGTACAAGGATGGACAGAGCGTATCCGTCGTTTCCGTAGTGTAGCGGTTATCACGTCTGCTTCACACGCAGAAGGTCCCCGGTTCGATCCCGGGCGGGAACAGTATTTTCCTGCCTATGTCGCATACTACTCGAGTGAGCCACGTCGTGTGTGGATCTGCTACATGTACCTTCGTCATGCAAGTGCCGCATTTACTGAATTTTTAAGTTACGATGGCAACCTTGCTACAAGTTCTCTGAGAAGCAAGAACGAAAGCAGTAGTTTGCGTGGTGTAGCGGTTATCACGTCTGCCTAACACGCAGAAGGTCCCCGGTTCGATCCCGGGCGGAAACACTTTTTCATCACTTTAAACAAGACATACCGACAAGCATTTGCCACGTTCTGTACCTAAAGCTTGGCAATCACCTTCATACGTCGGACCAGACGGTCATTTCTTTACACCAAGTATGAAATTCACTTTACACTGACGGGCAGCTTTTTGCGCTGACTCAGCCACCTACGTGCGACCAGTTTGCACAAAACGCTACGGCTCGTCCGGGATTTGAACCCGGGACCTCCTGCACCCTAAGCAGGAATCATACCCCTAGACCAACGAGCCCTGTGACAGTGTGAACGCCAATTATTTCAGCAAACTGCATCCCTCGAAGTCGTCCAGGGTGCTCTTTGAGTCTGGTGCGGCTGGCGGGATGGGGAAGGTGCTTTCTGCCGGCAGTGCTGTTCTTCGACAGACTGTGTGGCGACACCGTGGGTCGCGGGCAGCACCGTTCTCGTAGGTGCCGTGGCCCGCGGTCGGCGGCCTTCCAGGGCTATTGGCATCTTCATGTAGAGCTGCCGCCGGGTGCGCACTGCCTGCTGCTAAGGAGGTGATTGTTTTTGCTGATGTGACTTGCAATAACGACTGCGCGAAACGCCGCTATCTCGTTGGGGATGCTACGACATACACCCTCTCGAGCACCCCGAATACTTGTTGAGCCCTCGGCTACGATGGGTTTCAGGCTGTCAAATGAACTATGGTGTGTGCATGCGCGGACGGGAGAAAGGCTGAGGCGTCTTAGAGTGTACAAGGATGGACAGAGCGTATCCGTCGTTTCCGTAGTGTAGCGGTTATCACGTCTGCTTCACACGCAGAAGGTCCCCGGTTCGATCCCGGGCGGGAACAGTATTTTCCTGCCTATGTCGCATACTACTCGAGTGAGCCACGTCGTGTGTGGATCTGCTACATGTACCTTCGTCATGCAAGTGCCGCATTTACTGAATTTTTAAGTTACGATGGCAACCTTGCTACAAGTTCTCTGAGAAGCAAGAACGAAAGCAGTAGTTTGCGTGGTGTAGCGGTTATCACGTCTGCCTAACACGCAGAAGGTCCCCGGTTCGATCCCGGGCGGAAACACTTTTTCATCACTTTAAACAAGACATACCGACAAGCATTTGCCACGTTCTGTACCTAAAGCTTGGCAATCACCTTCATACGTCGGACCAGACGGTCATTTCTTTACACCAAGTATGAAATTCACTTTACACTGACGGGCAGCTTTTTGCGCTGACTCAGCCACCTACGTGCGACCAGTTTGCACAAAACGCTACGGCTCGTCCGGGATTTGAACCCGGGACCTCCTGCACCCTAAGCAGGAATCATACCCCTAGACCAACGAGCCCTGTGACAGTGTGAACGCCAATTATTTCAGCAAACTGCATCCCTCGAAGTCGTCCAGGGTGCTCTTTGAGTCTGGTGCGGCTGGCGGGATGGGGAAGGTGCTTTCTGCCGGCAGTGCTGTTCTTCGACAGACTGTGTGGCGACACCGTGGGTCGCGGGCAGCACCGTTCTCGTAGGTGCCGTGGCCCGCGGTCGGCGGCCTTCCAGGGCTATTGGCATCTTCATGTAGAGCTGCCGCCGGGTGCGCACTGCCTGCTGCTAAGGAGGTGATTGTTTTTGCTGATGTGACTTGCAATAACGACTGCGCGAAACGCCGCTATCTCGTTGGGGATGCTACGACATACACCCTCTCGAGCACCCCGAATACTTGTTGAGCCCTCGGCTACGATGGGTTTCAGGCTGTCAAATGAACTATGGTGTGTGCATGCGCGGACGGGAGAAAGGCTGAGGCGTCTTCGAGTGTACAAGGATGGACAGAGCGTATCCGTCGTTTCCGTAGTGTAGCGGTTATCACGTCTGCTTCACACGCAGAAGGTCCCCGGTTCGATCCCGGGCGGGAACAGTATTTTCCTGCCTATGTCGCATACTACTCGAGTGAGCCACGTCGTGTGTGGATCTGCTACATGTACCTTCGTCATGCAAGTGCCGCATTTACTGAATTTTTAAGTTACGATGGCAACCTTGCTACAAGTTCTCTGAGAAGCAAGAAGGAAAGCAGTAGTTTCCGTGGTGTAGCGGTTATCACGTCTGCCTAACACGCAGAAGGTCCCCGGTTCGATCCCGGGCGGAAACACTTTTTCATCACTTTAAACAAGACATACCGACAAGCATTTGCCACGTTCTGTACCTAAAGCTTGGCAATCACCTTCATACGTCGGACCAGACGGTCATTTCTTTACACCAAGTATGAAATTCACTTTACACTGACGGGCAGCTTTTTGCGCTGACTCAGCCACCTACGTGCGACCAGTTTGCACAAAACGCTAGGGCTCGTCCGGGATTTGAACCCAGGACCTCCTGCACCCTAAGCAGGAATCATACCCCTAGACCAACGAGCCCTGTGACAGCGTGAACGCCAATTATTTCAGCAAACTGCATCCATCGAAGTCGTCCAGGGTGCTCTTTGAATCTGGTGCGGCTGGCGGGATGGGGAAGGTGCTTTCTGCCGGCAGTGCTGTTCTTCGACAGACTGTGTGGCGACACCGTGGGTCGCGGGCAGCACCGTTCTCGGAGGTGCCGTGGCCCGCGGTCGGCGGCCTTCCAGGGCTATTGGCATCTTCATGTAGAGCTGCCGCCGGGTGCGCACTGCCTGCTGCGGAGGAGGTGATTGTTTTTGCTGATGTGACTTGCAATAACGACTGCGCGAAACGCCGCTATCTCGTTGGGGATGCTACGACATACACCCTCTCGAGCACCCCGAATACTTGTTGAGCCCTCGGCTACGATGGGTTTCAGGCTGTCAAATGAACTATTGTGTGTGCATGCGCGGACGGGAGAAAGGCTGAGGCGTCTTCGAGTGTACAAGGATGGACAGAGCGTATCCGTCGTTTCCGTAGTGTAGCGGTTATCACGTCTGCTTCACACGCAGAAGGTCCCCGGTTCGATCCCGGGCGAGAACAGTATTTTCCTGCCTATGTCGCATACTACTCGAGTGAGCCACGTCGTGTGTGGATCTGCTACATGTACCTTCGTCATGCAAGTTCCGCATTTACTGAATTTTTAAGTTACGATGGCAACCTTGCTACAAGTTCTCTGAGAAGCAAGAACGAAAGCAGTAGTTTCCGTGGTGTAGCGGTTATCACGTCTGCCCAACACGCAGAAGGTCCCCGGTTCGATCCCGGGCGGAAACACTTTTTCATCACTTTAAACAAGACATACCGACAAGCATTTGCCACGTTCTGTACCTAAAGCTTGGCAATCACCTTCATACGTCGGACCAGACGGTCATTTCTTTACACCAAGTATGAAATTCACTTTACACTGACGGGCAGCGTTTTGCGCTGACTCAGCCACCTACGTGCGACCAGTTTGCACAAAACGCTAGGGCTCGTCCGGGATTTGAACCCGGGACCTCCTGCACCCTAAGCAGGAATCATACCCCTTTTTTTTTTTTTTTTTTTTTTTTTTATTAAATTGCCTGAAATTCAGTCTCAGCTCATTATGAGCAAATGAATGCGTAATTATTATTCCTCTGACAAATATATCTATTGAAAAAAAATATTAAGGAACATCCACAACACAGCCACTTCAAAAGAAGTACACTACTGAATTTAAAATCCTAAAACATGACTATATAATGTAGACTGCTTACTGAAATAAAGATTAAAACACGAAAAACTTCAGTCCTGGTGTAGAGAAGAAACATACATAAAGGCGGCAAATCCAGAAACAGTATAAAAGAAAATGGCTCACACAGGTGACCTTAGCCAACACCCTCTCTTTCAAATGTCAGGCTAAGCATATTGGCAAAATCATCTCGGAGGCCTGGCAATCGCAAGCGCTGCCAGTAAGCAGTAAGCATGTACTGCCGAAACGCTAGGTGTCCATCCTCTTCATGACAACTGTTGACAAAATGTACGAAATGGCCAATCAACCACATGACGGTATGGAGCTTCGATCGCGGAAAAAAGGAAGAATCGGGCCGGACGATGATGTCAATAGTATAAGCGGCTTCAGCAGACCTAGTGACAAAAGCAAGTTGTTTCCTGAGCCAACGCCAATTAGCAAGGTGCCCACAGCAGGTGAATCGATGTTCAAGGGTATCCACGAGACCGCACCGAGTACAGGTGTCCGTGTCAGAAAGACCAATACGGTGCAGTCGTACATTGGTGGGAACCAAATTATTTATTACCCTATACCACGTGGACGCCACGGCCATAGAGTGGATCGGCAGACTAACATTCTTCCAGACGTTCCTCCAGGACACAGATGGAGACGCCAGTTCTATTGGATTGGGACCGGCCAGCCCCTCCCAGCGGGCAATCAAGCCCTTGGTCGTTGGCACCGGTCGCCGCAAGAAAACGTCACCGAGGTAACTCACCGCAATGTAAAATTCCCGAATGTGTTTCAACTTAAAATTTAGGCGTCCGACATCGACAGGAGGAGCAAGGCTCGCCGGACGCACAACAGTAAAAAGCCTGGATGTAATCGAAGTCACTTCTTGCGTAACAATTAGAGTCGTTCGGCGGACGTACAAAGCAGACGCCTTGCGAGTAATGTCAGAGAGGCCCAAGCCTCCGGAGATACGCGGTTTCGTCATTACCTCGTAACGTAACTTGAATAGATGGCCCTTCCATATAAACCTGCTAGACAATTGGCGCAACCTTTTCGCCACCATCATGGGAAGTGGGAACAGCTGAGCAACATAATAAGCTTTACATAAAACGTAGGTGTCTAAAATTCTGACTTTTTGCAAAATGGTAGCAGAGCGCTGCTCATGGACCATCAGAGCCCCCTGTATCTTCTCGGTGACAGATTTCCAATTGAGAGCCGCCATTGTTAGAGGACACCGATCAATGATAATCCCCAAGGACGTATGGCGATCGACAAAAGTGGCCCAAGGGACGTCAGCATCGCGAAATCCTCGAATATCAAGGAACTTACATTTACCCTGATTGAGACGCGCTCCAGAGACACGACAGTATGCATCAACTGCCCCTTTCAACAACGGGATATCATCACGTTGACGGAGGAGAACAACGACATCATCCGCATATGCCTTAACAGAGAGCTTCCCACCAGAGAGGGACATACCCTGAAGCTTGAGAGCAATAGTCCGAAGCAGCGGTTCCAGGGACAATACGAATAAAGACATAGAGAGCGGACTACCCTGAGGCACTCCGCGGCGGATAGCAATGGGCGGCGTCAGCTGCCCATTGACTGACACCCGAGCTGTTATTCCCCTATACAAATTGCCAAGAACACCACGTGATGAAGCGTTAAAACCTATTGTACCTAAAACACGATCTAAAAACACATGATTGACGTGATCAAAAGCCTTATAAAAATCAAGGAAGGCAAAGGCACAATGTACGTTTGTAACCGCCGCAACCGAGACAACATCCCGATATTCGGCTACTGGTGTCAGAATAGATCTATCATGAAAACAACATTGATGTGCACCAATCACACCCCGAAGCAGAGAAGACAACCGGCTGTTGAGCGCTCTAGCAGCTGTCTTGTAGTCAAAATTCAGCAATGTGAGCGGACGAAGATTGGCAGCAGATAAACGACCAGAGGACTTCGGAATTAAAACAATTTTCCCTACTTTAAAATCGGCAGGCACATCCATCCCCCTGACAATCTCATTTAAAATCTGCGTAAAAATGCCACCCAAAAGAGGCCAAAAACGGAGATAAAATTCTTTAGGCAGGCCGTCTGGACCCGGCGATTTACTGGACGGAGAGCGAGCAATAAAATCGAAAACCTCATCTACCTGGAACTCCTGGAGAAATTCGCCGTTCGCGTCAGGCGCGATCGTCGCAGTTAGATCCCCAAAGACATCATCCGAAAGAGACTCACCAGAATCATCGGCAGAATATAGACTAGTGTAATACTGATGAAGAGCACGAACCATTTCCTCCTGTGCAATAAGCTGTCGTCCATCATCCACCGTAAGAGAAGAGATGAAGGAGCGACGACGACGAGTCTGATGCCGTAGCAGGTGGTACAAGGATGTCAGTTCACCTTCAACAAGAGAGTGAGGTTTCGACTTAACTCGCAGACCATCCATCTGTCGTCGTTTAAGGCTCAAGAGCTTGGCTTTAATACGACGAACATCATGGATCCGCAGAGGAGAGGTACGCGCCGCGTCATACAGTTCACGCAGGACAGAGTAGTAATATTCATACGTGTTCTTAAAATCACGCGCCCTTGCAGCACAGTAAAAAATCAAAGTCTGACGAATCTTGGGCTTGGCAAACGCAGTCCACCAAACCAGCAAGGAGGGGTATCGCGGGACAGAGCGAAGACATCGCTCCCACACGCCACTTATAACATCATCCATAGCACTGTCGGCAAGGTGGGAAACATTTAACATCCACTGGGAACGATAAAGTTTTGCAGGTTGGTGACTAAGATTTACAGTTGCAGTAAAAGCACAATGGTCAGAAAAACTAGTAGGAATAACATCGACAGAAAGAATTTTATCACATAAAAAATCAGATAAATAGAATCTGTCGAGTCTACTGCATGAGGACGCGGTAAAAAACGTATATTTCACCAGGGTTGGATATTTGTGTTCCCAAACATCACGCAGATGCATCGTACGTACTATGTCATGTAAATCACGGCAATAATTAAAATTGGGGGACTGGTCTTCAGGGCGTAAAACACAATTAAAATCGCCTCCCAGCAGGAGACTCCGAGGACTCTGGCGCAAAAGATAAATAAGCTCTTCTTTATAAAAGCGCGATCGAGCCACAGTGTGACCCGAACCAGAGGGGGCATACAAAACAACGAGGCGGAGATCAAAAAGACGACAACCAATCCCACGGCCAGAGTCAAGGAATTCAATGTCAGTAATAGGAATGCCCTCTCGAAAGAAAAGAGCAGTTCCTGTTGAATATTCCGGCGCGACATTAAAGACAGTTTGAAATCCAGGTAGAGAGAGATCAGAAAACAACACTTCCTGCAAAAACACTACGTCCGCACAGGCGTCGTAAATAAACTGCCGCAAAGAGGCAATGCGAACGTCGGACTCAATACGGTTAACATTTAAGGTAAGAAAGGTGTATGCTTGAACCATAGAGAGAAAAGCGAGAAAACAAATCACCTACACCGACGCACCAGCGTCACAGTCCATAGCAGGGGTGACGGAGGCTTCCGAGGGAGGGGGACTGCTACCCCGTTCCGCGGATCCCTTACGTTTCGGTTTTTTACGAACAGCATTAACGTTCGGCTGAACGCGTAACTTGCGTCGGCTGACGGGCAAGGAAGCTTCAGCCGCCGGTGACGTAGGAGGGTCAAGTTCTGTATCCGACACCACCCGCGCCGGTCCACATGCGGGATCCGGGGTCGCGGGGGAAACATCCGACAAAACGGAATGGTCAACACCTGCACTAGCTTCCGGCAAACATGGACTGCACGGAGGCGAAACGTGAGCAGGAAGGTCCGAGGCCGCAGAGTTGGAAGGAAGCGGAGCAGTTCCGCTGGCAGAGGTATGGGGCAGCGAAGCAGGAAGTTGTCGCGGCTCCACTTGTTGTGACATCGAAGTCGGTTCGGAAGACGGCGCCAACAGGCCCGACCGACGACCCGACTCGAGAGAAGCTGCGTCGGAGGCCGGAGGGGCGCCAGCAGCCGCCACCGGAACCGCTACCTCAGGAGGGCAGGGAGCAGCTACAGTACACAGTGGCTCGGAGGATGCCGGTCGCTCGGACTGGGGCATCTCAGGGAGATCCTCATCCGTACTATTTCCATCGTGTGGGCGACGCCTCTTATTATTCAAAAGTGGCACACCCACCTGAGGGACAAACGGAACAACATCAGATTTAGCACGCAAAGGAGGAAATTCTGTATCAGGGGTGCGCAAAACCTGTGGCGGGGCGCTACTACCACTGGACTGTGCTACACCAAGAGCAGAACCACCTGCAACGAGGTCAGCGACCGTTAACTTGCGACGCTGTTCGAGAGAATTTTTTAAAACAAAAACTCTCCGCGGACAGTCGGTACGCACGTGACCACTTTCATTGCACAAAAAACAGGTGCCAACCTGACCACTATATGTTACATGGACACGATATCCACCGATCTGCAGGTGAGATGGAATATTCTGCTTAACGTGCATTTCGACTGAACGAATACCACTGTAACATTGCAGGCGATGTTGGCTTGACCAGCGTTCAAGGCGAATGCTCTTTACATCACCATACTTCTGTAGACCCTCCTTAAGATAGACATTATCCACCTCCGGTGGAAGGTTGTAAACACGAACACTGGTGTACGTAATGGAAGCATTGGAAAGCAGCACGGTACTTACAGAATCATCCCGATGCCGAAAGAGAACTTGATGACCGTATTTAGAAAGAATTTTATCAACCTGAAGTGGGTCCATAAACTTAACAAAGAAAACATACAGTTCGGTATCAAAATATGCAGTGTGCACCTGATCCGAATGAACACCAAAGGTATCTACCAACCAATCATGAATCTCAAGAGAACTAGGTTGCACATGGCGGGTTGACTTGTCAAAAGCAAAACTAACTGTAGCCTGACGAGGAATAACCTGGGACGACATTTTCAAAATATGCGGTCGAAACCGCTACACAACAAACACTGAAATAAGGACAGAAAGTAACACAAGGTACGAAACAACGCCGGAGAAACACTCACAGAAGTTGCAACACAACACGTAAACAAAAACGATAGTCCACTATACGTAACGCTACGGCGGAGCGGAAGACTAGGCACGTCCACACTGCACGGCGTCTAAAGCGGAACTTGTAAGCAGGAATCATACCCCTAGACCAACGAGGCCTGTGACAGCGGGAACGCTAATTATTTCAGCAAACTGCATCCCTCGAAGTCGTCCAGGGTGCTCTTTGAATCTGGTGCGGCTGGCGGGATGGGGAAGGTGCTTTCTGCCGGCAGTGCTGTTCTTCGACAGACTGTGTGGCGACACCGTGGGTCGCGGGCAGCACCGTTCTCGGAGGTGCCGTGGCCCGCGGTCGGCGGCCTTCCAGGGCTATTGGCATCTTCATGTAGAGCTGCCGCCGGGTGCGCACTGCCTGCTGCTAAGGAGGTGATTGTTTTTGCTGATGTGACTTGCAATAACGACTGCGCGAAACGCCGCTATCTCGTTGGGGATGCTACGACATACACCCTCTCGAGCACCCCGAATACTTGTTGAGCCCTCGGCTACGATGGGTTTCAGGCTGTCAAATGAACTATTGTGTGTGCATGCGCGGACGGGAGAAAGGCTGAGGCGTCTTCGAGTGTACAAGGATGGACACAGCGTATCCGCCGTTTCCGTAGTGTAGCGGTTATCACGTCTGCTTCACACGCAGAAGGTCCCCGGTTCGATCCCGGGCGGGAACAGTACTTTCCTGCCTATGTCGCATACTACTCGAGTGAGCCACGTCGTGTGTGGATCTGCTACATGTACCTTCGTCATGCAAGTGCCGCATTTACTGAATTTTAAGTTACGATGGCAACCTTGCTACAAGTTCTCTGAGAAGCAAGAAGGAAAGCAGTAGTTTCCGTGGTGTAGCGGTTATCACGTCTGCCTAACACGCAGAAGGTCCCCGGTTCGATCCCGGGCGGAAACACTTTTTCATCACTTTAAACAAGACATACCGACAAGCATTTGCCACGTTCTGTACCTAAAGCTTGGCAATCACCTTCATACGTCGGACCAGACTGTCATTTCTTTACACCAAGTATGAAATTCACTTTACACTGACGGGCAGCGTTTTGCGCTGACTCAGCCACCTACGTGCGACCAGTTTGCACAAAACGCTAGGGCTCGTCCGGGATTTGAACCCGGGACCTCCTGCACCCTAAGCAGGAATCATACCCCCTTTTTTTTTTTTTTTTTTTTTTTATTAAATTGCCTGAAATTCAGTCTCAGCTCATTATGAGCAAATGAATGCGTAATTATTATTCCTCTGACAAATATATCTATTGAAAAAAAATATTAAGGAACATCCACAACACAGCCACTTCAAAAGAAGTACACTACTGAATTTAAAATCCTAAAACATGACTATATAATGTAGACTGCTTACTGAAATAAAGATTAAAACACGAAAAACTTCAGTCCTGGTGTAGAGAAGAAACATACATAAAGGCGGCAAATCCAGAAACAGTATAAAAGAAAATGGCTCACACAGGTGACCTTAGCCAACACCCTCTCTTTCAAATGTCAGGCTAAGCATATTGGCAAAATCATCTCGGAGGCCTGGCAATCGCAAGCGCTGCCAGTAAGCAGTAAGCATGTACTGCCGAAACGCTAGGTGTCCATCCTCTTCATGACAACTGTTGACAAAATGTACGAAATGGCCAATCAACCACATGACGGTATGGAGCTTCGATCGCGGAAAAAAGGAAGAATCGGGCCGGACGATGATGTCAATAGTATAAGCGGCTTCAGCAGACCTAGTGACAAAAGCAAGTTGTTTCCTGAGCCAACGCCAATTAGCAAGGTGCCCACAGCAGGTGAATCGATGTTCAAGGGTATCCACGAGACCGCACCGAGTACAGGTGTCCGTGTCAGAAAGACCAATACGGTGCAGTCGTACATTGGTGGGAACCAAATTATTTGTTACCCTATACCACGTGGACGCCACGGCCATAGAGTGGATCGGCAGACTAACATTCTTCCAGACGTTCCTCCAGGACACAGATGGAGACGCCAGTTCTATTGGATTGGGACCGGCCAGCCCCTCCCAGCGGGCAATCAAGCCCTTGGTCGTTGGCACCGGTCGCCGCAAGAAAACGTCACCGAGGTAACTCACCGCAATGTAAAATTCCCGAATGTGTTTCAACTTAAAATTTAGGCGTCCGACATCGACAGGAGGAGCAAGGCTCGCCGGACGCACAACAGTAAAAAGCCTGGATGTAATCGAAGTCACTTCTTGCGTAACAATTAGAGTCGTTCGGCGGACGTACAAAGCAGACGCCTTGCGAGTAATGTCAGAGAGGCCCAAGCCTCCGGAGATACGCGGTTTCGTCATTACCTCGTAACGTAACTTGAATAGATGGCCCTTCCATATAAACCTGCTAGACAATTGGCGCAACCTTTTCGCCACCATCATGGGAAGTGGGAACAGCTGAGCAACATAATAAGCTTTACATAAAACGTAGGTGTCTAAAATTCTGACTTTTTGCAAAATGGTAGCAGAGCGCTGCTCATGGACCATCAGAGCCCCCT
Source organism: Schistocerca piceifrons (assembly GCF_021461385.2). Classification (NCBI taxonomy): domain Eukaryota; kingdom Metazoa; phylum Arthropoda; class Insecta; order Orthoptera; family Acrididae; genus Schistocerca; species Schistocerca piceifrons. The sequence continues at coordinate 42,036,871 of NC_060139.1, read as the reverse complement.
GTATCTTCTCGGTGACAGATTTCCAATTGAGAGCCGCCATTGTTAGAGGACACCGATCAATGATAATCCCCAAGGACGTATGGCGATCGACAAAAGTGGCCCAAGGGACGTCAGCATCGCGAAATCCTCGAATATCAAGGAACTTACATTTACCCTGATTGAGACGCGCTCCAGAGACACGACAGTATGCATCAACTGCCCCTTTCAATAACGGGATATCATCACGTTGACGGAGGAGAACAACGACATCATCCGCATATGCCTTAACAGAGAGCTTCCCACCAGAGAGGGACATACCCTGAAGCTTGAGAGCAATAGTCCGAAGCAGCGGTTCCAGGGACAATACGAATAAAGACATAGAGAGCGGACTACCCTGAGGCACTCCGCGGCGGATAGCAATGGGCGGCGTCAGCTGCCCATTGACTGACACCCGAGCTGTTATTCCCCTATACAAATTGCCAAGAACACCACGTGATGAAGCGTTAAAACCTATTGTACCTAAAACACGATCTAAAAACACATGATTGACGTGATCAAAAGCCTTATAAAAATCAAGGAAGGCAAAGGCACAATGTACGTTTGTAACCGCCGCAACCGAGACAACATCCCGATATTCGGCTACTGGTGTCAGAATAGATCTATCATGAAAACAACATTGATGTGCACCAATCACACCCCGAAGCAGAGAAGACAACCGGCTGTTGAGCGCTCTAGCAGCTGTCTTGTAGTCAAAATTCAGCAATGTGAGCGGACGAAGATTGGCAGCAGATAAACGACCAGAGGACTTCGGAATTAAAACAATTTTCCCTACTTTAAAATCGGCAGGCACATCCATCCCCCTGACAATCTCATTTAAAATCTGCGTAAAAATGCCACCCAAAAGAGGCCAAAAACGGAGATAAAATTCTTTAGGCAGGCCGTCTGGACCCGGCGATTTACTGGACGGAGAGCGAGCAATAAAATCGAAAACCTCATCTACCTGGAACTCCTGGAGAAATTCGCCGTTCGCGTCAGGCGCGATCGTCGCAGTTAGATCCCCAAAGACATCATCCGAAAGAGACTCACCAGAATCATCGGCAGAATATAGACTAGTGTAATACTGATGAAGAGCACGAACCATTTCCTCCTGTGCAATAAGCTGTCGTCCATCATCCACCGTAAGAGAAGAGATGAAGGAGCGACGACGACGAGTCTGATGCCGTAGCAGGTGGTACAAGGATGTCAGTTCACCTTCAACAAGAGAGTGAGGTTTCGACTTAACTCGCAGACCATCCATCTGTCGTCGTTTAAGGCTCAAGAGCTTGGCTTTAATACGACGAACATCATGGATCCGCAGAGGAGAGGTACGCGCCGCGTCATACAGTTCACGCAGGACAGAGTAGTAATATTCATACGTGTTCTTAAAATCACGCGCCCTTGCAGCACAGTAAAAAATCAAAGTCTGACGAATCTTGGGCTTGGCAAACGCAGTCCACCAAACCAGCAAGGAGGGGTATCGCGGGACAGAGCGAAGACATCGCTCCCACACGCCACTTATAACATCATCCATAGCACTGTCGGCAAGGTGGGAAACATTTAACATCCACTGGGAACGATAAAGTTTTGCAGGTTGGTGACTAAGATTTACAGTTGCAGTAAAAGCACAATGGTCAGAAAAACTAGTAGGAATAACATCGACAGAAAGAATTTTATCACATAAAAAATCAGATAAATAGAATCTGTCGAGTCTACTGCATGAGGACGCGGTAAAAAACGTATATTTCACCAGGGTTGGATATTTGTGTTCCCAAACATCACGCAGATGCATCGTACGTACTATGTCATGTAAATCACGGCAATAATTAAAATTGGGGGACTGGTCTTCAGGGCGTAAAACACAATTAAAATCGCCTCCCAGCAGGAGACTCCGAGGACTCTGGCGCAAAAGATAAATAAGCTCTTCTTTATAAAAGCGCGATCGAGCCACAGTGTGACCCGAACCAGAGGGGGCATACAAAACAACGAGGCGGAGATCAAAAAGACGACAACCAATCCCACGGCCAGAGTCAAGGAATTCAATGTCAGTAATAGGAATGCCCTCTCGAAAGAAAAGAGCAGTTCCTGTTGAATATTCCGGCGCGACATTAAAGACAGTTTGAAATCCAGGTAGAGAGAGATCAGAAAACAACACTTCCTGCAAAAACACTACGTCCGCACAGGCGTCGTAAATAAACTGCCGCAAAGAGGCAATGCGAACGTCGGACTCAATACGGTTAACATTTAAGGTAAGAAAGGTGTATGCTTGAACCATAGAGAGAAAAGCGAGAAAACAAATCACCTACACCGACGCACCAGCGTCACAGTCCATAGCAGGGGTGACGGAGGCTTCCGAGGGAGGGGGACTGCTACCCCGTTCCGCGGATCCCTTACGTTTCGGTTTTTTACGAACAGCATTAACGTTCGGCTGAACGCGTAACTTGCGTCGGCTGACGGGCAAGGAAGCTTCAGCCGCCGGTGACGTAGGAGGGTCAAGTTCTGTATCCGACACCACCCGCGCCGGTCCACATGCGGGATCCGGGGTCGCGGGGGAAACATCCGACAAAACGGAATGGTCAACACCTGCACTAGCTTCCGGCAAACATGGACTGCACGGAGGCGAAACGTGAGCAGGAAGGTCCGAGGCCGCAGAGTTGGAAGGAAGCGGAGCAGTTCCGCTGGCAGAGGTATGGGGCAGCGAAGCAGGAAGTTGTCGCGGCTCCACTTGTTGTGACATCGAAGTCGGTTCGGAAGACGGCGCCAACAGGCCCGACCGACGACCCGACTCGAGAGAAGCTGCGTCGGAGGCCGGAGGGGCGCCAGCAGCCGCCACCGGAACCGCTACCTCAGGAGGGCAGGGAGCAGCTACAGTACACAGTGGCTCGGAGGATGCCGGTCGCTCGGACTGGGGCATCTCAGGGAGATCCTCATCCGTACTATTTCCATCGTGTGGGCGACGCCTCTTATTATTCAAAAGTGGCACACCCACCTGAGGGACAAACGGAACAACATCAGATTTAGCACGCAAAGGAGGAAATTCTGTATCAGGGGTGCGCAAAACCTGTGGCGGGGCGCTACTACCACTGGACTGTGCTACACCAAGAGCAGAACCACCTGCAACGAGGTCAGCGACCGTTAACTTGCGACGCTGTTCGAGAGAATTTTTTAAAACAAAAACTCTCCGCGGACAGTCGGTACGCACGTGACCACTTTCATTGCACAAAAAACAGGTGCCAACCTGACCACTATATGTTACATGGACACGATATCCACCGATCTGCAGGTGAGATGGAATATTCTGCTTAACGTGCATTTCGACTGAACGAATACCACTGTAACATTGCAGGCGATGTTGGCTTGACCAGCGTTCAAGGCGAATGCTCTTTACATCACCATACTTCTGTAGACCCTCCTTAAGATAGACATTATCCACCTCCGGTGGAAGGTTGTAAACACGAACACTGGTGTACGTAATGGAAGCATTGGAAAGCAGCACGGTACTTACAGAATCATCCCGATGCCGAAAGAGAACTTGATGACCGTATTTAGAAAGAATTTTATCAACCTGAAGTGGGTCCATAAACTTAACAAAGAAAACATACAGTTCGGTATCAAAATATGCAGTGTGCACCTGATCCGAATGAACACCAAAGGTATCTACCAACCAATCATGAATCTCAAGAGAACTAGGTTGCACATGGCGGGTTGACTTGTCAAAAGCAAAACTAACTGTAGCCTGACGAGGAATAACCTGGGACGACATTTTCAAAATATGCGGTCGAAACCGCTACACAACAAACACTGAAATAAGGACAGAAAGTAACACAAGGTACGAAACAACGCCGGAGAAACACTCACAGAAGTTGCAACACAACACGTAAACAAAAACGATAGTCCACTATACGTAACGCTACGGCGGAGCGGAAGACTAGGCACGTCCACACTGCACGGCGTCTAAAGCGGAACTTGTAAGCAGGAATCATACCCCTAGACCAACGAGGCCTGTGACAGCGGGAACGCTAATTATTTCAGCAAACTGCATCCCTCGAAGTCGTCCAGGGTGCTCTTTGAATCTGGTGCGGCTGGCGGGATGGGGAAGGTGCTTTCTGCCGGCAGTGCTGTTCTTCGACAGACTGTGTGGCGACACCGTGGGTCGCGGGCAGCACCGTTCTCGGAGGTGCCGTGGCCCGCGGTCGGCGGCCTTCCAGGGCTATTGGCATCTTCATGTAGAGCTGCCGCCGGGTGCGCACTGCCTGCTGCTAAGGAGGTGATTGTTTTTGCTGATGTGACTTGCAATAACGACTGCGCGAAACGCCGCTATCTCGTTGGGGATGCTACGACATACACCCTCTCGAGCACCCCGAATACTTGTTGAGCCCTCGGCTACGATGGGTTTCAGGCTGTCAAATGAACTATTGTGTGTGCATGCGCGGACGGGAGAAAGGCTGAGGCGTCTTCGAGTGTACAAGGATGGACACAGCGTATCCGCCGTTTCCGTAGTGTAGCGGTTATCACGTCTGCTTCACACGCAGAAGGTCCCCGGTTCGATCCCGGGCGGGAACAGTACTTTCCTGCCTATGTCGCATACTACTCGAGTGAGCCACGTCGTGTGTGGATCTGCTACATGTACCTTCGTCATGCAAGTGCCGCATTTACTGAATTTTAAGTTACGATGGCAACCTTGCTACAAGTTCTCTGAGAAGCAAGAAGGAAAGCAGTAGTTTCCGTGGTGTAGCGGTTATCACGTCTGCCTAACACGCAGAAGGTCCCCGGTTCGATCCCGGGCGGAAACACTTTTTCATCACTTTAAACAAGACATACCGACAAGCATTTGCCACGTTCTGTACCTAAAGCTTGGCAATCACCTTCATACGTCGGACCAGACTGTCATTTCTTTACACCAAGTATGAAATTCACTTTACACTGACGGGCAGCGTTTTGCGCTGACTCAGCCACCTACGTGCGACCAGTTTGCACAAAACGCTAGGGCTCGTCCGGGATTTGAACCCGGGACCTCCTGCACCCTAAGCAGGAATCATACCCCTAGACCAACGAGCCCTGTGACAGCGTGAACGCCAATTATTTCAGCAAACTGCATCCCTCGAAGTCGTCCAGGGTGCTCTTTGAATCTGGTGCGGCTGGCGGGATGGGGAAGGTGCTTTCTGCCGGCAGTGCTGTTCTTCGACAGACTGTGTGGCGACACCGTGGGTCACGGGCAGCACCGTTCTCGGAGGTGCCGTGGCCCGCGGTCGGCGGCCTTCTAGGGCTATTGGCATGTTCATGTAGAGCTGCCGCCGGGTTCGCACTGCCTGCTGCTAAGGAGGTGATTGTTTTTGCTGATGTGACTTGCAATAACGACTGCGCGAAACGCCGCTATCTCGTTGGGGATGCTACGACATACACCCTCTCGAGCACCCCGAATACTTGTTGAGCCCTCGGCTACGATGGGTTTCAGGCTGTCAAATGAACTATGGTGTGTGCATGCGCGGACGGGAGAAAGGCTGAGGCGTCTTCGAGAGTACAAGGATGGACACAGCGTATCCGTCGTTTCCGTAGTGTAGCGGTTATCACGTCTGCTTCACACGCAGAAGGTCCCCGGTTCGATCCCGGGCGGGAACAGTACTTTCCTGCCTATGTCGCATACTACTCGAGTGAGCCACGTCGTGTGTGGATCTGCTACATGTACCTTCGTCATGCAAGTGCCGCATTTACTGAATTTTTAAGTTACGATGGCAACCTTGCTACAAGTTCTCTGAGAAGCAAGAAGGAAAGCAGTAGTTTCCGTGGTGTAGCGGTTATCACGTCTGCCTAACACGCAGAAGGTCCCCGGTTCGATCCCGGGCGGAAACACTTTTTCATCACTTTAAACAAGACATACCGACAAGCATTTGCCACGTTCTGTACCTAAAGCTTGGCAATCACCTTCATACGTCGGACCAGACGGTCATTTCTTTACACCAAGTATGAAATTCACTTTACACTGACGGGCAGCTTTTTGCGCTGACTCAGCCACCTACGTGCGACCAGTTTGCACAAAACGCTAGGGCTCGTCCGGGATTTGAACCCGGGACCTCCTGCACCCTAAGCAGGAATCATACCCCTTTTTTTTTTTTTTTTTTTTTTTTTATTAAATTGCCTGAAATTCAGTCTCAGCTCATTATGAGCAAATGAATGCGTAATTATTATTCCTCTGACAAATATATCTATTGAAAAAAAATATTAAGGAACATCCACAACACAGCCACTTCAAAAGAAGTACACTACTGAATTTAAAATCCTAAAACATGACTATATAATGTAGACTGCTTACTGAAATAAAGATTAAAACACGAAAAACTTCAGTCCTGGTGTAGAGAAGAAACATACATAAAGGCGGCAAATCCAGAAACAGTATAAAAGAAAATGGCTCACACAGGTGACCTTAGCCAACACCCTCTCTTTCAAATGTCAGGCTAAGCATATTGGCAAAATCATCTCGGAGGCCTGGCAATCGCAAGCGCTGCCAGTAAGCAGTAAGCATGTACTGCCGAAACGCTAGGTGTCCATCCTCTTCATGACAACTGTTGACAAAATGTACGAAATGGCCAATCAACCACATGACGGTATGGAGCTTCGATCGCGGAAAAAAGGAAGAATCGGGCCGGACGATGATGTCAATAGTATAAGCGGCTTCAGCAGACCTAGTGACAAAAGCAAGTTGTTTCCTGAGCCAACGCCAATTAGCAAGGTGCCCACAGCAGGTGAATCGATGTTCAAGGGTATCCACGAGACCGCACCGAGTACAGGTGTCCGTGTCAGAAAGACCAATACGGTGCAGTCGTACATTGGTGGGAACCAAATTATTTGTTACCCTATACCACGTGGACGCCACGGCCATAGAGTGGATCGGCAGACTAACATTCTTCCAGACGTTCCTCCAGGACACAGATGGAGACGCCAGTTCTATTGGATTGGGACCGGCCAGCCCCTCCCAGCGGGCAATCAAGCCCTTGGTCGTTGGCACCGGTCGCCGCAAGAAAACGTCACCGAGGTAACTCACCGCAATGTAAAATTCCCGAATGTGTTTCAACTTAAAATTTAGGCGTCCGACATCGACAGGAGGAGCAAGGCTCGCCGGACGCACAACAGTAAAAAGCCTGGATGTAATCGAAGTCACTTCTTGCGTAACAATTAGAGTCGTTCGGCGGACGTACAAAGCAGACGCCTTGCGAGTAATGTCAGAGAGGCCCAAGCCTCCGGAGATACGCGGTTTCGTCATTACCTCGTAACGTAACTTGAATAGATGGCCCTTCCATATAAACCTGCTAGACAATTGGCGCAACCTTTTCGCCACCATCATGGGAAGTGGGAACAGCTGAGCAACATAATAAGCTTTACATAAAACGTAGGTGTCTAAAATTCTGACTTTTTGCAAAATGGTAGCAGAGCGCTGCTCATGGACCATCAGAGCCCCCTGTATCTTCTCGGTGACAGATTTCCAATTGAGAGCCGCCATTGTTAGAGGACACCGATCAATGATAATCCCCAAGGACGTATGGCGATCGACAAAAGTGGCCCAAGGGACGTCAGCATCGCGAAATCCTCGAATATCAAGGAACTTACATTTACCCTGATTGAGACGCGCTCCAGAGACACGACAGTATGCATCAACTGCCCCTTTCAATAACGGGATATCATCACGTTGACGGAGGAGAACAACGACATCATCCGCATATGCCTTAACAGAGAGCTTCCCACCAGAGAGGGACATACCCTGAAGCTTGAGAGCAATAGTCCGAAGCAGCGGTTCCAGGGACAATACGAATAAAGACATAGAGAGCGGACTACCCTGAGGCACTCCGCGGCGGATAGCAATGGGCGGCGTCAGCTGCCCATTGACTGACACCCGAGCTGTTATTCCCCTATACAAATTGCCAAGAACACCACGTGATGAAGCGTTAAAACCTATTGTACCTAAAACACGATCTAAAAACACATGATTGACGTGATCAAAAGCCTTATAAAAATCAAGGAAGGCAAAGGCACAATGTACGTTTGTAACCGCCGCAACCGAGACAACATCCCGATATTCGGCTACTGGTGTCAGAATAGATCTATCATGAAAACAACATTGATGTGCACCAATCACACCCCGAAGCAGAGAAGACAACCGGCTGTTGAGCGCTCTAGCAGCTGTCTTGTAGTCAAAATTCAGCAATGTGAGCGGACGAAGATTGGCAGCAGATAAACGACCAGAGGACTTCGGAATTAAAACAATTTTCCCTACTTTAAAATCGGCAGGCACATCCATCCCCCTGACAATCTCATTTAAAATCTGCGTAAAAATGCCACCCAAAAGAGGCCAAAAACGGAGATAAAATTCTTTAGGCAGGCCGTCTGGACCCGGCGATTTACTGGACGGAGAGCGAGCAATAAAATCGAAAACCTCATCTACCTGGAACTCCTGGAGAAATTCGCCGTTCGCGTCAGGCGCGATCGTCGCAGTTAGATCCCCAAAGACATCATCCGAAAGAGACTCACCAGAATCATCGGCAGAATATAGACTAGTGTAATACTGATGAAGAGCACGAACCATTTCCTCCTGTGCAATAAGCTGTCGTCCATCATCCACCGTAAGAGAAGAGATGAAGGAGCGACGACGACGAGTCTGATGCCGTAGCAGGTGGTACAAGGATGTCAGTTCACCTTCAACAAGAGAGTGAGGTTTCGACTTAACTCGCAGACCATCCATCTGTCGTCGTTTAAGGCTCAAGAGCTTGGCTTTAATACGACGAACATCATGGATCCGCAGAGGAGAGGTACGCGCCGCGTCATACAGTTCACGCAGGACAGAGTAGTAATATTCATACGTGTTCTTAAAATCACGCGCCCTTGCAGCACAGTAAAAAATCAAAGTCTGACGAATCTTGGGCTTGGCAAACGCAGTCCACCAAACCAGCAAGGAGGGGTATCGCGGGACAGAGCGAAGACATCGCTCCCACACGCCACTTATAACATCATCCATAGCACTGTCGGCAAGGTGGGAAACATTTAACATCCACTGGGAACGATAAAGTTTTGCAGGTTGGTGACTAAGATTTACAGTTGCAGTAAAAGCACAATGGTCAGAAAAACTAGTAGGAATAACATCGACAGAAAGAATTTTATCACATAAAAAATCAGATAAATAGAATCTGTCGAGTCTACTGCATGAGGACGCGGTAAAAAACGTATATTTCACCAGGGTTGGATATTTGTGTTCCCAAACGTCACGCAGATGCATCGTACGTACTATGTCATGTAAATCACGGCAATAATTAAAATTGGGGGACTGGTCTTCAGGGCGTAAAACACAATTAAAATCGCCTCCCAGCAGGAGACTCCGAGGACTCTGGCGCAAAAGATAAATAAGCTCTTCTTTATAAAAGCGCGATCGAGCCACAGTGTGACCCGAACCAGAGGGGGCATACAAAACAACGAGGCGGAGATCAAAAAGACGACAACCAATCCCACGGCCAGAGTCAAGGAATTCAATGTCAGTAATAGGAATGCCCTCTCGAAAGAAAAGAGCAGTTCCTGTTGAATATTCCGGCGCGACATTAAAGACAGTTTGAAATCCAGGTAGAGAGAGATCAGAAAACAACACTTCCTGCAAAAACACTACGTCCGCACAGGCGTCGTAAATAAACTGCCGCAAAGAGGCAATGCGAACGTCGGACTCAATACGGTTAACATTTAAGGTAAGAAAGGTGTATGCTTGAACCATAGAGAGAAAAGCGAGAAAACAAATCACCTACACCGACGCACCAGCGTCACAGTCCATAGCAGGGGTGACGGAGGCTTCCGAGGGAGGGGGACTGCTACCCCGTTCCGCGGATCCCTTACGTTTCGGTTTTTTACGAACAGCATTAACGTTCGGCTGAACGCGTAACTTGCGTCGGCTGACGGGCAAGGAAGCTTCAGCCGCCGGTGACGTAGGAGGGTCAAGTTCTGTATCCGACACCACCCGCGCCGGTCCACATGCGGGATCCGGGGTCGCGGGGGAAACATCCGACAAAACGGAATGGTCAACACCTGCACTAGCTTCCGGCAAACATGGACTGCACGGAGGCGAAACGTGAGCAGGAAGGTCCGAGGCCGCAGAGTTGGAAGGAAGCGGAGCAGTTCCGCTGGCAGAGGTATGGGGCAGCGAAGCAGGAAGTTGTCGCGGCTCCACTTGTTGTGACATCGAAGTCGGTTCGGAAGACGGCGCCAACAGGCCCGACCGACGACCCGACTCGAGAGAAGCTGCGTCGGAGGCCGGAGGGGCGCCAGCAGCCGCCACCGGAACCGCTACCTCAGGAGGGCAGGGAGCAGCTACAGTACACAGTGGCTCGGAGGATGCCGGTCGCTCGGACTGGGGCATCTCAGGGAGATCCTCATCCGTACTATTTCCATCGTGTGGGCGACGCCTCTTATTATTCAAAAGTGGCACACCCACCTGAGGGACAAACGGAACAACATCAGATTTAGCACGCAAAGGAGGAAATTCTGTATCAGGGGTGCGCAAAACCTGTGGCGGGGCGCTACTACCACTGGACTGTGCTACACCAAGAGCAGAACCACCTGCAACGAGGTCAGCGACCGTTAACTTGCGACGCTGTTCGAGAGAATTTTTTAAAACAAAAACTCTCCGCGGACAGTCGGTACGCACGTGACCACTTTCATTGCACAAAAAACAGGTGCCAACCTGACCACTATATGTTACATGGACACGATATCCACCGATCTGCAGGTGAGATGGAATATTCTGCTTAACGTGCATTTCGACTGAACGAATACCACTGTAACATTGCAGGCGATGTTGGCTTGACCAGCGTTCAAGGCGAATGCTCTTTACATCACCATACTTCTGTAGACCCTCCTTAAGATAGACATTATCCACCTCCGGTGGAAGGTTGTAAACACGAACACTGGTGTACGTAATGGAAGCATTGGAAAGCAGCACGGTACTTACAGAATCATCCCGATGCCGAAAGAGAACTTGATGACCGTATTTAGAAAGAATTTTATCAACCTGAAGTGGGTCCATAAACTTAACAAAGAAAACATACAGTTCGGTATCAAAATATGCAGTGTGCACCTGATCCGAATGAACACCAAAGGTATCTACCAACCAATCATGAATCTCAAGAGAACTAGGTTGCACATGGCGGGTTGACTTGTCAAAAGCAAAACTAACTGTAGCCTGACGAGGAATAACCTGGGACGACATTTTCAAAATATGCGGTCGAAACCGCTACACAACAAACACTGAAATAAGGACAGAAAGTAACACAAGGTACGAAACAACGCCGGAGAAACACTCACAGAAGTTGCAACACAACACGTAAACAAAAACGATAGTCCACTATACGTAACGCTACGGCGGAGCGGAAGACTAGGCACGTCCACACTGCACGGCGTCTAAAGCGGAACTGCCCCTAGACCAACGAGCCCTGTGACAGCGTGAACGCCAATTATTTCAGCAAACTGCATCCCCCGAAGTCGTCCAGGGTGCTCTTTGAATCTGGTGCGGCTGGCGGGATGGGGAAGGTGCTTTCTGCCGGCAGTGCTGTTCTTCGACAGACTGTGTGGCGACACCGTGGGTCGCGGGCCACACCGTTCTCGGAGGTGCCGTGGCCCGCGGTCGGCGGCCTTCCAGGGCTATTAGCATCTTCATGTAGAGCTGCCGCCGGGTGCGCACTGCCTGCTGCTAAGGAGGTGATTGCTTCTGCTGATGTGACTTGCAATAACGACTGCGCGAAACGCCGCTATCTCGTTGGGGATGCTACGACATACACCCTTTCGAGCACCCCGAATACTTGTTGAGCCCTCGGCTACGATGGGTTTCAGGCTGTCAAATGAACTATGGTGTGTGCATGCGCGGACGGGAGAAAGGCTGAGGCGTCTTCGAGTGTACAAGGATGGAGAGAGCGTATCCGTCGTTTCCGTAGTGTAGCGGTTATCACGTCTGCTTCACTCGCAGAAGGTCCCGGTTCGATCCCGGGCGGGAACAGTACTTTCCTGCCTATGTCGCATACTACTCGAGTGAGCCACGTCGTGTGTGGATCTGCTACATGTACCTTCGTCATGCAAGTGCCGCATTTACTGAATTTTTAAGTTACGATGGCAACCTTGCTACAAGTTCTCTAAGAAGCAAGAACGAAAGCAGTAGTTTCCCTGGTGTAGCGGTTATCACGTCTGCCTAACACGCAGAAGGTCCCCGGTTCGATCCCGGGCGGAAACACTTTTTCATCACTTTAAACAAGACATACCGACAAGCATTTGCCACGTTCTGTACCTAAAGCTTGGCAATCACCTTCATACGTCGGACCAGACGGTCATTTCTTTACACCAAGTATGAAATTCACTTTACACTGACGGGCAGCTTTTTGCGCTGACTCAGCCACCTACGCGCGACCAGTTTGCACAAAACGCTAGGGCTCGTCCGGGATTTGAACCCGGGACCTCCTGCACCCTAAGCAGGAATCATACCCCTAGACCAACGAGCCCTGTGACAGCGTGAACGCCAATTATTTCAGCAAACTGCATCCCTCGAAGTCGTCCAGGGTGCTCTTTGAATCTGGTGCGGCTGGCGGGATGGGGAAGGTGCTTTCTGCCGGCAGTGCTGTTCTTCGACAGACTGTGTGGCGACACCGTGGGTCGCGGGCAGCACCGTTCTCGGAGGTGCCGTGGCCCGCGGTCGGCGGCCTTCCAGGGCTATTAGCATCTTCATGTAGAGCTGCCGCCGGGTGCGCACTGCCTGCTGCTAAGGAGGTGATTGTTTCTGCTGATGTGACTTGCAATAACGACTGCGCGAAACGCCGCTATCTCGTTGGGGATGCTACGACATACACCCTCTCGAGCACCCCGAATACTTGTTGAGCCCTCGGCTACGATGGGTTTCAGGCTGTCAAATGAACTATGGTGTGTGCATGCGCGGACGGGAGAAAGGCTGAGGCGTCTTCGAGTGTACAAGGATGGAGAGAGCGTATCCGTCGTGTCCGTAGTGTAGCAGTTATCACGTCTGCTTCACTCGCAGAAGGTCCCGGTTCGATCCCGGGCGGGAACAGTACTTTCCTGCCTATGTCGCATACTACTCGAGTGAGCCACGTCGTGTGTGGATCTGCTACATGTACCTTCGTCATGCAAGTGCCGCATTTACTGAATTTTTAAGTTACGATGGCAACCTTGCTACAAGTTCTCTGAGAAGCAAGAACGAAAGCAGTAGTTTCCGTGGTGTAGCGGTTATCACGTCTGCCTAACACGCAGAAGGTCCCCGGTTCGATCACGGGCGGAAACACTTTTTCATCACTTTAAACAAGACATACCGACAAGCATTTGCCACGTTCTGTACCTAAAGCTTGGCAATCACCTTCATACGTCGGACCAGACGGTCATTTCTTTACACCAAGTATGAAATTCACTTTACACTGACGGGCAGCTTTTTGCGCTGACTCAGCCACCTACGTGCGACCAGTTTGCACAAAACGCTAGGGCTCGTCCGGGATTTGAACCCGGGACCTCCTGCACCCTAAGCAGGAATCATACCCCTAGACCAACGAGCCCTGTGACAGCGTGAACGCCAATTATTTCAGCAAACTGCATCCCTCGAAGTCGTCCAGGGTGCTCTTTGAATCTGGTGCGGCTGGCGGGATGGGGAAGGTGCTTTCTGCCGGCAGTGCTGTTCTTCGACAGACTGTGTGGCGACACCGTGGGTCGCGGGCAGCACCGTTCTCGGAGGTGCCGTGGCCCGCGGTCGGCGGCCTTCCAGGGCTATTGGCATCTTCATGTAGAGCTGCCGCCGGGTGCGCACTGCCTGCTGCTAAGGAGGTGATTGTTTCTGCTGATGTGACTTGCAATAACGACTGCGCGAAACGCCGCTATCTCGTTGGGGATGCTACGACATACACCCTCTCGAGCACCCCGAATACTTGTTGAGCCCTCGGCTACGATGGGTTTCAGGCTGTCAAATGAACTATGGTGTGTGCATGCGCGGACGGGAGAAAGGCTGAGGCGTCTTCGAGTGTACAAGGATGGACAGAGCGTATCCGTCGTTTCCGTAGTGTAGCGGTTATCACGTCTGCTTCACACGCAGAAGGTCCCCGGTTCGATCCCGGGCGGGAACAGTACTTTCCTGCCTATGTCGCATACTACTCGAGTGAGCCACGTCGTGTGTGGATCTGCTACATGTACCTTCGTCATGCAAGTGCCGCATTTACTGAATTTTTAAGTTACGATGGCAACCTTGCTACAAGTTCTCTAAGAAGCAAGAACGAAAGCAGTAGTTTCCGTGGTGTAGCGGTTATCACGTCTGCCTAACACGCAGAAGGTCCCCGGTTCGATCCCGGGCGGAAACACTTTTTCATCACTTTAAACAAGACATACCGACAAGCATTTGCCACGTTCTGTACCTAAAGCTTGGCAATCACCTTCATATGTCGGACCAGACGGTCATTTCTTTACACCAAGTATGAAATTCACTTTACACTGACGGGCAGCTTTTTGCGCTGACTCAGCCACCTACGCGCGACCAGTTTGCACAAAACGCTAGGGCTCGTCCGGGATTTGAACCCGGGACCTCCTGCACCCTAAGGAGGAATCATACCCCTAGACCAAGGAGCCCTGTGACAGCGTGAACGCCAATTATTTCAACAAACTGCATCCCTCGAAGTCGTCCAGGGTGCTCTTTGAATCTGGTGCGGCTGGCGGGATGGGGAAGGTGCTTTCTGCCGGCAGTGCTGTTCTTCGACAGACTGTGTGGCGACACCGTGGGTCGCGGGCAGCACCGTTCTCGTAGGTGCCGTGGCCCGCATTCGGCGGCCTTCCAGGGCTATTGGCATCTTCATGTGGAGCTGCCGCCGGGTGCGCACTGCCTGCTGCTAAGGAGGTGATTGTTTCTGCTGATGTGACTTGCAATAACGACTGCGCGAAACGCCGCTATCTCGTTGGGGATGCTACGACATACACCCTCTCGAGCACCCCGAATACTTGTTGAGCCCTCGGCTACGATGGGTTTCAGGCTGTCAAATGAACTATGGTGTGTGCATGCGCGGACGGGAGAAATCTGAGGTGTCTTCGAGTGTACAAGGATGGAGAGAGCGTATCCGTCGTTTCCGTAGTGTAGCGGTTATCACGTCTGCTTCACTCGCAGAAGGTCCCGGTTCGATCCCGGGCGGGAACAGTACTTTCCTGCCTATGTCGCATACTACTCGAGTGAGCCACGTCGTGTGTGGATCTGCTACATGTACCTTCGTCATGCAAGTGCCGCATTTACTGAATTTTTAAGTTACGATGGCAACCTTGCTACAAGTTCTCTAAGAAGCAAGAACGAAAGCAGTAGTTTCCGTGGTGTAGCGGTTATCACGTCTGCCTAACACGCAGAAGGTCCCCGGTTCGATCCCGGGCGGAAACACTTTTTCATCACTTTAAACAAGACATACCGACAAGCATTTGCCACGTTCTGTACCTAATGCTTGGCAATCACCTTCATACGTCGGACCGGACGGTCATTTCTTTACACCAAGTATGAAATTCACTTTACACTGACGGGCAGCTTTTTGCGCTGACTCAGCCACCTACGCGCGACCAGTTTGCACAAAACGCTAGGGCTCGTCCGGGATTTGAACCCGGGACCTCCTGCACCCTAAGCAGGAATCATACCCCTAGACCAACGAGCCCTGTGACAGCGCGAACGCCAATTATTTCAGCAAACTGCATCCCTCGAAGTCGTCCAGGGTGCTCTTTGAATCTGGTGCGGCTGGCGGGATGGGGAAGGTGCTTTCTGCCGCCAGTGTTGTTCTTCGACAGACTGTGTGGCGACACCGTGGGTCGCGGGCAGCACCGTTCTCGGAGGTGCCGTGGCCCGCGGTCGGCGGCCTTCCAGGGCTATTGGCATCTTCATGTAGAGCTGCCGCCGGGTGCGCACTGCCTGCTGCTAAGGAGGTGATTGTTTATGCTGATGTGACTTGCAATAACGACTGCGCGAATTGCCGCTATCTCGTTGGCGATGCTACGACATACACCCTCTCGAGCACCCCGAATACTTGTTGAGCCCTCGGCTACGATGGGTTTCAGGCTGTCAAATGAACTATGGTGTGTGCATGCGCGGACGGGAGAAAGGCTGAGGCGTCTTCGAGTGTACAAGGATGGACAGAGCGTATCCGTCGTTTCCGTAGTGTAGCGGTTATCACGTCTGCTTCACACGCAGAAGGTCCCCGGTTCGATCCCGGGCGGGAACAGTACTTTCCTGCCTATGTCGCATACTACTCGAGTGAGCCACGTCGTGTGTGGATCTGCTACATGTACCTTCGTCATACAAGTGCCGCATTTACTGAATTTTTAAGTTACGATGGCAACCTTGCTACAAGTTCTCTAAGAAGCAAGAACGAAAGCAGTAGTTTCCGTGGTGTAGCGGTTATCACGTCTGCCTAACACGCAGAAGGTCCCCGGTTCGATCCCGGGCGGAAACACTTTTTCATCACTTTAAACAAGACATACCGACAAGCATTTGCCACGTTCTGTACCTAAAGCTTGGCAATCACCTTCATACGTCGGACCAGACGGTCATTTCTTTACACCAAGTATGAAATTCACTTTACACTGACGGGCAGCTTTTTGCGCTGACTCAGCCACCTACGCGCGACCAGTTTGCCCAAAACGCTAGGGCTCGTCCGGGATTTGAACCCGGGACCTCCTGCACCCTAAGCAGGAATCATACCCCTTTTTTTTTTTTATGATTTGTTTGTTTACTTTATTCTCATTCTTTTCTTCCCATGTAAGTCGCAACACTACATATCAAATACAAATATCTTGATGAACAGCTCTTATATCTTAATTTACTATACAAATAAATAGTTTAAAGAATAGTAAAAGCATATATTACAAATTTTAACACTGTACACAAACAATGTATGATGAACAATACTGGTATTCAGTTTCCATGTGGATACTGTGCATACAAAACTGGTAACATATTTTACACATAGAACAAATTGTTTAATCTACATTATATTTACAACTAATTTTTTTCGCTCCCATATTCCATTCACTCGTCTATTACAACAGTAATAAATCCAACACCTTTATCAATAGCTAACTGTATGACATTTTTATGAAAATGGAATGACACAAATATCCTAATTGTCTTTCTTCATACGATTACTCGTCATTCTGTAAATAATGGAATCACGTCCAGGGTCCATAGTAGAAATAGCAGTTGATATGGCAATCAAAGAGAACACAAATGCGACCATGAACCACAGAATAATATTAAATATTACTGGATAATTTTCTGAGTAATCCTTAGAAAGATTCTTTGGCTTGGTCCAATTGACTGGCAGGTCTGCTGGTTCCGCTATCTGGCGGGCTCTCCTAGTGTGGCTAACATCACTTGTTAATGCTGCTACTATAACCTGACCATCATATGAGTTAATAAATCCTTTTTTCAAATGAATTATTGCATCTCTAAGTAGCTGCTTTGCCTCGTCAGCTGCAGGAGAGTCTTCTCCATGCAAATCAATGACAGGATGAAGTCCGGAGAACACAATCCAATACAGGTCTGGCAACCCATCTCTCAGATCTTCATTTTCTACGTATTCCTTTTCACCCAAATTATTCAGCAGATGAAGCTGTCTGAGAAATTCCACATCTTCAGTGTTGCTATCATCAAGATATGTAACAGGAAAGTCAGTTGGATTCAACAGATCAGTTTCTTCATCAGAAGCAGTGCTCACTTCAGCCAAATCAATGCGCTGTAGGGTATTGTTAAAGCCAGGATATCTCATTTCAATTTTTTCCTTGAGCTTCTGCCATCCAACACTTTCATCTTCATCACTTATGAGTGGAAATGAGTGTCCTTTGATGCTTCCCAGAGATTTGACTCCATCCACTACAACAACCACTGCTGCTTCTGCTAAATGGAATGGGTCTTTTAAAACTAAGCCATTCCAGTCACTACCCTTAGAGATTGTAAAGCCAAAACTTGATGCAAGAACTTGTTTTAGTAAGCTCTGGTCAATAACTTCATGACCTTTGAAAACAATACTTTTCGGAGAGTGTAAGAAAACTACTTCTCCAGTCCCAGAAACACCTGCAACGAGATAAACCACATACAACAGACTCCACAAGGACTTCATTCCCCTTTAAATGCTGTTCAGCTTCCCCGTAATTTTACTTCTTTACCCAGTCACCTTACCCCTAGACCAACGAGCCCTGTGACAGCGTGAACGCCAATTATTTCAGCAAACTGCATCCCTCGAAGTCGTCCAGGGTGCTCTTTGAATCTGGTGCGGCTGGCGGGATGGGGAAGGTGCTTTCTGCCGGCAGTGCTGTTCTTCGACAGACTGTGTGGCGACACCGTGGGTCACGGGCAGCACCGTTCTCGGAGGTGCCGTGGCCCGCGGTCGGCGGCCTTCTAGGGCTATTGGCATGTTCATGTAGAGCTGCCGCCGGGTGCGCACTGCCTGCTGCTAAGGAGGTGATTGTTTTTGCTGATGTGACTTGCAATAACGACTGCGCGAAACGCCGCTATCTCGTTGGGGATGCTACGACATACACCCTCTCGAGCACCCCGAATACTTGTTGAGCCCTCGGCTACGATGGGTTTCAGGCTGTCAAATGAACTATGGTGTGTGCATGCGCGGACGGGAGAAAGGCTGAGGCGTCTTCGAGTGTACAAGGATGGGCAGAGCGTATCCGTCGTTTCCGTAGTGTAGCGGTTATCACGTCTGCTTCACACGCAGAAGGTCCCCGGTTCGATCCCGGGCGGGAACAGTACTTTCCTGCCTATGTCGCATACTACTCGAGTGAGCCACGTCGTGTGTGGATCTGCTACATGTACCTTCGTCATGCAAGTGCCGCATTTACTGAATTTTTAAGTTACGATGGCAACCTTGCTACAAGTTCTCTGAGAAGCAAGAACGAAAGCAGTAGTTTCCGTGGTGTAGCGGTTATCACGTCTGCCTAACACGCAGAAGGTCCCCGGTTCGATCCCAGGCGGAAACACTTTTTCATCACTTTAAACAAGACATACCGACAAGCATTTGCCACGTTCTGTACCTAAAGCTTGGCAATCACCTTCATACGTCGGACCAGACGGTCATTTCTTTACACCAAGTATGAAATTCACTTTGCACTGACGGGCAGCTTTTTGCGCTGACTCAGCCACCTACGCGCGACCAGTTTGCACAAAACGCTAGGGCTCGTCCGGGATTTGAACCCGGGACCTCCTGCACCCTAAGCAGGAATCATACCCCTTTTTTTTATGATTTGTTTGTTTACTTTATTCTCATTCTTTTCTTCCCATGTAAGTCGCAACACTACATATCAAATACAAATATCTTGATGAACAGCTCTTATATCTTAATTTACTATACAAATAAATAGTTTAAAGAATAGTAAAAGCATATATTACAAATTTTAACACTGTACACAAACAATGTATGATGAACAATACTGGTATTCAGTTTCCATGTGGATACTGTGCATACAAAACTGGTAACATATTTTACACATAGAACAAATTGTTTAATCTACATTATATTTACAACTAATTTTTTTCGCTCCCATATTCCATTCACTCGTCTATTACAACAGTAATAAATCCAACACCTTTATCAATAGCTAACTGTATGACATTTTTATGAAAATGGAATGACACAAATATCCTAATTGTCTTTCTTCATACGATTACTCGTCATTCTGTAAATAATGGAATCACGTCCAGGGTCCATAGTAGAAATAGCAGTTGATATGGCAATCAAAGAGAACACAAATGCGACCATGAACCACAGAATAATATTAAATATTACTGGATAATTTTCTGAGTAATCCTTAGAAAGATTCTTTGGCTTGGTCCAATTGACTGGCAGGTCTGCTGGTTCCGCTATCTGGCGGGCTCTCCTAGTGTGGCTAACATCACTTGTTAATGCTGCTACTATAACCTGACCATCATATGAGTTAATAAATCCTTTTTTCAAATGAATTATTGCATCTCTAAGTAGCTGCTTTGCCTCGTCAGCTGCAGGAGAGTCTTCTCCATGCAAATCAATGACAGGATGAAGTCCGGAGAACACAATCCAATACAGGTCTGGCAACCCATCTCTCAGATCTTCATTTTCTACGTATTCCTTTTCACCCAAATTATTCAGCAGATGAAGCTGTCTGAGAAATTCCACATCTTCAGTGTTGCTATCATCAAGATATGTAACAGGAAAGTCAGTTGGATTCAACAGATCAGTTTCTTCATCAGAAGCAGTGCTCACTTCAGCCAAATCAATGCGCTGTAGGGTATTGTTAAAGCCAGGATATCTCATTTCAATTTTTTCCTTGAGCTTCTGCCATCCAACACTTTCATCTTCATCACTTATGAGTGGAAATGAGTGTCCTTTGATGCTTCCCAGAGATTTGACTCCATCCACTACAACAACCACTGCTGCTTCTGCTAAATGGAATGGGTCTTTTAAAACTAAGCCATTCCAGTCACTACCCTTAGAGATTGTAAAGCCAAAACTTGATGCAAGAACTTGTTTTAGTAAGCTCTGGTCAATAACTTCATGACCTTTGAAAACAATACTTTTCGGAGAGTGTAAGAAAACTACTTCTCCAGTCCCAGAAACACCTGCAACGAGATAAACCACATACAACAGACTCCACAAGGACTTCATTCCCCTTTAAATGCTGTTCAGCTTCCCCGTAATTTTACTTCTTTACCCAGTCACCTTACCCCTAGACCAACGAGCCCTGTGACAGCGTGAACGCCAATTATTTCAGCAAACTGCATCCCTCGAAGTCGTCCAGGGTGCTCTTTGAATCTGGTGCGGCTGGCGGGATGGGGAAGGTGCTTTCTGCCGGCAGTGCTGTTCTTCGACAGACTGTGTGGCGACACCGTGGGTCACGGGCAGCACCGTTCTCGGAGGTGCCGTGGCCCGCGGTCGGCGGCCTTCTAGGGCTATTGGCATGTTCATGTAGAGCTGCCGCCGGGTGCGCACTGCCTGCTGCTAAGGAGGTGATTGTTTTTGCTGATGTGACTTGCAATAACGACTGCGCGAAACGCCGCTATCTCGTTGGGGATGCTACGACATACACCCTCTCGAGCACCCCGAATACTTGTTGAGCCCTCGGCTACGATGGGTTTCAGGCTGTCAAATGAACTATGGTGTGTGCATGCGCGGACGGGAGAAAGGCTGAGGCGTCTTCGAGTGTACAAGGATGGGCAGAGCGTATCCGTCGTTTCCGTAGTGTAGCGGTTATCACGTCTGCTTCACACGCAGAAGGTCCCCGGTTCGATCCCGGGCGGGAACAGTACTTTCCTGCCTATGTCGCATACTACTCGAGTGAGCCACGTCGTGTGTGGATCTGCTACATGTACCTTCGTCATGCAAGTGCCGCATTTACTGAATTTTTAAGTTACGATGGCAACCTTGCTACAAGTTCTCTGAGAAGCAAGAACGAAAGCAGTAGTTTCCGTGGTGTAGCGGTTATCACGTCTGCCTAACACGCAGAAGGTCCCCGGTTCGATCCCAGGCGGAAACACTTTTTCATCACTTTAAACAAGACATACCGACAAGCATTTGCCACGTTCTGTACCTAAAGCTTGGCAATCACCTTCATACGTCGGACCAGACGGTCATTTCTTTACACCAAGTATGAAATTCACTTTGCACTGACGGGCAGCTTTTTGCGCTGACTCAGCCACCTACGCGCGACCAGTTTGCACAAAACGCTAGGGCTCGTCCGGGATTTGAACCCGGGACCTCCTGCACCCTAAGCAGGAATCATACCCCTTTTTTTTTTTTATGATTTGTTTGTTTACTTTATTCTCATTCTTTTCTTCCCATGTAAGTCGCAACACTACATATCAAATACAAATATCTTGATGAACAGCTCTTATATCTTAATTTACTATACAAATAAATAGTTTAAAGAATAGTAAAAGCATATATTACAAATTTTAACACTGTACACAAACAATGTATGATGAACAATACTGGTATTCAGTTTCCATGTGGATACTGTGCATACAAAACTGGTAACATATTTTACACATAGAACAAATTGTTTAATCTACATTATATTTACAACTAATTTTTTTCGCTCCCATATTCCATTCACTCGTCTATTACAACAGTAATAAATCCAACACCTTTATCAATAGCTAACTGTATGACATTTTTATGAAAATGGAATGACACAAATATCCTAATTGTCTTTCTTCATACGATTACTCGTCATTCTGTAAATAATGGAATCACGTCCAGGGTCCATAGTAGAAATAGCAGTTGATATGGCAATCAAAGAGAACACAAATGCGACCATGAACCACAGAATAATATTAAATATTACTGGATAATTTTCTGAGTAATCCTTAGAAAGATTCTTTGGCTTGGTCCAATTGACTGGCAGGTCTGCTGGTTCCGCTATCTGGCGGGCTCTCCTAGTGTGGCTAACATCACTTGTTAATGCTGCTACTATAACCTGACCATCATATGAGTTAATAAATCCTTTTTTCAAATGAATTATTGCATCTCTAAGTAGCTGCTTTGCCTCGTCAGCTGCAGGAGAGTCTTCTCCATGCAAATCAATGACAGGATGAAGTCCGGAGAACACAATCCAATACAGGTCTGGCAACCCATCTCTCAGATCTTCATTTTCTACGTATTCCTTTTCACCCAAATTATTCAGCAGATGAAGCTGTCTGAGAAATTCCACATCTTCAGTGTTGCTATCATCAAGATATGTAACAGGAAAGTCAGTTGGATTCAACAGATCAGTTTCTTCATCAGAAGCAGTGCTCACTTCAGCCAAATCAATGCGCTGTAGGGTATTGTTAAAGCCAGGATATCTCATTTCAATTTTTTCCTTGAGCTTCTGCCATCCAACACTTTCATCTTCATCACTTATGAGTGGAAATGAGTGTCCTTTGATGCTTCCCAGAGATTTGACTCCATCCACTACAACAACCACTGCTGCTTCTGCTAAATGGAATGGGTCTTTTAAAACTAAGCCATTCCAGTCACTACCCTTAGAGATTGTAAAGCCAAAACTTGATGCAAGAACTTGTTTTAGTAAGCTCTGGTCAATAACTTCATGACCTTTGAAAACAATACTTTTCGGAGAGTGTAAGAAAACTACTTCTCCAGTCCCAGAAACACCTGCAACGAGATAAACCACATACAACAGACTCCACAAGGACTTCATTCCCCTTTAAATGCTGTTCAGCTTCCCCGTAATTTTACTTCTTTACCCAGTCACCTTACCCCTAGACCAACGAGCCCTGTGACAGCGTGAACGCCAATTATTTCAGCAAACTGCATCCCTCGAAGTCGTCCAGGGTGCTCTTTGAATCTGGTGCGGCTGGCGGGATGGGGAAGGTGCTTTCTGCCGGCAGTGCTGTTCTTCGACAGACTGTGTGGCGACACCGTGGGTCACGGGCAGCACCGTTCTCGGAGGTGCCGTGGCCCGCGGTCGGCGGCCTTCTAGGGCTATTGGCATGTTCATGTAGAGCTGCCGCCGGGTGCGCACTGCCTGCTGCTAAGGAGGTGATTGTTTTTGCTGATGTGACTTGCAATAACGACTGCGCGAAACGCCGCTATCTCGTTGGGGATGCTACGACATACACCCTCTCGAGCACCCCGAATACTTGTTGAGCCCTCGGCTACGATGGGTTTCAGGCTGTCAAATGAACTATGGTGTGTGCATGCGCGGACGGGAGAAAGGCTGAGGCGTCTTCGAGTGTACAAGGATGGGCAGAGCGTATCCGTCGTTTCCGTAGTGTAGCGGTTATCACGTCTGCTTCACACGCAGAAGGTCCCCGGTTCGATCCCGGGCGGGAACAGTACTTTCCTGCCTATGTCGCATACTACTCGAGTGAGCCACGTCGTGTGTGGATCTGCTACATGTACCTTCGTCATGCAAGTGCCGCATTTACTGAATTTTTAAGTTACGATGGCAACCTTGCTACAAGTTCTCTGAGAAGCAAGAACGAAAGCAGTAGTTTCCGTGGTGTAGCGGTTATCACGTCTGCCTAACACGCAGAAGGTCACCGGTTCGATCCCGGGCGGAAACACTTTTTCATCACTTTAAACAAGACATACCGACAAGCATTTGCCACGTTCTGTACCTAAAGCTTGGCAATCACCTTCATACGTCGGACCAGACGGTCATTTCTTTACACCAAGTATGAAATTCACTTTACACTGACGGGCAGCTTTTTGCGCTGACTCAGCCACCTACGCGCGACCAGTTTGCACAAAACGCTAGGGCTCGTCCGGGATTTGAACCCGGGACCTCCTGCACCCTACGCAGGAATCATACCCCTAGACCAACGAGCCCTGTGACAGCGTGACGCCAATTATTTCAGCAAACTGCATCCCTCGAAGTCGTCCAGGGTGCTCTTTGAATCTGGTGCGGCTGGCGGGATGGGGAAGGTGCTTTCTGCCGACAGTGCTGTTCTTCGACAGACTGTGTGGCGACACCGTGGGTCGCGGGCAGCACCGTTCTCGGAGGTGCCGTGGCCCGCGGTCGGCGGCCTTCCAGGGCTATTGGCATCTTCATGTAGAGCTGCCGCCGGGTGCGCACTGCCTGCTGCTAAGGAGGTGATTGTTTTTGGTGATGTGACTTGCAATAACGACTGCGCGAAACGCCGCTATCTCGTTGGGGATCTACGACATACACCCTCTCGAGCACCCCGAATACTTGTTGAGCCCTCGGCTACGATGGGTTTCAGGCTGTCAAATGAACTATGGTGTGTGCATGCGCGGACGGGAGAAAGGCTGAGGCGTCTTCGAGTGTACAAGGATGGACAGAGCGTATCCGTCGTTTCCGTAGTGTAGCGGTTATCACGTCTGCTTCACACGCAGAAGGTCCCCGGTTCGATCCCGGGCGGGAACAGTACTTTCCTGCCTATGTCGCATACTACTCGAGTGAGCCACGTCGTGTGTGGATCTGCTACATGTACCTTCGTCATGCAAGTGCCGCATTTACTGAATTTTTAAGTTACGATGGCAACCTTGCTACAAGTTCTCTGAGAAGCAAGAACGAAAGCAGTAGTTTCCGTGGTGTAGCGGTTATCACGTCTGCCTAACACGCAGAAGGTCCCCGGTTCGATCCCGGGCGGAAACACTTTTTCATCACTTTAAACAAGACATACCGACAAGCATTTGCCACGTTCTGTACCTAAAGCTTGGCAATCACCTTCATACGTCGGACCAGACGGTCATTTCTTTACACCAAGTATGAAATTCACTTTACACTGACGGGCAGCTTTTTGCGCTGACTCAGCCACCTACGTGCGACCAGTTTGCACAAAACGCTAGGGCTCGTCCGGGATTTGAACCCGGGACCTCCTGCACCCTAAGCAGGAATCATACCCCTTTTTTTTTTTTTTTTTTTTTTTTTTTTTCAAGGGCCCCCCATCTCCCCTTCTAGCCCTTCCATTCGCTCTCCTTCATGCGCCTTCTTCGGCGTGCTTCATTGCTAAAATCAAATGAAATACTCCTTTGCAAGTAAGGGAATCCATATCAAACGTGGTGAGAAAAGTAAATGTCTCCATCCAAATGAACTTATTTTGTAACGTTGGATGGTTGTTCAAAATAACTGAAAATGATCTGGTGAAAATTGTGGATAAAGAAAGAAAAATTAATTGGTTAACTGAGAAACGTAGGCTTCTTAAGGACACACACAATACAAGACACTGATCTCTTTTTTTTTTTTTTTTTTTTTTTTTTTTAAGCATAGGCATAGAATGCAAGGCCTTTTCAGGGTTCTGCGAAGGCCTTCACGGCTACCGTAGCGGCCCTGGGGCCCACGAAGTCCCCACCGTACGTCGCCCTTAGCAGCAATCCCCTACTTTGGCATCGCAAAATCCGATATTTTATCCGCTATTCGTCATTGCGTACGTCATCCGATGCCTTGTTTGTCAAATAATATTTTTAGCATGTTACCATACAAGGTCTTGTGGTGTCGTTGTCCACATATTTTATAATATTCCAGTAATAGATGTTGCTCATAGTCCAGTACGTCGGGCAGGCCGAGGTTATTAATGACATAATTGACATAGTTCCCCAGTAGCCATAGGGTAACATTATTCTTTTGAATAGGGAAAGCAACGCTTTCGGTGTTGACGAGAATGTCGACAGTAAGGTGTCTGCCGTCGTTCCTATTGATAAACGCCACCTGTTGGCGGACTCTGTCCCAAATGACCTGGTAGCCGTTGCATATGAGACGATGCCGGAGGGTGTCTATCACATTACAACGTGGACACTGATTTGTGTCACTCAATCCTGTAGACTGTAATCTTTCATTTGTGGCAACGGTATTATTGACAACCTTGTACCAGGCACCGCGCACATTGGTGGACAGTACTTTATTGTTTATATTCTTCCATATATTTTGCCAATTTCGGGTGGGATATTTTGATTCCATTCTGTTACGGTTGTCCTTTGTAATAAGGCAATCCATGATGAAACTACAGTTTCTTTTGGTCCTATCCGCGACAATGCAGTGCAGATAACTGAGTTCTAAATAGTAGAATCTGATGTGCTGCAATTTGTAAGAGATTTTACTTATGTTAATAGGTGGTTCCATACTCTCCGGTGTAAGGATTCGGAAAAGTTTCGATGATAAATTATTGTGGCGGTCTTCTAAAAGCTGAAGTGTACGCTTGATATAAAGAGCCGTAGTTTTGCGGCGGATATCGGTCAGTCCGAGGCCTCCTTCTCGCGGTTTTAAAGTTATAGTACTGGCCGCCACTTTAAATATCTCACCTCTCCAAACATACTTGCAGATGAAGCTCATGATGGTTTTGGATATCGCTTTAGGTATCGGCAGTATTTGACCTACATATACTGCTTTCGAAAGGACAGCGCAGTTGATTAATTGCACCCTTTGGATAATGTTCAAGTCTCTAAGTCGGTTCATTATTAAAGTACCTCGAATACTATGTAAGACCTTCTTCCAGTTGAATGTCGTTGTTTGCAGGGGGCATCGGTAGAACCTCACACCTAACGCAGTGTGATGGTCTACAGACCTGGCCCATTCGAGGGCAGTGTTCCTGAAGCCATGGAGATTTAGAAAGGAGCTTTTCATATCGTTGATTTGCGCTCCCGTTGCGAAGCAGTAAAGGCGAACAATCTCTCTCAGTCTTACAACGTCGTCATTACTTCTGACGATGACACCGACGTCGTCGGCGTAAGCGTTGGTAGCGTTACTGACCCCTGAAATTGATATGCCTTCTAATTCCTTGTTTAATCGTTTCAGCAAAGGTTCTAGTGCGACCACAAATAGCATCATTGATAAAGGACTTCCCTGCGGGACACCATTTGCTATTTCGACATCTCGAGTATAGTGTCCATTGATTAAAATTTTGGTTTTCATCCCTTGCAATAGATTTTTTAAGACAATTAAAAATTTGTTGTTGAAACCTATATGCATCAGAGTGGTAAATAAATATTCATGGTTTACCCTATCAAAGGCTTTAGAAAAGTCGATAAAAACGAGGCCAGCCTTCGTCAATGTCGTTAGAAGATACTGATTATGTCCCTGTATTCGCAGACTGTTTTAAAAATATTCCGACCCGGGAGACACGTTTGATGGGGACCAATTACAGTATCAAACACCGGTCGGAGTCTGTTTTTTACAACCCTGGCAATAATTTTATAATCAGTGTTCATTAAGGATATCGGTCTCATTTTGTTGAGCTGTTTGACATCCGAATTGATTCCCTTAGGAAGTAAAACAGTGACACACTCTTTCATTTCGTCAGGTATGTGCCCTCCACTCAAGATTTCGTTGACGACTTGTGTGAATTTATTCCTTATAATATGCCAATATTGGGAATAAAATTCTACGGGTAAACCGTCGGGCCCAGGTGATTTTTTAACAGGTGAGCTTTTAATTACTTCGAAAATGTCTGCAGACAGGATTTCAACAGTGAGGCTCCTGTTGTGTTCTGCAGTTACTAGTTGTTCCATATCACAGTTGCGGAGCAGTTCCTGTCCATGATCTGGGATATACTGGAGAGCACTGTACAATTGATTATAATACCTATGAGCCTCGTTTAAAATATCTTTTTGTTGAGTTAAAAGACTTTGATCTTCAGAGAGCAATGACTGAATAAAATTTCTTCGACGATTTTTTTCGTGCTGGAGTAGATGATAGAGTGAAGCGTGTTCTTCTTCCACTGTGGTTTGAACTCGTGATTTTATTGTCAGTCCTTCCAGCTGTTTGCGTTTAAGACTAAGAAGTTCGGCCTTGACCTGTTTGATACCCGTTCTGACAGCCGCGGACATGGGCATATCATAAAGGTCACGCAGACAAGTATAATAGAATTCGACAGTGCGCCGAGACCAAAGTGCCCTTTCCCTACTGTAAGAAATTAGAGTAGATCTAAGTTTCTTTTTGGCGCATAAAGTCCACCAATCTATCGTTGACCGGTATTTGTGGCTTTGTCGGAGTGAAAGTTGCCAAGAAGCTTCTAACTGCTCAGTTAGGGCGTTATCTCGAAGCATGGCGATATTTAATTTCCAAAAAGGACGGCCCCAGTATGTCTTCTGTTTAGGAAGTCCAATGCTGCACCTTAGTGCTAGATGGTCGGAAAAGAAAGTTGGTATTCGTTCGACGCCACTGATTTTGCTGGCTAAATGTGAATTTATGTATATGCGGTCGATCCGACTTTGCGCTTTAGTGCTAAAATATGTGTACTGGACAGACACGGGGTATTTGACCTCCCAAGCGTCCTGCCATTTCATTGTTTTCACAAGACCATCTAGTTCTGGGGAGAAATTGAAATTTGGCGTTTGGTCTTTCCTGTGTAGGACACAATTCCAGTCACCTCCGACTATTACATCAACGGGGTTTTCCTTTAGTAAAAGCACGAGATCATTTTTTAAAAAATTGGCTCGTTCTGTTCGACCACTGCTTCCCGAAGGTACATAAACATTTATAATCGTAACACCGAAAATCTTAAAACTGATTCCCCGCCCCGATTCCAACATGGTTACATCTGTTATTGCAATACCTTCCTTGACCAGGACAGCGGTGCCGCAAGCGCCTTCTGAGGCGACATTGAGAATTGCAGTAAATCCCGGAACATACAAATTTGAAAAACACACTTCTTGAAAAAGCGCAATATCGGTATCGGACTGATATATGAAGTCCCGGAGGGCAGCAATGTTAGTTGCACTCTGGATCTTGTTAATATTAACAGTCATAACGTGATACGTTTGATCCATAAGCAAGAGCTGTTATTGTTTACTGGACTTTCCGGCGATTAGGCATATGTAGGCCGAATTCACATGTCATTCGTGCGCTCAAAGTGTAGTCGTGAGCTTGAGAGGTTGCGGTTAACATGCCATACCATTGTTCGCAGGTACATGTGGCAGTGTTGTCTCCGTATCGTCTGCCCATTCAAAACGACTATTCTGGGGAGATTGTCTACGTTGGGAAGTAGGTACGTCCTGATGGTCTGAAAATTCGAGGCCTGGTGCTCCTTCGTCCCGGACACCGTGCTCAGGTGATGTCCGTAGATGCGATGGTATGCTACCGACCTCAGGTTCCCTCCGGCCATGGTCTTCGATCGTTGTCTGTTCCTGAATGCTCCTCAACCTATCCCGCAGAGCCGGGGCTAAGCTTTCAGCAGCCTGGTGTGCTAACCGCTTTTTGCGACGTTTCCTAGCTTTCCGAGGCGATCTTGACCGCTCTGGAGACGAATCAGGGGACTTTTCGGACGAATGCGGAGACGAAGTCGGCGATGCAAGCCGGTCTTGTGTCCTAGTCGAAGAGCCAACGCTGCTCTTTTCACCAGGCGTGGAAGAAAGGACTACCGCAGTTAGACTCGCCTCTGTCGCAGGGGGCCTGTCAGCCGCGCTGTGGGAAGCAGAACCGTAGTCATGGACTCCTTGTGTCAGTTGGATGATCGAGTGATCTATGCTCATGTCTTGCCCAACAATATTCTGAACTGGATCGTCCGTTGCCGCTACTTTCGTGGTGGTCTCGTCCTGTCGGGCGCAATCAGGCGGTTGCAGGGAGGTATCCACAGTAACCGCAGAAGGCTCTGCTCGCGAGCTACGAGAAGGCTCGGCACAGTCGTAAGGTACCTGACTTTCACTGGTGGGACACTGGGGTGCTGTATGGTTAGTCATAGCTACGGATCTACCACTGTCTATATGGTTGTTAACACTCTCGGGATGCTCGCATTGGTCCCCCAGTTCGAAAGATGTCTGCCGAGCTGATCGCAAAGGTGACGTGGCAGCAGCGTACGTCATCTGCAGGTGCACTACAGGCCCTGCACCTTCGGATTCTACCCTTGGTAATTGAGGAACCCTCCGTCTACTGCACTCAGCACGCACGTGCTCTGTCGAGTTACAAATGGCACAGGTACGAGGCTGGCCATCGTAAATGATCAACGCACGGTATCCTCCAATAATTACAAAGGAAGGAATGTGCTTGAGAAGTTCCATCTTAACCTGGCGAACGCCATTCAAAACGGGAAACATGTGTGGTTCTGACCACATTTCCGCAACATTGGAAATTACTCTGCCATACGCCCCGAGAACACGATTGATTTCAACTACAGGCATTTCAAAAGGAAGCTCAAATACTCTTACTGTTCGTATTCCCATCCCAGCATAGGATACTACGACATCGCTAACTGAGCCGTCTAAGTGATTGAACTTAATAATACCTCCACATTGTTCAACAAGTGCGACACATTTAGCAGGATCTGCCAATTTCACATATGCCGAGTTAGTCACAAACGATAAATGAACTCCAACTAAATCATCTTTCGTAATTCCAACTTTTTCTGTGAGCCACAGTTTGATTTCAAAAGCTTTCGGT
Source organism: Schistocerca piceifrons (assembly GCF_021461385.2). Taxonomy (NCBI): domain Eukaryota; kingdom Metazoa; phylum Arthropoda; class Insecta; order Orthoptera; family Acrididae; genus Schistocerca; species Schistocerca piceifrons. Next base: position 42,006,019 of record NC_060139.1, on the reverse strand, counting down.
CGTACGAAATTTCTATCGAAAGCGAATTTAATCGTGTCTTTTCTCATCTTCATCAAACCAATACACAATTAAGTGAAGTAATGCGCTTGCGAGCCGGCCTACCTGGCTCGCAGGAAAACAGCCTTGTTGACACGAAACGTCCGCAGCGGCCGCCACACGTCCGTCTCGCGCCGAAGACGAGGCGCGAATGAGCCCTGTGACACGGCGAATGCCAATTATTCCAGTCCATCGATGTCGTCCAGGGTGCCCTGGAAGTCTCGTGTACGCTGGCGGGATGGGGCCGGCGCGAATTCCAGCGGTCGGCGGCCTTCCTGGGCTACTGGTACCTTCATGTAGAGCTGCCGCTGGGCTCGCACTGCCTGCTGTTGAGAAAGTGATTGCTTTTGCTGATATGACTTGCAATAACGACTGCGCGAAACGCCGCTATCTCGTTAGGGGTGCTACGGCAGACACCCTCTCGAGCACCCCGAAGACTTCTTGAGCCCTCGGCTGTGATGGGTTCCAGGCTGACAAAAGAACTGTCGTGTGTGCATTCGCGAACGAGAGAAAGTCTGAGGCAAGTTCGAGTGAACAAGGATGGACTGGGCTCGCACTGCCTGCTGTTGAGAAAGTGATTGCTTTTGCTGATATGACTTGCAATAACGACTGCGCGAAACGCCGCTATCTCGTTAGGGGTGCTACGGCAGACACCCTCTCGAGCACCCCGAAGACTTCTTGAGCCCTCGGCTGTGATGGGTTCCAGGCTGACAAAAGAACTGTCGTGTGTGCATTCGCGAACGAGAGAAAGTCTGAGGCAAGTTCGAGTGAACAAGGATGGACTCCCCGGGTCCGTCGTTTCCGTAGTGTAGCGGTTATCACGTCTGCTTCACACGCAGAAGGTCCCCGGTTCGATCCCGGGCGGGAACAGAATTTTCCTGCCTATGTCGTATTGTACTCCAATGAGCCACGTCGTGTGTGGATCTGCTGCATGTCCCTTCGTTTTGCAAGTACCACATTTATTGAATTTTTTAGTTACGATGGCAACATCACTACAAGTTGTCTGTGAAGTAAGGTGCACACAAGCAGTTTCCGTGGTGTAGCGGTTATCACGTCTGCCTAACACGCAGAAGGTCCCCGGTTCGATCCCGGGCGGAAGCACTTTTTCATCACTTTAAGCAAGACGTACTAACATGCATCTGCTACCATCTGTACCCGAAACCTTCGTAATCGCCTTCACGCGTCGGACCCGAGTGTCAATTGTTCACATCGAATAAGAAATTCATTTGATATTGACGGCGAGCTTTTTGCGCTGACTCAGCCACTGACGTGCGATCAGTTTGCACAAAACGCTAGGGCTCGTCCGCGATTTGAACCCGGGACCTCCTGCACCCTAAGCAGGAATCATACCCCTATTTTTTTTTTTTTTTTTTTACTTACCGCCAGACAATCAAACTTGCAAGGCAAGCACCATAGTCACTGCCGTTTCTAGTAGTATCTGTGGAACCTGTTCCCGCGTAATTTACTTGTTTTCCCGCATGTACGAAATTGGTAATTTTGAAATATTTAAAATGCATTGTCAGATGTGGGGTTCGAACCCACGCTCCCCTTAGGGAACTAGAGCTTAAATCTGGCGCCTTAGACCGCTTTTTTTTTTTTTTTTTTTTTTTTTTTTATTCCGTTCCGGTACCGGGAATCGAACCCGGGCCTCCTGGGTGAAAGCCAGGTAGCCTAGCCACTTTTTTTTTTTTTTTTTTTTTTTTATTTTTGCACCCTAAGCAGGAATCATACCCCTCTTTTTTTTTTTTTTTTTTTTCGCCTTAACCACTTTTTTTTTTTTTTTTGTATTTCTTTCACTGTAATGACCCAGTGCAGCTCGGGGGAGGCGCGTTGGGCAGGGGTCGAAACCCGAGGCCTGGCCATGACGTCTCCTCCTCCCTGCACTGAAGCACAGTAGCACCAATACGTAGTAATTTTCCTTGGTTCAGAGTCTTATGATACTTATATGTGGACACGGGGCTTGTGATGCAGTGTCTATCCAAACAGGTAAAAGCTTGGCAGGAAAGCAAAATAAGTAAGAGCTAGCGAGAATGTCTTCCCTATCATGAAGTGAGATCAGTATGCCCCTATACCGGTGCCATTAATGTAACTGGCGCAGGAGCGATCAATAGAAGTGGAAACTTAACCAATCCCCTGCTTTTCGAAGACAATACTAAGCATATTCGCAAAGTCCCTCTTAAGATGTGGGAGAGATTGTTGCGTCCAGTACTCATGAAGCATGTAACCAATAAACGAAATAAAATCGGAAATACCATCACCATCAACCACTGCAAAAATGTAACGGCCAAGAAGCCACATAATGGTATTGTTCTTTGTTCCGGGATAAAAAACCGTGTCCGGCCAGCAGAGAATATCAGTTGTAAATGCCGATTCCGAGCTCCTGGTGAGTAACGCCAATTGTCGGCGCAGCCAGTACCACATGCGAAGACGGTCAGCGCAGGTAAATCGGTGTTGGAGTGTATCAACACAACCACACGTTTGACAAAGCGGAGAGACACTTAAACCTATGCGATGAAGTCGTTCGTTCGTAGGAATCAGCTGGTGAACTACCTTATACCATAGGGAGGCAACAGGTGCTGAATGAACGGGTAAGCTAATATTCGTCCATATGTGACGCCAATTAAAACGGGGATATTGCAAAACAATCGGGATGGAAGAAGAAGACCTGTGCCATTTGTCAAGCAGTGTTCGCATAGTAAAAACAGGACGACGTTGGAAGTGGAGATCCAGATAACTAATCTCAATGTAGAAGTCCCGAACATGCCGTAGCTTCGCATTTAGAGGCCCTACGTTAATAGGCGGTGACAAGCTCGCAGGACGAACGACATGGAATAATCGCGAAGTAACAGTCGGGGACTCAGAAAATAAAAGATGGAGGGTGCGCTTAACATAAAGGGCCGCAGCCTTGACGCGGACATCGGTGAACGACAAGCCGCCCGCAAGACGCGGCTTCGTAAGAACATCACAACGTAATTTAAAAATGTGCCCCCGCCAAATATATCTGTTGATAAGCTGGACCATTTTTGCACCCTGCATTCTTGGAAGCGGAAACAACTGAGCAACGTAAAATACTTTACATAAAACATAAGTGTCTAATACACGCTTTTTTTGCAGTAGCGGTATCGAACGCCATGAGTGTTCGAATAAAACACCTTGAAGCTTGGAAATGGCCACTTGCCAATTTTTTGCAGCCATACGAAGAGGACACCGTTCAAGATAGATGCCTAAATGTGTATGGTGTTCAACAGCCGTAACCCACGGAACAACCACATTTTCAAAGCCCCGCAAATTCAGAAGTTTGCTTTTACGGGGGTTGAGACGAGAACCGGAGGCCGCAGAAAATTTATCTAGTTCCATTTTCAACTGCGGCACTTCTGCGGCGGAACGAAGCAAAACAACCAAATCATCAGCATAAGCTGTTGCTGTCAGGGTAACCCCAGAAATCGTAAGACCACGAAGTGTCGAGTTGAGACGAGAGAGGAGTGGTTGAAGGGAGAGAGCATAAAGGGACATGGATAAAGGGCTACCTTGCGGGACGCCACGTTTAATATCAATGACCTTCGTCAGCTGGCCATTAATGTCAATCTTAGCAGAAATACCAGTCGTCATATTCTTAAGTACCAGCAGCGCCTTTTCATTAAAACCGAGTCGGCGCAGCAGAAGCTCTAAAAACGAATGGGACACACGATCAAAAGCCTTACTAAAATCAACAAATAAAAGCGCACAGGAAATATTGGTGACAGCGACAATCGACACGACATCACGATACCCCGCCAGAGGAGTCAATATGGAGCGCCCTGGAAAGCAGCTTTGACAAGGAGTTATCACAGGTGTAAGCAAGAGGGATAGACGTGCATTAACAGCCCTAGCAGCCGTCTTATAATCAAAATTTAAAAGGGTTAAAGGACGAAAGTCACTAGCTGTCTTCAAACCAGCAGATTTTGGTATCAGGACAACCGTACCTCTCTTGAAATCGGCTGGAATTGTGCCACCATTCAAGATTTCATTTACAATATCCGTAAAAACAGGCCCTATAATAGTCCAAAAGCGAACAAAAAATTCCTTAGGAAGGCCATCCGGACCAGGACATTTGTGAGATGGTGAACAAGCAATGAAAGCTGAAATTTCGTCTGCAGTAAAAGGATCTACAAATTCCACATTATGGTCCTCTGTTAAAACTGATGGGATAGCAGTTAAAATCTCGTCAACATCAAGCGGATCAGAATCAGCCACAGCATATAAGGTCTCATAGTAGCAGGTAAGTTCATGGGTTATTTGATTCTGTAAGGTAAGCCGGCAACCATCAGCTGCCATAAGTGAACAAGGATGGACTGGGCTCGCACTGCCTGCTGTTGAGAAAGTGATTGCTTTTGCTGATATGACTTGCAATAACGACTGCGCGAAACGCCGCTATCTCGTTAGGGGTGCTACGGCAGACACCCTCTCGAGCACCCCGAAGACTTCTTGAGCCCTCGGCTGTGATGGGTTCCAGGCTGACAAAAGAACTGTCGTGTGTGCATTCGCGAACGAGAGAAAGTCTGAGGCAAGTTCGAGTGAACAAGTATGGACTCCCCGAGTCCGTCGTTTTCGTAGTGTAGCGGTTATCACGTCTGCTTCACACGCAGAAGGTCCCCGGTTCGATCCCGGGCGGGAACAGAATATTCCTGCCTATGTCGTATTGTCCTCCAATGAGCCACGTCGTGTGTGGATCTGCTGCATGTCCCTTCGTTTTGCAAGTACCACATTTATTGAATTTTTTAGTTACGATGGCAACATCACTACAAGTTGTCTGTGAAGTAAGGTGCACACAAGCAGTTTCCGTGGTGTAGCGGTTATCACGTCTGCCTAACGCGCAGAAGGTCCGCGGTTCGATCCCGGGCGGAAACACTTTTTCATCACTTTAAGCAAGACGTACTAACATGCATCTGCTACCATCTGTACCCGAAACCTTCGTAATCGCCTTCACGCGTCGGACCCGAGTGTCAATTGCTCACATCGAATAAGAAATTCATTTGATATTGACGGCGAGCTTTTTGCGCTGACTCAGCCACTAACGTGCGATCAGTTTGCACAAAACGCTAGGGCTCGTCCGGGATTTGAACCCGGGACCTCCTGCACCCTAAGCAGGAATCATACCCCCTTTTTTTTTTTTTTTTTTTTTTTTTTTAACAGGCGTCTACTCTTCATTGAGGAGCTGCAACCGGGACTGAGTTCCACCTACTCTTCAGCACGGTCAAAATGGCAGGGCTCGTCCGGGATATGAACCCGGGACCTCCTGCACCAAAAGCAGGAATCATACCCCTTTTTTTTTTTTTTTTTTTTTTTTTTTTTACAGTACTGAAATTAAAATCCTAAAACATGACTATATAATGTAGACTGCTGACTGAAATAAAGATTAAAAAACACGAAAACTTCAGTCCTGGTGTAGAGAAGAAACATATATAAAGGCGGCAAATCCAGAAACAGTGTAAAAGAAAATGGCTCACACAGGTGACCTTAGCCAACACCCTCTCTTTCAAATGTCAGGCTAAGCATATTGGCAAAATCATCTCGGAGGCCTGGCAATCGCAAGCGCTGCCAGTAAGCAGTAAGCATGTACTGCCGAAACGCTAGGTGTCCATCCTCTTCATGACAACTGTTGACAAAATGTACGAAATGGCCAATCAACCACATTACGGTATGGAGCTTCGTCCGCGGAAAAAAGGAAGAATCGGGCCGGACGATGATGTCAATAGTATAAGCGGCTTCAGCAGACCTAGTGACAAAAGCAAGTTGTTTCCTGAGCCAACGCCAATTAGCAAGGTGCCCACAGCAGGTGAATCGATGTTCAAGGGTATCCAGGAGACCACACCGAGTACAGGTGTCCGTGTCAGAAAGACCAATACGGTGCAGTCGTACATTGGTGGGAACCAAATTATTTATTACCCTATACCACGTGGACGCCACGGCCATAGAGTGGATCGGCAGACTAACGTTCTTCCAGACGTTCCTCCAGGACACAGATGGAGACGCCAGTTCTATTGGATTGGGACCGGCCAGCCCCTCCCAGCGGGCAATCAAGCCCTTGGTCGTTGGCAATGGTCGCCGCAAGAAGACGTCACCGAGGTAACTCACCGCAATGTAAAATTCCCGAATGTGTTTCAACTTAAAATTTAGGCGTCCGACATCGACAGGTGGAGCAAGGCTCTCCGGACGCACAACAGTAAAAAGCCTGGATGTAATTGAAGTCACTTCTTGCGTAACAATTAGAGTCGTTCGGCGGACGTACAAAGCAGACGCCTTGTGAGTAATGTCAGAGAGGCCCAAGCCTCCGGAGAGACGCGGTTTCGTCATTACCTCGTAACGTAACTTGAATAGATGGCCCTTCCATATAAACCTGCTAGACAATTGGCGCAACCTTTTCGCCACCATCATGGGAAGTGGGAACAGCTGAGCAACATAATAAGCTTTACATAGAACGTAGGTGTCTAAAATTCTGACTTTTTGCAAAATGGTAGCAGAGCGCTGCTCATGGACCATCAGAGCCCCCTGTATCTTCTCGGTGACAGATTTCCAATTGAGAGCCGCCATTTTTAGAGGACACCGATCAATGATAATCCCCAAGGACGTATGGCGATCGACAAAAGTGGCCCAAGGGACGTCAGCATCGCGAAATCCTCGAATATCAAGGAACTTACATTTACCCTGATTGAGACGCGCTCCAGAGACACGACAGTATGCATCAACCGCCCCTTTCAACAACGGGATATCATCACGTTGACGGAGGAGAACAACGACATCATCCGCATATGCCTTAACAGAGAGCTTCCCACCAGAGAGGGACATACCCTGAAGCTTGAGAGCAATAGTCCGAAGCAGCGGTTCCAGGGACAATACGAATAAAGACATAGAGAGCGGACTACCCTGAGGCACTCCGCGGCGGATAGCAATGGGCGGCGTCAGCTGCCCATTGACTGACACCCGAGCTGTTATTCCCCTATACAAATTGCCAAGAACACCACGTGATGAAGCGTTAAAACCTATTGTACCTAAAACACGATCTAAAAACACATGACTGACGTGATCAAAAGCCTTATAAAAATCAAGGAAGGCAAAGGCACAATGTACGTTTGTAACCGCCGCAACCGAGACAACATCCCGATATTCGGCTACTGGTGTCAGAATAGATCTATCATGAAAACAACATTGATGTGCACCAATCACACCCCGAAGCAGAGAAGACAACCGGCTATTGAGCGCTCTAGCAGCTGTCTTATAGTCAAAATTCAGCAATGTGAGCGGACGAAGATTGGCAGCAGATAAACGACCAGAGGACTTCGGGATTAAAACAATTTTCCCTACTTTAAAATCGGCAGGCACATCCATCCCCCTGACAATCTCATTTAAAATCTGCGTAAAAATGCCACCCAAAAGAGGCCAAAAACGGAGATAAAATTCTTTAGGCAGGCCGTCTGGACCCGGCGATTTACTGGACGGAGAGCGAGCAATAAAATCGAAAACATCATCTACCTGGAACTCCCGGAGAAATTCGCCGTTCGCGTCAGGCGCGATCGTCGCAGTTAGATCCCCAAAGACATCATCCGAAAGAGACTCACCAGAATCATCGGCAGAATATAGACTAGTGTAATACTGATGAAGAGCACGAACCATTTCCTCCTGTGCAATAAGCTGTCGCCCATCATCCACCGTAAGAGAAGAGATGAAGGAGCGACGACGACGAGTCTGATGCCGTAGCAGGTGGTACAAGGATGTCAGTTCACCTTCAACAAGAGAGTGAGGTTTCGACTTAACTCGCAGACCATCCATCTGTCGTCGTTTAAGGCTCAAGAGCTTGGCTTTAATACGACGAACATCATGGATCCGCAGTGGAGAGGTACCCGCCGCGTCATATAGTTCACGCAGGACAGAGTAGTAATATTCATACGTGTTCTTAAAATCACGCGTCCTAGCAGCACAGTAGAAAATCAAAGTCTGACGAATCTTGGGCTTGGCAAACGCAGTCCACCAAACCAGCAAGGAGGGGTATCGCGGGACAGAGCGAAGACATCGCTCCCACACGCCACTTATAACATCATCCATAGCACTGTCGGCAAGGTGGGAAACATTTAACATCCACTGGGAACGATAAAGTTTTGCAGGTTGGCGACTAAGATTTACAGTTGCAGTAAAAGCACAATGGTCAGAAAAACTAGTAGGAATAACATCGACAGAAAGAATTTTATCACATAAAAAATCAGATAAATAGAATCTGTCGAGTCTACTGCATGAGGACGCGGTAAAAAACGTATATTTCACCAGGGTTGGATATTTGTGTTCCCAAACATCACGCAGATGCATCGTACGAACTAAGTCATGTAAATCACGGCAATAATTAAAATTGGGGGACTGGTCTGCAGGGCGTAAAACACAATTAAAATCGCCTCCGAGCAGGAGACTCCGAGGACTCTGGCGCAAAAGATAAATAAGCTCTTCTTTATAAAAGCGCGATCGAGCCACAGTGTGACCCGAACCAGAGGGGGCATACAAAACAACGAGGCGGAGATCAAAAAGACGACAACCAATCCCACGGCCAGAGTCAAGGAATTCAATGTCAGTAATAGGAATGCCCTCTCGAAAGAAAAGAGCAGTTCCTGTTGAATATTCCGGCGCGACATTAAAAACAGTTTGAAATCCAGGTAGAGAGAGATCAGAAAACAACACTTCCTGCAAAAACACTACGTCCGCACAGGCGTCGTAAATAAACTGCCGCAAAGAGGCAATGCGAACGTCGGACTCAATACGGTTAACATTTAAGGTAAGAAAGGTGTATGCTTGAACCATAGAGAGAAAAGCGAGAAAACAAATCACCTACACCGACGCACCAGCGTCACAGTCCATAGCAGGGGTGACAGAGGCATCCGAGGGAGGGGGACTGCTACCCCGTTCCGCGGATCCCTTACGTTTCGGTTTTTTACGAACAGCATTAACGTTCGGCTGAACGCGTAAGTTGCGTCGGCTGACGGGCAAGGAAACTTCAGCCGCCGGTGACGTAGGAGGGTCAAGTTCTGTATCCGACACCACCCGCGCCGGTCCACATGCGGGATCCGGGGTCGCGGGGGAAACATCCGACAAAACGGAATGGTCAACACCTGCACTAGCTTCCGGCAAACATGGACTGCACGGAGGCGAAACGTGAGCAGGAAGGTCCGAGGCCGCAGAGTTGGAAGGAAGCGGAGCAGCTCCGCTGGCAGAGGTATGGGGCAGCGAAGCAGGAAGTTGTCGCGGCTCCACTTGTTGTGACATCGAAGTCGGTTCGGAAGACGGCGCCAACAGGCCCGACCGACGACCCGACTCGAGAGAAGCTGCGTCGGAGGCCGGAGGGGCGCCAGCAGCCGCCACCGGAACCGCTACCTCAGGAGGGCAGGGAGCAGCTACAGTACACAGTGGCTCGGAGGATGCCGGTCGCTCGGACTGGGGCATCTCAGGGAGATCCTCATCCGTACTATTTCCATCGTGTGGGCGACGCCTCTTATTATTCAAAAGTGGCACACCCACCTGAGGGACAGACGGAACAACATCAGATTTAGCACGCAAAGGAGGAAATTCTGTATCAGGGGTGCGCAAAACCTGTGGAGGGGCGCTACTACCACTGGACTGTGCTACACCAAGAGCAGAACCACCTGCAACGAGGTCAGCGACCGTTAACTTGCGACGCTGTTCGAGAGAATTTTTTAAAACAAAAACTCTCCGCGGACAGTCGGTACGCACGTGACCACTTTCATTGCACAAAAAACAGGTGCCCACCTGACCACTATATGTTACATGGACACGATATCCACCGATCTGCAGGTGAGATGGAATATTCTGCTTAACGTGCATTTCGACTGAACGAATACCACTGTAACATTGCAGGCGATGTTGGCTTGACCAGCGTTCAAGGCGAATGCTCTTTACATCACCATACTTCTGTAGACCCTCCTTAAGATAGACATTATCCACCTCCGGTGGAAGGTTGTAAACACGAACATTGGTATACGGGATGGAAGCATTGGAAAGCAGCACGGTACTTACAGAATCATCCCGATGCCGAAAGAGAACTTGATGACCATATTTAGAAAGAATTTTATCAACCTGAAGTGGGTCCATAAACTTAACAAAGAAAACATACAGTTCGGTATCAAAATAAGCAGTGTGCACCTGATCCGAATGAACACCAAAGGTATCTACCAACCAATCATGAATCTCAAGAGAACTAGGTTGCACATGGCGGGTTGACTTGTCAAAAGCAAAACTAACTGTAGCCTGACGAGGAATAACCTGGGACGACATTTTCAAAATATGCGGTCGAAACCGCTACACAAAAAACACTGAAATAAGGACAGAAAGTAACACAAGGTACGAAACAACGACGGAGAAACACTCACAGAAGTTGCAACACAACACGTAAACAAAAACGATAGTCCACTATACGTAACGCTACGGCGGAGCGGAAGACTAGGCACGTCCACACTGCACGGCGTCTAAAGCGGAACTGCCCCTAGACCAACGAGCCATGTGACACGGGGAATGCCAATTATTCCAGTCCATCGATGTCGTCCAGGGTGCCCTGGAAGTCTCGTGTACGCTGGCGGGATGGGGCCGGCGCGAATTCCCGCGGTCGGCGGCCTTCCTGGGCTACTGGTACCTTCATGTAGAGCTGCCGCTGGGCTCGCACTGCCTGCTGTTGAGAAAGTGATTGCTTTTGCTGATATGACTTGCAATAACGACTGCGCGAAACGCCGCTATCTCGTTAGGGGTGCTACGGCAGACACCCTCTCGAGCACCCCGAAGACTTCTTGAGCCCTCGGCTGTGATGGGTTCCAGGCTGACAAAAGAACTGTCGTGTGTGCATTCGCGAACGAGAGAAAGTCTGAGGCAAGTTCGAGTGAACAAGGATGGACTCCCCGGGTCCGTCGTTTCCGTAGTGTAGCGGTTATCACGTCTGCTTCACACGCAGAAGGTCCCCGGTTCGATCCCGGGCGGGAACAGAATTTTCCTGCCTATGTCGTATTGTCCTCCAATAAGCCACGTCGTGTGTGGATCTGCTGCATGTCCCTTCGTTTTGCAAGTACCACATTTATTGAATTTTTTAGTTACGATGGCAACATCACTACAAGTTGTCTGTGAAGTAAGGTGCACACAAGCAGTTTCCGTGGTGTAGCGGTTATCACGTCTGCCTAACACGCAGAAGGTCCCCCGGTTCGATCCCGGGCGGAAACATTTTTTCATCACTTTAAGCAAGACGTACTAACATGCATCTGCTACCATCTGTACCCGAAACCTTCGTAATCGCCTTCACGCGTCGGACCCGAGTGTCAATTGCTCACATCGAATAAGAAATTCATTTGATATTGACGGCGAGCTTTTTGCGCTGACTCAGCCACTGACGTGCGATCAGTTTGCACAAAACGCTAGGGCTCGTCCGGGAATTGAACCCGGGACCTCCTGCACCCTAAGCAGGAATCATACCCCTAGACCAACGAGCCATGTGACACGGGGAATGCCAATTATTCCAGTCCATCGATGTCGTCCAGGGTGCCCTGGAAGTCTCGTGTACGCTGGCGGGATGGGGCCGGCGCGAATTCCCGCGGTCGGCGGCCTTCCTGGGCTACTGGTACCTTCATGTAGAGCTGCCGCTGGGCTCGCACTGCCTGCTGTTGAGAAAGTGATTGCTTTTGCTGATATGACTTGCAATAACGACTGCGCGAAACGCCGCTATCTCGTTAGGGGTGCTACCGCAGACACCCTCTCGAGCAACCCGAAGACTTCTTGAGCCCTCGGCTGTGATGGGTTCCAGGCTGACAAAAGAACTGTCGTGTGTGCATTCGCGAACGAGAGAAAGTCTGAGGCAAGTTCGAGTGAACAAGGATGGACTCCCCGGGTCCGTCGTTTCCGTAGTGTAGCGGTTATCACGTCTGCTTCACACGCAGAAGGTCCCCGGTTCGATCCCGGGCGGGAACAGAATTTTCCTGCCTATGTCGTATTGTCCTCCAATGAGCCACGTCGTGTGTGGATCTGCTGCATGTCCCTTCGTTTTGCAAGTACCACATTTATTGAATTTTTTAGTTACGATGGCAACATCACTACAAGTTGTCTGTGAAGTAAGGTGCACACAAGCAGTTTCCGTGGTGTAGCGGTTATCACGTCTGCCTAACACGCAGAAGGTCCCCCGGTTCGATCCCGGGCGGAAACACTTTTTCATCACTTTAAGCAAGACGTACTAACATGCATCTGCTACCATCTGTACCCGAAACCTTCGTAATCGCCTTCACGCGTCGGACCCGAGTGTCAATTGCTCACATCGAATAAGAAATTCATTTGATATTGACGGCGAGCTTTTTGCGCTGACTCAGCCACTGACGTGCGATCAGTTTGCACAAAACGCTAGGGCTCGTCCGGGAATTGAACCCGGGACCTCCTGCACCCTAAGCAGGAATCATACCCCTTTTTTTTTTTTTTTTTTTTCAACGAAAACTACATAACGAACGTCTAAAAATAAAAGATAAAACTGTTCAGGCCTTGAACCACTTCTAAAATGTGCCTGTACGCTTCATGTCCCAGCACTCTACTGAGTGAGCCACAATTTTTTTTTTTTTTTTTTTACAGTACTGAAATTAAAATCCTAAAACATGACTATAAATGTAGACTGCTGACTGAAATAAAGATTAAAAAACACGAAAACTTCAGTCCTGGTGTAGAGAAGAAACATATATAAAGGCGGCAAATCCAGAAACAGTGTAAAAGAAAATGGCTCACACAGGTGACCTTAGCCAACACCCTCTCTTTCAAATGTCAGGCTAAGCATATTGGCAAAATCATCTCGGAGGCCTGGCAATCGCAAGCGCTGCCAGTAAGCAGTAAGCATGTACTGCCGAAACGCTAGGTGTCCATCCTCTTCATGACAACTGTTGACAAAATGTACGAAATGGCCAATCAACCACATGACGGTATGGAGCTTCGTCCGCGGAAAAAAGGAAGAATCGGGCCGGACGATGATGTCAATAGTATAAGCGGCTTCAGCTGACCTAGTGACAAAAGCAAGTTGTTTCCTGAGCCAACGCCAATTAGCAAGGTGCCCACAGCAGGTGAATCGATGTTCAAGGGTATCCAGGAGACCACACCGAGTACAGGTGTCCGTGTCAGAAAGACCAATACGGTGCAGTCGTACATTGGTGGGAACCAAATTATTTATTACCCTATACCACGTGGACGCCACGGCCATAGAGTGGATCGGCAGACTAACGTTCTTCCAGACGTTCCTCCAGGACACAGATGGAGACGCCAGTTCTATTGGATTGGGACCGGCCAGCCCCTCCCAGCGGGCAATCAAGCCCTTGGTCGTTGGCACCGGTCGCCGCAAGAAGACGGCACCGAGGTAACTCACCGCAATGTAAAATTCCCGAATGTGTTTCAGCTTAAAATTTAGGCGTCCGACATCGACAGGTGGAGCAAGGCTCGCCGGACGCACAACAGTAAAAAGCCTGGATGTAATTGAAGTCACTTCTTGCGTAACAATTAGAGTCGTTCGGCGGACGTACAAAGCAGACGCCTTGCGAGTAATGTCAGAGAGGCCCAAGCCTCCGGAGAGACGCGGTTTCGTCATTACCTCGTAACGTAACTTGAATAGATGGCCCTTCCATATAAACCTGCTAGACAATTGGCGCAACCTTTTCGCCACCATCATGGGAAGTGGGAACAGCTGAGCAACATAATAAGCTTTACATAGAACGTAGGTGTCTAAAATTCTGACTTTTTGCAAAATGGTAGCAGAGCGCTGCTCATGGACCATCAGAGCCCCCTGTATCTTCTCGGTGACAGATTTCCAATTGAGAGCCGCCATTTTTAGAGGACACCGATCAATGATAATCCCCAAGGACGTATGGCGATCGACAAAAGTGGCCCAAGGGACGTCAGCATCGCGAAATCCTCGAATATCAAGGAACTTACATTTACCCTGATTGAGACGCGCTCCAGAGACACGACAGTATGCATCAACCGCCCCTTTCAACAACGGGATATCATCACGTTGACGGAGGAGAACAACGACATCATCCGCATATGCCTTAACAGAGAGCCTCCCACCAGAGAGGGACATACCCTGAAGCTTGAGAGCAATAGTCCGAAGCAGCGGTTCCAGGGACAATACGAATAAAGACATAGAGAGCGGACTACCCTGAGGCACTCCGCGGCGGATAGCAATGGGCGGCGTCAGCTGCCCATTGACTGACACCCGAGCTGTTATTCCCCTATACAAATTGCCAAGAACACCACGTGATGAAGCGTTAAAACCTATTGTACCTAAAACACGATCTAAAAACACATAACTGACGCGATCAAAAGCCTTATAAAAATCAAGGAAGGCAAAGGCACAATGTACGTTTGTAACCGCCGCAACCGAGACAACATCCCGATATTCGGCTACTGGTGTCAGAATAGATCTATCATGAAAACAACATTGATGTGCACCAATCACACCCCGAAGCAGAGAAGACAACCGGCTATTGAGCGCTCTAGCAGCTGTCTTATAGTCAAAATTCAGCAATGTGAGCGGACGAAGATTGGCAGCAGATAAACGACCAGAGGACTTCGGGATTAAAACAATTTTCCCTACTTTAAAATCGGCAGGCACATCCATCCCCCTGACAATCTCATTTAAAATCTGCGTAAAAATGCCACCCAAAAGAGGCCAAAAACGGAGATAAAATTCTTTAGGCAGGCCGTCTGGACCCGGCGATTTACTGGACGGAGAGCGAGCAATAAAATCGAAAACATCATCTACCTGGAACTCCCGGAGAAATTCGCCGTTCGCGTCAGGCGCGATCGTCGCAGTTAGATCCCCAAAGACATCATCCGAAAGAGACTCACCAGAATCATCGGCAGAATATAGACTAGTGTAATACTGATGAAGAGCACGAACCATTTCCTCCTGTGCAATAAGCTGCCGTCCATCATCCACCATAAGAGAAGAGATGAAGGAGCGACGACGACGAGTCTGATGCCGTAGCAGGTGATACAAGGATGTCAGTTCACCTTCAACAAGAGAGTGAGGTTTCGACTTAACTCGCAGACCATCCATCTGTCGTCGTTTAAGGCTCAAGAGCTTGGCTTTAATACGACGAACATCATGGATCCGCAGTGGAGAGGTACCCGCCGCGTCATATAGTTCACGCAGGACAGAGTAGTAATATTCATACGTGTTCTTAAAATCACGCGTCCTAGCAGCACAGTAGAAAATCAAAGTCTGACGAATCTTGGGCTTGGCAAACGCAGTCCACCAAACCAGCAAGGAGGGGTATCGCGGGACAGAGCGAAGACATCGCTCCCACACGCCACTTATAACATCATCCATAGCACTGTCGGCAAGGTGGGAAACATTTAACATCCACTGGGAACGATAAAGTTTTGCAGGTTGGCGACTAAGATTTACAGTTGCAGTAAAAGCACAATGGTCAGAAAAACTAGTAGGAATAACATCGACAGAAAGAATTTTATCACATAAAAAATCAGATAAATAGAATCTGTCGAGTCTACTGCATGAGGACGCGGTAAAAAACGTATATTTCACCAGGGTTGGATATTTGTGTTCCCAAACATCACGCAGATGCATCGTACGAACTAAGTCATGTAAATCACGGCAATAATTAAAATTGGGGGACTGGTCTGCAGGGCGTAAAACACAATTAAAATCGCCTCCGAGCAGGAGACTCCGAGGACTCTGGCGCAAAAGATAAATAAGCTCTTCTTTATAAAAGCGCGATCGAGCCACAGTGTGACCCGAACCAGAGGGGGCATACAAAACAACGAGGCGGAGATCAAAAAGACGACAACCAATCCCACGGCCAGAGTCAAGGAATTCAATGTCAGTAATAGGAATGCCCTCTCGAAAGAAAAGAGCAGTTCCTGTTGAATATTCCGGCGCGACATTAAAAACAGTTTGAAATCCAGGTAGAGAGAGATCAGAAAACAACACTTCCTGCAAAAACACTACGTCCGCACAGGCGTCGTAAATAAACTGCCGCAAAGAGGCAATGCGAACGTCGGACTCAATACGGTTAACATTTAAGGTAAGAAAGGTGTATGCTTGAACCATAGAGAGAAAAGCGAGAAAACAAATCACCTACACCGACGCACCAGCGTCACAGTCCATAGCAGGGGTGACAGAGGCATCCGAGGGAGGGGGACTGCTACCCCGTTCCGCGGATCCCTTACGTTTCGGTTTTTTACGAACAGCATTAACGTTCGGCTGAACGCGTAACTTGCGTCGGCTGACGGGCAAGGAAACTTCAGCCGCCGGTGACGTAGGAGGGTCAAGTTCGGTATCCGACACCACCCGCGCCGGTCCACATGCGGGATCCGGGGTCGCGGGGGAAACATCCGACAAAACGGAATGGTCAACACCTGCACTAGCTTCCGGCAAACATGGACTGCACGGAGGCGAAACGTGAGCAGGAAGGTCCGAGGCCGCAGAGTTGGAAGGAAGCGGAGCAGCTCCGCTGGCAGAGGTATGGGGCAGCGAAGCAGGAAGTTGTCGCGGCTCCACTTGTTGTGACATCGAAGTCGGTTCGGAAGACGGCGCCAACAGGCCCGACCGACGACCCGACTCGAGAGAAGCTGCGTCGGAGGCCGGAGGGGCGCCAGCAGCCGCCACCGGAACCGCTACCTCAGGAGGGCAGGGAGCAGCTACAGTACACAGTGGCTCGGAGGATGCCGGTCGCTCGGACTGGGGCATCTCAGGGAGATCCTCATCCGTACTATTTCCATCGTGTGGGCGACGCCTCTTATTATTCAAAAGTGGCACACCCACCTGAGGGACAGACGGAACAACATCAGATTTAGCACGCAAAAGAGGAAATTCTGTATCAGGGGTGCGCAAAACCTGTGGAGGGGCGCTACTACCACTGGACTGTGCTACACCAAGAGCAGAACCACCTGCAACGAGGTCAGCGACCGTTAACTTGCGACGCTGTTCGAGAGAATTTTTTAAAACAAAAACTCTCCGCGGACAGTCGGTACGCACGTGACCACTTTCATTGCACAAAAAACAGGTGCCCACCTGACCACTATATGTTACATGGACACGATATCCACCGATCTGCAGGTGAGATGGAATATTCTGCTTAACGTGCATTTCGACTGAACGAATACCACTGTAACATTGCAGGCGATGTTGGCTTGACCAGCGTTCAAGGCGAATGCTCTTTACATCACCATACTTCTGTAGACCCTCCTTAAGATAGACGTTATCCACCTCCGGTGGAAGGTTGTAAACACGAACATTGGTATACGTGATGGAAGCATTGGAAAGCAGCACGGTACTTACAGAATCATCCCGATGCCGAAAGAGAACTTGATGACCATATTTAGAAAGAATTTTATCAACCTGAAGTGGGTCCATAAACTTAACAAAGAAAACATACAGTTCGGTATCAAAATAAGCAGTGTGCACCTGATCCGAATGAACACCAAAGGTATCTACCAACCAATCATGAATCTCAAGAGAACTAGGTTGCACATGGCGGGTTGACTTGTCAAAAGCAAAACTAACTGTAGCCTGACGAGGAATAACCTGGGACGACATTTTCAAAATATGCGGTCGAAACCGCTACACAAAAAAACACTGAAATAAGGACAGAAAGTAACACAAGGTACGAAACAACGACGGAGAAACACTCACAGAAGTTGCAACACAACACGTAAACAAAAACGATAGTCCACTATACGTAACGCTACGGCGGAGCGGAAGACTAGGCACGTCCACACTGCACGGCGTCTAAAGCGGAACTGCTCTCGGAAACACTTTTTCATCACTTTAAGCAAGACGTACTAACATGCATCTGCTACCATCTGTACCCGAAACCTTCGTAATCGCCTTCACGCGTCGGACCCGAGTGTCAATTGCTCACATCGAATAAGAAATTCATTTGATATTGACGGCGAGCTTTTTGCGCTGACTCAGCCACTGACGTGCGATCAGTTTGCACAAAACGCTAGGGCTCGTCCGGGAATTGAACCCGGGACCTACTGCACCCTAAGCAGGAATCATACCCCTAGACCAACGAGCCATGTGACACGGGGAATGCCAATTATTCCAGTCCATCGATGTCGTCCAGGGTGCCCTGGAAGTCTCGTGTACGCTGGCGGGATGGGGCCGGCGCGAATTCCCGCGGTCGGCGGCCTTCCTGGGCTACTGGTACCTTCATGTAGAGCTGCCGCTGGGCTCGCACTGCCTGCTGTTGAGAAAGTGATTGCTTTTGCTGATATGACTTGCAATAACGACTGCGCGAAACGCCGCTATCTCGTTAGGGGTGCTACGGCAGACACCCTCTCGAGCACCCCGAAGACTTCTTGAGCCCTCGGCTGTGATGGGTTCCAGGCTGACAAAAGAACTGTCGTGTGTGCATTCGCGAACGAGAGAAAGTCTGAGGCAACTTCGAGTGAACAAGGATGGACTCCCTGGGTCCGTCGTTTCCGTAGTGTAGCGGTTATCACGTCTGCTTCACACGCAGAAGGCCCCCGGTCCGATCCCGAGCGGGAACAGAATTTTCCTGCCTATGTCGTATTGTCCTCCAATGAGCCACGTCGTGTGTGGATCTGCTGCATGTCCCTTCGTTTTGCAAGTACCACATTTATTGAATTTTATAGTTACGATGGCAACATCACTACAAGTAGTCTGTGAAGTAAGGTGCACACAAGCTGTTTCCGTGGTGTAGCGGTTATCACGTCTGCCTAACACGCAGAAGGTCCCCCGGTTCGATCCCGGGCGGAAACACTTTTTCATCACTTTAAGCAAGACGTACTAACATGCATCTGCTACCATCTGTACCCGAAACCTTCGTAATCGCCTTCACGCGTCGGACCCGAGTGTCAATTGCTCACATCGAATAAGAAATTCATTTGATATTGACGGCGAGCTTTTTGCGCTGACTCAGCCACTGACGTGCGATCAGTTTGCACAAAACGCTAGGGCTCGTCCGGGAATTGAACCCGGGACCTCCTGCACCCTAAGCAGGAATCATACCCCTTTTTTTTTTTTTTTTTTTTCAACGAAAACTACATAACGAACGTCTAAAAATAAAAGATAAAACTGTTCAGGCCGTGAACCACTTCTAAAATGTGCCTGTACGCTTCATGTCCCAGCACTCTACTGAGTGAGCCACAATTTTTTTTTTTTTTTTTTTACAGTACTGAAATTAAAATCCTAAAACATGACTATAAATGTAGACTGCTGACTGAAATAAAGATTAAAACACGAAAACTTCAGTCCTGGTGTAGAGAAGAAACATATATAAAGGCGGCAAATCCAGAAACAGTATAAAAGAAAATGGCTCACACAGGTGACCTTAGCCAACACCCTCTCTTTCAAATGTCAGGCTAAGCATATTGGCAAAATCATCTCGGAGGCCTGGCAATCGCAAGCGCTGCCAGTAAGCAGTAAGCATGTACTGCCGAAACGCTAGGTGTCCATCTTCTTCATGACAACTGTTGACAAAATGTACGAAATGGCCAATCAACCACATGACGGTATGGAGCTTCGTCCGCGGAAAAAAGGAAGAATCGGGCCGGACGATGATGTCAATAGTATAAGCGGCTTCAGCTGACCTAGTGACAAAAGCAAGTTGTTTCCTGAGCCAACGCCAATTAGCAAGGTGCCCACAGCAGGTGAATCGATGTTCAAGGGTATCCAGGAGACCACACCGAGTACAGGTGTCCGTGTCAGAAAGACCAATACGGTGCAGTCGTACATTGGTGGGAACCAAACTATTTATTACCCTATACCACGTGGACGCCACGGCCATAGAGTGGATCGGCAGACTAACGTTCTTCCAGACGTTCCTCCAGGACACAGATGGAGACGCCAGTTCTATTGGATTGGGACCGGCCAGCCCCTCCCAGCGGGCAATCAAGCCCTTGGTCGTTGGCACCGGTCGCCGCAAGAAGACGTCACCGAGGTAACTCACCGCAATGTAAAATTCCCGAATGTGTTTCAACTTAAAATTTAGGCGTCCGACATCGACAGGTGGAGCAAGGCTCGCCGGACGCACAACAGTAAAAAGCCTGGATGTAATTGAAGTCACTTCTTGCGTAACAATTAGAGTCGTTCGGCGGACGTACAAAGCAGACGCCTTGCGAGTAATGTCAGAGAGGCCCAAGCCTCCGGAGAGACGCGGTTTCGTCATTACCTCGTAACGTAACTTGAATAGATGGCCCTTCCATATAAACCTGCTAGACAATTGGCGCAACCTTTTCGCCACCATCATGGGAAGTGGGAACAGCTGAGCAACATAATAAGCTTTACATAGAACGTAGGTGTCTAAAATTCTGACTTTTTGCAAAATGGTAGCAGAGCGCTGCTCATGGACCATCAGAGCCCCCTGTATCTTCTCGGTGACAGATTTCCAATTGAGAGCCGCCATTTTTAGAGGACACCGATCAATGATAATCCCCAAGGACGTATGGCGATCGACAAAAGTGGCCCAAGGGACGTCAGCATCGCGAAATCCTCGAATATCAAGGAACTTACATTTACCCTGATTGAGACGCGCTCCAGAGACACGACAGTATGCATCAACCGCCCCTTTCAACAAAGGGATATCATCACGTTGACGGAGGAGAACAACGACATCATCCGCATATGCCTTAACAGAGAGCTTCCCACCAGAGAGGGACATACCCTGAAGCTTGAGAGCAATAGTCCGAAGCAGCGGTTCCAGGGACAATACGAATAAAGACATAGAGAGCGGACTACCCTGAGGCACTCCGCGGCGGATTGCAATGGGCGGCGTCAGCTGCCCATTGACTGACACCCGAGCTGTTATTCCCCTATACAAATTGCCAAGAACACCACGTGATGAAGCGTTAAAACCTATTGTACCTAAAACACGATCTAAAAACACATGACTGACGCGATCAAAAGCCTTATAAAAATCAAGGAAGGCAAAGGCACAATGTACGTTTGTAACCGCCGCAACCGAGACAACATCCCGATATTCGGCTACTGGTGTCAGAATAGATCTATCATGAAAACAACATTGATGTGCACCAATCACACCCCGAAGCAGAGAAGACAACCGGCTATTGAGCGCTCTAGCAGCTGTCTTATAGTCAAAATTCAGCAATGTGAGCGGACGAAGATTGGCAGCAGATAAACGACCAGAGGACTTCGGGATTAAAACAATTTTCCCTACTTTAAAATCGGCAGGCACATCCATCCCCCTGACAATCTCATTTAAAATCTGCGTAAAAATGCCACCCAAAAGAGGCCAAAAACGGAGATAAAATTCTTTAGGCAGGCCGTCTGGACCCGGCGATTTACTGGACGGAGAGCGAGCAATAAAATCGAAAACATCATCTACCTGGAACTCCCGGAGAAATTCGCCGTTCGCGTCAGGCGCGATCGTCGCAGTTAGATCCCCAAAGACATCATCCGAAAGAGACTCACCAGAATCATCGGCAGAATATAGACTAGTGTAATACTGATGAAGAGCACGAACCATTTCCTCCTGTGCAATAAGCTGCCGTCCATCATCCACCATAAGAGAAGAGATGAAGGAGCGACGACGACGAGTCTGATGCCGTAGCAGGTGATACAAGGATGTCAGTTCACCTTCAACAAGAGAGTGAGGTTTCGACTTAACTCGCAGACCATCCATCTGTCGTCGTTTAAGGCTCAAGAGCTTGGCTTTAATACGACGAACATCATGGATCCGCAGTGGAGAGGTACCCGCCGCGTCATATAGTTCACGCAGGACAGAGTAGTAATATTCATACGTGTTCTTAAAATCACGCGTCCTAGCAGCACAGTAGAAAATCAAAGTCTGACGAATCTTGGGCTTGGCAAACGCAGTCCACCAAACCAGCAAGGAGGGGTATCGCGGGACAGAGCGAAGACATCGCTCCCACACGCCACTTATAACATCATCCATAGCACTGTCGGCAAGGTGGGAAACATTTAACATCCACTGGGAACGATAAAGTTTTGCAGGTTGGCGACTAAGATTTACAGTTGCAGTAAAAGCACAATGGTCAGAAAAACTAGTAGGAATAACATCGACAGAAAGAATTTTATCACATAAAAAATCAGATAAATAGAATCTGTCGAGTCTACTGCATGAGGACGCGGTAAAAAACGTATATTTCACCAGGGTTGGATATTTGTGTTCCCAAACATCACGCAGATGCATCGTACGAACTAAGTCATGTAAATCACGGCAATAATTAAAATTGGGGGACTGGTCTGCAGGGCGTACAACACAATTAAAATCGCCTCCGAGCAGGAGACTCCGAGGACTCTGGCGCAAAAGATAAATAAGCTCTTCTTTATAAAAGCGCGATCGAGCCACAGTGTGACCCGAACCAGAGGGGGCATACAAAACAACGAGGTGGAGATCAAAAAGACGACAACCAATCCCACGGCCAGAGTCAAGGAATTCAATGTCAGTAATAGGAATGCCCTCTCGAAAGAAAAGAGCAGTTCCTGTTGAATATTCCGGCGCGACATTAAAAACAGTTTGAAATCCAGGTAGAGAGAGATCAGAAAACAACACTTCCTGCAAAAACACTACGTCCGCACAGGCGTCGTAAATAAACTGCCGCAAAGAGGCAATGCGAACGTCGGACTCAATACGGTTAACATTTAAGGTAAGAAAGGTGTATGCTTGAACCATAGAGAGAAAAGCGAGAAAACAAATCACCTACACCGACACACCAGCGTCACAGTCCATAGCAGGGGTGACAGAGGCATCCGAGGGAGGGGGACTGCTACCCCGTTCCGCGGATCCCTTACGTTTCGGTTTTTTACGAACAGCATTAACGTTCGGCTGAACGCGTAACTTGCGTCGGCTGACGGGCAAGGAAACTTCAGCCGCCGGTGACGTAGGAGGGTCAAGTTCTGTATCCGACACCACCCGCGCCGGTCCACATGCGGGATCCGGGGTCGCGGGGGAAACATCCGACAAAACGGAATGGTCAACACCTGCACTAGCTTCCGGCAAACATGGACTGCACGGAGGCGAAACGTGAGCAGGAAGGTCCGAGGCCGCAGAGTTGGAAGGAAGCGGAGCAGCTCCGCTGGCAGAGGTATGGGGCAGCGAAGCAGGAAGTTGTCGCGGCTCCACTTGTTGTGACATCGAAGTCGGTTCGGAAGACGGCGCCAACAGGCCCGACCGACGACCCGACTCGAGAGAAGCTGCGTCGGAGGCCGGAGGGGCGCCAGCAGCCGCCACCGGAACCGCTACCTCAGGAGGGCAGGGAGCAGCTACAGTACACAGTGGCTCGGAGGATGCCGGTCGCTCGGACTGGGGCATCTCAGGGAGATCCTCATCCGTACTATTTCCATCGTGTGGGCGACGCCTCTTATTATTCAAAAGTGGCACACCCACCTGAGGGACAGACGGAACAACATCAGATTTAGCACGCAAAAGAGGAAATTCTGTATCAGGGGTGCGCAAAACCTGTGGAGGGGCGCTACTACCACTGGACTGTGCTACACCAAGAGCAGAACCACCTGCAACGAGGTCAGCGACCGTTAACTTGCGACGCTGTTCGAGAGAATTTTTTAAAACAAAAACTCTCCGCGGACAGTCGGTACGCACGTGACCACTTTCATTGCACAAAAAACAGGTGCCCACCTGACCACTATATGTTACATGGACACGATATCCACCGATCTGCAGGTGAGATGGAATATTCTGCTTAACGTGCATTTCGACTGAACGAATACCACTGTAACATTGCAGGCGATGTTGGCTTGACCAGCGTTCAAGGCGAATGCTCTTTACATCACCATACTTCTGTAGACCCTCCTTAAGATAGACGTTATCCACCTCCGGTGGAAGGTTGTAAACACGAACATTGGTATACGTGATGGAAGCATTGGAAAGCAGCACGGTACTTACAGAATCATCCCGATGCCGAAAGAGAACTTGATGACCATATTTAGAAAGAATTTTATCAACCTGAAGTGGGTCCATAAACTTAACAAAGAAAACATACAGTTCGGTATCAAAATAAGCAGTGTGCACCTGATCCGAATGAACACCAAAGGTATCTACCAACCAATCATGAATCTCAAGAGAACTAGGTTGCACATGGCGGGTTGACTTGTCAAAAGCAAAACTAACTGTAGCCTGACGAGGAATAACCTGGGACGACATTTTCAAAATATGCGGTCGAAACCGCTACACAAAAAAACACTGAAATAAGGACAGAAAGTAACACAAGGTACGAAACAACGACGGAGAAACACTCACAGAAGTTGCAACACAACACGTAAACAAAAACGATAGTCCACTATACGTAACGCTACGGCGGAGCGGAAGACTAGGCACGTCCACACTGCACGGCGTCTAAAGCGGAACTGCTCTCGGAAACACTTTTTCATCACTTTAAGCAAGACGTACTAACATGCATCTGCTACCATCTGTACCCGAAACCTTCGTAATCGCCTTCACGCGTCGGACCCGAGTGTCAATTGCTCACATCGAATAAGAAATTCATTTGATATTGACGGCGAGCTTTTTGCGCTGACTCAGCCACTGACGTGCGATCAGTTTGCACAAAACGCTAGGGCTCGTCCGGGAATTGAACCCGGGACCTACTGCACCCTAAGCAGGAATCATACCCCTAGACCAACGAGCCATGTGACACGGGGAATGCCAATTATTCCAGTCCATCGATGTCGTCCAGGGTGCCCTGGAAGTCTCGTGTACGCTGGCGGGATGGGGCCGGCGCGAATTCCCGCGGTCGGCGGCCTTCCTGGGCTACTGGTACCTTCATGTAGAGCTGCCGCTGGGCTCGCACTGCCTGCTGTTGAGAAAGTGATTGCTTTTGCTGATATGACTTGCAATAACGACTGCGCGAAACGCCGCTATCTCGTTAGGGGTGCTACGGCAGACACCCTCTCGAGCACCCCGAAGACTTCTTGAGCCCTCGGCTGTGATGGGTTCCAGGCTGACAAAAGAACTGTCGTGTGTGCATTCGCGAACGAGAGAAAGTCTGAGGCAACTTCGAGTGAACAAGGATGGACTCCCTGGGTCCGTCGTTTCCGTAGCTGCCGCTGGGCTCGCACTGCCTGCTGTTGAGAAAGTGATTGCTTTTGCTGATATGACTTGCAATAACGACTGCGCGAAACGCCGCTATCTCGTTAGGGGTGCTACGGCAGACACCCTCTCGAGCACCCCGAAGACTTCTTGAGCCCTCGGCTGTGATGGGTTCCAGGCTGACAAAAGAACTGTCGTGTGTGCATTCGCGAACGAGAGAAAGTCTGAGGCAACTTCGAGTGAACAAGGATGGACTCCCTGGGTCCGTCGTTTCCGTAGTGTAGCGGTTATCACGTCTGCTTCACACGCAGAAGGCCCCCGGTCCGATCCCGGGCGGGAACAGAATTTTCCTGCCTATGTCGTATTGTCCTCCAATGAGCCACGTCGTGTGTGGATCTGCTGCATGTCCCTTCGTTTTGCAAGTACCACATTTATTGAATTTTATAGTTACGATGGCAACATCACTACAAGTAGTCTGTGAAGTAAGGTGCACACAAGCTGTTTCCGTGGTGTAGCGGTTATCACGTCTGCCTAACACGCAGAAGGTCCCCGGTTCGATCCCGGGCGGAAACACTTTTTCATCACTTTAAGCAAGACGTACTAACATGCATCTGCTACCATCTGTACCCGAAACCTTCGTAATCGCCTTCACGCGTCGGACCCGAGTGTCAATTGCTCACATCGAATAAGAAATTCATTTGATATTGACGGCGAGCTTTTTGCGCTGACTCAGCCACTGACGTGCGATCAGTTTGCACAAAACGCTAGGGCTCGTCCGGGATTTGAACCCGGGACCTCCTGCACCCTAAGCAGGAATCATACCCCTTTTTTTTTTACTTTTTTTTTCTTCTTTTTTATTTTTTTTTTTATTTTTTTTTTTTGTTTTCTTCGGGCCTCCATCCACCCCTTCTAGCCCGTCCTCACGCTCGCCAAAAGTGCCTTCATCTGCTCGGCTTCTCCGCCATTGGCAAAAATCTCCTTTGAATGAAAAAATTAATCATGTAACAAATGGATTCTCTTCTGTATCCATGCGGTTATTTGGTTAAGTTACAATATGTGATGTGGGAAGGAAAGCAAATGAAATCTTCTGGAGGAATGTGAGAAAACTCATCACTATCCGACGGAGACTGAATGTGTGAAAATAAACTTGTGATGCTGGAGTCTTCCACAGCGAGAAGGAAAAACTCGTCTCTTCCCCTGACAGGAGAAGGTCAAACATAACGTAAATACGTCTTCTTTTCAATAAACGAATCTTACTAATTAAATAAACAAGAAAAGAATAAGTTATAATTTGGATATTAGATCTACAAATTTCGACGGGGATCTTGTAGAACAGTCTCGCATTGCTCTCGACAGGAGAGGCATCATCCCCCAAAGCGTCACCCTTGTCGAGGTCGTCCGGTGCATATTCGTGGCCGTTCGATCGCCGCAATCCGAATCCTAATTGCGACTAACATAGTTGTGAAAGGGCCATCCTTCAGAATTTTCTGACTGCGATGGCGCCCTGGAGGAATATCTCTCTACGTCAACATTCGGAGGAGAAAGAAAGCATACTTTTCTCTATATTTGTCTATTCGTTGAAGTTGCTGGTGTTGAGTTATTAGGTATAGCCAATAGTCTTCTTTATTTTTTTCTGGCGCCGATAATATATAATACACCGTCTGACCTTGAAGCCAATTGACTGCTCGTCGTTTTGCCGGGGGGTATGGAACGGCATCAGGAGTGAGGAGTCCAGCTGGAGTAATCATCCTAGGTGCAGTACGCAGCATACTTGAGAGCTTCCGTGCAAATAGAAGCCAGATGTCCTTCACATTTTCGCATAGAAAGCGATGTTCGATGGTATCGAGGAGAGTACAGTGAACGCAGTTCGGAGTGTCTGCCAAGTGGATCATGTGTAGTTTTGAATTTGTCGGTATGATCCTATTGACCGCCATGTACCATGTAGACCGCACCTGCGATGGTAAGTGTGCGTCATGAATGTTTTCCCAGATCTTGGCCCAGTTGCAGTCTCTATACTTCACTTCTATTCTGTTGCGCGGTTTACTGTCCGTCAGGCAGCTGTAAAGTGCTTTGACCCGGTAAAGATCATTCTCAGGTATGTTGCTTTGAATATAGCTGTATTCGAGGAAAAAAGTACTAAAGTGGCTAAATGCAGTCGGGATGTGACTTACGTTTACCGGAGGCGTCATGCTGGCAGGTGCAATTTCATTGAGAAGGTGGGCCGTTAAGGAATTTGGTGATCGTTGCCATTGTTTATACATGTTGCTGATATATAATGCTTTCGCTTTGTGGTAAACATCTGTCAGATTTAGGCCGCCCTTTCCCAAGGGGAGCGTCAAAGTTGCAAATGGGACTTTGAAAATGTGTCCCCTACTGACAAAGTGTCCGAGCGCTGCAAGCATTCGTTGTGCGATGACCTTTGGTATTGGTAGGATTTGTGCGACATAATTCACTTTAGAAACAATGTAAGTATTGACTAAAAACACTCTTTGTATGGCGTTGAGATTTCGCAAATGATGTTGCCGTATGCCGGCCCGAATTTGTGCCAATAATTTTCGATAATTAAGAGCAGACGTGCAGCGGATGGTGCGCGTGTATTCAATGCCGAGACATTTAAATGTTGTCATTCTTTTTAGTGATTGGCTATTGCCAAGTTCGAGTCCTCTACCAAGTTCCATAATGCCAGACTTTTTACAGTTGACTTTCGCTCCTGATGCGGCTGCATAAGTGGATATCAGCTGAAACGCGCGTTCCAAATCTTCATCTTTCGTCACCACGAAACTGACGTCATCCGCAAATGCCTGGCATACGATCTTCTGGCCATGTATGCGTATTCCCGGAAGGTCTTGCGCCAGGGAGAACAGTAAGGGTTCAAGAGCAACTGCAAACAAGGCCATTGACATCGGGCAACCTTGTCGTACCGACCGAGCGATATTAATAGGTTTACTGAGTTGTCCGTTGAGACAGATCTTGGACGTACCGTTTCGCAGCAGGAGTGTAACAGTGTCAATAACTTTCCGTGGAAAGTTCATTGCTGCCATCGCGCACAGAAGATATGAGTGACTGATTTTATCGAATGCTTTCTCAAAATCTAACGAGACTAGAGCGCATCGCATGTCGCAAGCGGCGGCTGTAGCTATGATATCTCTATATGCACTTAACGTCTGCTGTATGTTTCTAGAGTTCCCAACGCTCGTCTGGTAGGCCCCCGTGACAGTACTAAGTACCGTACTGAATCGCTGCATCATGACCCGCGCGAATATCTTATAATCGGTATTAAGTAACGTAAGCGGTCGGAGATTGTCGACTGTCTTTCCCGCTGGGGTTTTGGGTACCAATACCACTATGCCTTCACAGAATTCCCTTAAGATATCACTTCCAGCCTTTAAGATATCATTACAGACCAAGGTCAACTTTGGAACTAAACGGTGACGAAAGGTTCGATAAAACTCAGCCGGTAATCCGTCGGGGCCAGGCGATTTATTCTGTGGGCTCCCTCGAATGGCGTCCTCTACTTCATCTTCATTTGTGACTGCAGCGAGGCCGTCTGCTTCTACCGTGGTCAATGTCGCAAAACGGCGTGCCAGAAGGACGTGCTGCGCCGCCATATCCACTGGGTGTTCCGTGAACTGTGCTGTGAAATGTTTGTAAATCTCGTCTCGTATGTCGCGCTGGTGGTTTAGGAATCGACCATCTGCAGTGTGCAGTTCTGTCAATATCTTTCTGCGCCCGCTTTTCTGTTCGCGAATAACATGGTACATTGATGTCGTTTCGTCCTGTACAGCGTTTTGCAGACGCGTCCTGACTTTACAGCCTTCCAATTGCTTCCGTTTAAGGGTTAGAATCGTAGCCTGTATTCTTTTAATATGCATACGATTTGCTATTACTGTTGCATCTTCTCGATATAAATCTCTCAAACACTGAAAGTAAAATTCCAGGGTTTGCTTCTGCCAGGCACATCGATCTCGGGAATAATTCTTCATCGCTTTTGTTAAGGCGGGTTTCGCACATTTTACCCACCACGTAATGGCAGAATCGTACGCGGGAAACTTTCGTTCGCAGGCTGCCCACGTATTGCGGAAGACTGTGTGACACCCGGGTTCTGGTAAACACGCTACATTTAGTTTCCAGGGTCCCCTTGCCCTGTACGTCCCTTGTGTGGCTAAATTGACGGTACATATATATGCCACATGATCTGTGAAGACAGTCGGCCATAGCTCAGCCTGCAAAACATGTTCCCTCATACTTGATAATGCGTAGATTCTATCGATGCGGCTAGCTGAGTGGCCAGTAACGTAAGTGAATCCGGGCCTGTCACCGTGTCGAAGCTCCCACGTGTCTATTAAATTCAACTCGTCAATGAGATTGCGAAGCTCGGCGGACGGATTGAAGTTCGGCGTCTGGTCTTTGGGACTGAGGACACAGTTAAAGTCACCAGCGAATATAAGTTGTTCCGAAGGTGATGTAAAAAGTGGCACAATGTCATCTTTAAAAAACTCTGCTCTCTGTCGGCGTCTCCCAGAGCCGGATGGGGCGTAGAGATTGATAAATCTAGTAGTATCGATAGTAGTCGCTATACCTCTGCCAGACGCCAGGCGCTCGACATGTGACATCACTATCCCT
The DNA here is from genome assembly GCF_021461385.2 of Schistocerca piceifrons. Classification (NCBI taxonomy): domain Eukaryota; kingdom Metazoa; phylum Arthropoda; class Insecta; order Orthoptera; family Acrididae; genus Schistocerca; species Schistocerca piceifrons. The sequence continues at coordinate 41,976,305 of NC_060139.1, read as the reverse complement.
TCCTTAGCCATGATCGCCGTCCCTGGATCAGAGCCATGTCCAGGATTAACGACGGCATTGTAGCCTGTGATACGGTCAAGGTTAATATTGGTCACTTCCTGCAGCATGATGAGATCAATATCAGCGGCATAGAGAAAATCTTGAAGATTTGTTAAGTTTAGTGGGCTACTGATCTTATTGATGTTCAATGTCGCAATTCGGTAAGCTTGCAAGGACGGCATGAGAACAGAGATCTAGGTGACAATAAGCCGAGTATGGATGTTAATGGCGAACATCCTCTAAAAGAAGTCTACGTCATTAGCCACTGTGCCGACGCCGGCGGTAGCCGTTTGTTGCTGGTGGGACACAGCAGCTTGAGCTTCCGATAACGGACTATCTGTACGTCGCCGATCCTTTACGAAATCATCTTCCCGACCACCCTCTTCCACGTCATCCGACCAATCACACACGAACCTGTCCGCTGGCAAACCGCAATCCGAGAGCTTGGATACGTCAGATACAGGGGTCTGATCCATTGCATCTGTTATCGCAGGGTCGCCGGAGGGTAATCGTCCGTGATCAGTGTCCGATTCGTCCGTCCGGGATGTTTTTGTCGTTTTGCTGGGTGCTGACGACGGTGGTTCAGTCTCTTCAGTCAGTTTCTGTCGTACGTGGTTCGCTTTTTCACGCAATATTGGCGCCTTTGCTTCGGCCCCTTGATGTGCTAGGCGGCGTTTCTTCTGTGATTTGGGAGACCGCGGGGGCTGTTGGCCAGCCAGCTCGTTCGACTCCACCCGGTCCACGTCGGACTTGTCGTCTCGAACCGGAACGCCCGCCGGAATACTGTCGGTGTCCGGTTGGTGCCCCTGCTCCGAGTGAGTATCGCCCCCCTTTGAGGTGTGTGAAGAAGGAACAGTTGGGACGTCGTTCGTATCCATCGGCGTGACGCCTTCCTGCACTTCGCGCAGACTCTCTAGCGGAACATCGAAACTAGGGTCCGAGGTAACGTTAGCCCGGGCGGCGGCGACGTATGATATAGGCAACGTAGACGTCGGGCCCTGCTGCGCACGCTCACCGGCCGGTATTTGCGCCACGCGCCGTTGGACACATTGAGCACGGATATGTTCGGTGGAACCACATCCCGCACAGGTTCTCGGCTGCCCATCATAAATCACAATGGCTCTGTAGCCACACACAGTGACGTAGGACGGAATGTGCTTCAACATATCAATCTTCACCTGCCGGACACCGTTTAACACCGGGAAAATGTGCATATTCGACCACTTTTCTGCCGTATTGCTGATGACCGTTCCATATTCCCTCAATTTGGCATTAATTTGATCAGCGGATATTTCAAAGGGTAATTCGAATATTCGAACAGTTCTGACTCCAAGACCGGCAAGCGAAACTCTGACATCACCAACATTGCCGTCAGAATGGTTAAACTTTAAAACTCCTCCACAAGATTGAATGACCTGCTCGCATTTCTCGGATCTCAACAATTTTAGGTAGACCGTACTGCTGACGATAGAAAGGTGAATGCCAACCATATCATCAATAGTGATTTTCATAACGTCTCTAATAAATAACTCAACTTCAAAGGACTTCGGTCGTGCATAGTGCGGGTCAAAACTCAATTTCAATGTGTCTTTCTGTATAAGTTGATCCATTATAATCGATGGCAATTCATCACTCCACACTACAACAACGCAGCAAAGCGCACACTTACCAAACCGCACGCGACCGCCACAGGCGAGAGCGTAAACAACCTGCGTCCGACCGCCACGGCCGCTGCCGGCTGACTGACCCCTAGACCAACGAGCCCTGTGACACGGCGAATGCCAATTATTCCAGTCCATCGATGTCGTCCAGGGTGCCCTGGAAGTCTCGTGTACGCTGGCGGGATGGGGCCGGCGCGAATTCCCGCGGTCGGCGGCCTTCCTGGGCTACTGGTACCTTCATGTAGAGCTGCCGCTGGGCTCGCACTGCCTGCTGTTGAGAAAGTGATTGCTTTTGCTGATATGACTTGCAATAACGACTGCGCGAAACGCCGCTATCTCGTTAGGGGTGCTACGGCAGACACCCTCTCGAGCACCCCGAAGACTTCTTGAGCCCTCGGCTGTGATGGGTTCCAGGCTGACAAAAGAACTGTCGTGTGTGCACTCGCGAACGAGAGAAAGTCTGAGGCAAGTTCGAGTGAACAAGGATGGACTCCCCGGGTCCGTCGTTTCCGTAGTGTAGCGGTTATCACGTCTGCTTCACGCGCAGAAGGTCCCCGGTTCGATCCCGGGCGGGAACAGAATTTTCCTGCCTATGTCGTATTGTCCTCCAATGAGCCACGTCGTGTGTGGATCTGCTGCATGTCCCTTCGTTTTGCAAGTACCACATTTATTGAATTTTTTAGTTACGATGGCAACATCACTACAAGTTGTCTGTGAAGTAAGGTGCACACAAGCTGTTTCCGTGGTGTAGCGGTTATCACGTCTGCCTAACACGCAGAAGGTCCGCGGTTCGATCCCGGGCGGAAACACTTTTTCATCACTTTAAGCAAGACGTACTAACATGCATCTGCTACCATCTGTACCCGAAACCTTCGTAATCGCCTTCACGCGTCGGACCCGAGTGTCAATTGCTTACATCGAATAAGAAATTCATTTGATATTGACGGCGAGCTTTTTGCGCTGACTCAGCCACTGACGTGCGATCAGTTTGCACAAAACGCTAGGGCTCGTCCGGGATTTGAACCCGGGACCTCCTGCACCCTAAGCAGGAATCATACCCCTTTTTTTTTTTACTTTTTTTTTCTTCTTTTTTATTTTTTTTTTATTTTTTTTTTTTTTTTGTTTTCTTCGGGCCTCCATCCACCCCTTCTAGCCCGTCCTCACGCTCGCCAAAAGTGCCTTCATCTGCTCGGCTTCTCCGCCATTGGCAAAATTCTCCTTTGAATGAAAAAATTAATCATGTAACATATGGATTCTCTTCTGTATCCATGCGGTTATTTGGTTAAGTTACAATATGTGATGTGGGAAGGAAAGCAAATGAAATCTTCTGGAGGAATGTGAGAAAACTCATCACTATCCGACGGAGACTGAATGTGTGAAAATAAACTTGTGATGCTGGAGTCTTCCACAGCGAGAAGGAAAAACTCGTCTCTTCCCCTGACAGGAGAAGGTCAAACATAACGTAAATACGTCTTCTTTTCAATAAACGAATCTTACTAATTAAATAAACAAGAAAAGAATAAGTTATAATTTGGATATTAGATCTACAAATTTCGACGGGGATCTTGTAGAACAGTCTCGCATTGCTCTCGACAGGAGAGGCATCATCCCCCAAAGCGTCACCCTTGTCGAGGTCGTCCGGTGCATATTCGTGGCCGTTCGATCGCCGCAATCCGAATCCTAATTGCGACTAACATAGTTGTGAAAGGGCCATCCTTCAGAATTTTCTGACTGCGATGGCGCCCTGGAGGAATATCTCTCTACGTCAACATTCGGAGGAGAAAGAAAGCATACTTTTCTCTATATTTGTCTATTCGTTGAAGTTGCTGGTGTTGAGTTATTAGGTATAGCCAATAGTCTTCTTTATTTTTTTCTGGCGCCGATAATATATAATACACCGTCTGACCTTGAAGCCAATTGACTGCTCGTCGTTTTGCCGGGGGGTATGGAACGGCATCAGGAGTGAGGAGTCCAGCTGGAGTAATCATCCTAGGTGCAGTACGCAGCATACTTGAGAGCTTCCGTGCAAATAGAAGCCAGATGTCCTTCACATTTTCGCATAGAAAGCGATGTTCGATGGTATCGAGGAGAGTACAGTGAACGCAGTTCGGAGTGTCTGCCAAGTGGATCATGTGTAGTTTTGAATTTGTCGGTATGATCCTATTGACCGCCATGTACCATGTAGACCGCACCTGCGATGGTAAGTGTGCGTCATGAATGTTTTCCCAGATCTTGGCCCAGTTGCAGTCTCTATACTTCACTTCTATTCTGTTGCGCGGCTTACTGTCCGTCAGGCAGCTGTAAAGTGCTTTGATCCGGTAAAGATCATTCTCAGGTATGTTGCTTTGAATATAGCTGTATTCGAGGAAAAAAGTACTAAAGTGGCTAAATGCAGTCGGGATGTGACTTACGTTTACCGGAGGCGTCATGCTGGCAGGTGCAATTTCATTGAGAAGGTGGGCCGTTAAGGAATTTGGTGATCGTTGCCATTGTTTATACATGTTGCTGATATATAATGCTTTCGCTTTGTGGTAAACATCTGTCAGATTTAGGCCGCCCTTTCCCAAGGGGAGCGTCAAAGTTGCAAATGGGACTTTGAAAATGTGTCCCCTACTGACAAAGTGTCCGAGCGCTGCAAGCATTCGTTGTGCGATGACCTTTGGTATTGGTAGGATTTGTGCGACATAATTCACTTTAGAAACAATGTAAGTATTGACTAAAAACACTCTTTGTATGGCGTTGAGATTTCGCAAATGATGTTGCCGTATGCCGACCCGAATTTGTGCCAATAATTTTCGATAATTAAGAGCAGACGTGCAGCGGATGGTGCGCGTGTATTCAATGCCGAGACATTTAAATGTTGTCATTCTTTTTAGTGATTGGCTATTGCCAAGTTCGAGTCCTCTACCAAGTTCCATAATGCCAGACTTTTTACAGTTGACTTTCGCTCCTGATGCGGCTGCATAAGTGGATATCAGCTGAAACGCGCGTTCCAAATCTTCATCTTTCGTCACCACGAAACTGACGTCATCCGCAAATGCCTGGCATACGATCTTCTGGCCATGTATGCGTATTCCCGGAAGGTCTTGCGCCAGGGAGAACAGTAAGGGTTCAAGAGCAACTGCAAACAAGGCCATTGACATCGGGCAACCTTGTCGTACCGACCGAGCGATATTAATAGGTTTACTGAGTTGTCCGTTGAGACAGATCTTGGACGTACCGTTTCGCAGCAGGAGTGTAACAGTGTCAATAACTTTCCGTGGAAAGTTCATTGCTGCCATCGCGCACAGAAGATATGAGTGACTGATTTTATCGAATGCTTTCTCAAAATCTAACGAGACTAGAGCGCATCGCATGTCGCAAGCGGCGGCTGTAGCTATGATATCTCTATATGCACTTAACGTCTGCTGTATGTTTCTAGAGTTCCCAACGCTCGTCTGGTAGGCCCCCGTGACAGTACTAAGTACCGTACTGAATCGCTGCATCATGACCCGCGCGAATATCTTATAATCGGTATTAAGTAACGTAAGCGGTCGGAGATTGTCGACTGTCTTTCCCGCTGGGGTTTTGGGTACCAATACCACTATGCCTTCACAGAATTCCCTTAAGATATCACTTCCAGCCTTTAAGATATCATTACAGACCAAGGTCAACTTTGGAACTAAATGGTGACGAAAGGTTCGATAAAACTCAGCCGGTAATCCGTCGGGGCCAGGCGATTTATTCTGTGGGCTCCCTCGAATGGCGTCCTCTACTTCATCTTCATTTGTGACTGCAGCGAGGCCGTCTGCTTCTACCGTGGTCAATGTCGCAAAACGGCGTGCCAGAAGGACGTGCTGCGCCGCCATATCCACTGGGTGTTCCGTGAACTGTGCTGTGAAATGTTTGTAAATCTCGTCTCGTATGTCGCGCTGGTGGTTTAGGAATCGACCATCTGCAGTGTGCAGTTCTGTCAATATCTTTCTGCGCCCCCTTTTCTGTTCGCGAATAACATGGTACATTGATGTCGTTTCGTCCTGTACAGCGTTTTGCAGACGCGTCCTGACTTTACAGCCTTCCAATTGCTTCCGTTTAAGGGTTAGAATCGTAGCCTGTATTCTTTTAATATGCATACGATTTGCTATTACTGTTGCATCTTCTCGATATAAATCTCTCAAACACTGAAAGTAAAATTCCAGGGTTTGCTTCTGCCAGGCACATCGATCTCGGGAATAATTCTTCATCGCTTTTGTTAAGGCGGGTTTCGCACATTTTACCCACCACGTAATGGCAGAATCGTACGCGGGAAACTTTCGTTCGCAGGCTGCCCACGTATTGCGGAAGACTGTGTGACACCCGGGTTCTGGTAAACACGCTACATTTAGTTTCCAGGGTCCTCTTGCCCTGTACGTCCCTTGTGTGGCTAAATTGACGGTACATATATATGCCACATGATCTGTGAAGACAGTCGGCCATAGCTCAGCCTGCAAAACATGTTCCCTCATACTTGATAATGCGTAGATTCTATCGATGCGGCTAGCTGAGTGGCCAGTAACGTAAGTGAATCCGGGCCTGTCACCGTGTCGAAGCTCCCACGTGTCTATTAAATTCAACTCGTCAATGAGATTGCGAAGCTCGGCGGACGGATTGAAGTTCGGCGTCTGGTCTTTGGGACTGAGGACACAGTTAAAGTCACCAGCGAATATAAGTTGTTCCGAAGGTGGTGTAAAAAGTGGCACAATGTCATCTTTAAAAAACTCTGCTCTCTGTCGGCGTCTCCCAGAGCCGGATGGGGCGTAGAGATTGATAAATCTAGTAGTATCGATAGTAGTCGCTATACCTCTGCCAGACGCCAGGCGCTCGACATGTGACATCACTATCCCTTCCTTAGCCATGATCGCCGTCCCTGGATCAGAGCCATGTCCAGGATTAACGACGGCATTGTAGCCTGTGATACGGTCAAGGTTAATATTGGTCACTTCCTGCAGCATGATGAGATCAATATCAGCGGCATAGAGAAAATCTTGAAGATTTGTTAAGTTTAGTGGGCTACTGATCTTATTGATGTTCAATGTCGCAATTCGGTAAGCTTGCAAGGACGGCATGAGAACAGAGATCTAGGTGACAATAAGCCGAGTATGGATGTTAATGGCGAACATCCTCTAAAAGAAGTCTACGTCATTAGCCACTGTGCCGACGCCGGCGGTAGCCGTTTGTTGCTGGTGGGACACAGCAGCTTGAGCTTCCGATAACGGACTATCTGTACGTCGCCGATCCTTTACGAAATCATCTTCCCGACCACCCTCTTCCACGTCATCCGACCAATCACACACGAACCTGTCCGCTGGCAAACCGCAATCCGAGAGCTTGGATACGTCAGATACAGGGGTCTGATCCATTGCATCTGTTATCGCAGGGTCGCCGGAGGGTAATCGTCCGTGATCAGTGTCCGATTCGTCCGTCCGGGATGTTTTTGTCGTTTTGCTGGTTGCTGACGACGGTGGTTCAGTCTCTTCAGTCAGTTTCTGTCGTACGTGGTTCGCTTTTTCACGCAATATTGGCGCCTTTGCTTCGGCCCCTTGATGTGCTAGGCGGCGTTTCTTCTGTGATTTGGGAGACCGCGGGGGCTGTTGGCCAGCCAGCTCGTTCGACTCCACCCGGTCCACGTCGGACTTGTCGTCTCGAACCGGAACGCCCGCCGGAATACTGTCGGTGTCCGGTTGGTGCCCCTGCTCCGAGTGAGTATCGCCCCCCTTTGAGGTGTGTGAAGAAGGAACAGTTGGGACGTCGTTCGTATCCATCGGCGTGACGCCTTCCTGCACTTCGCGCAGACTCTCTAGCGGAACATCGAAACTAGGGTCCGAGGTAACGTTAGCCCGGGCGGCGGCGACGTATGATATAGGCAACGTAGACGTCGGGCCCTGCTGCGCACGCTCACCGGCCGGTATTTGCGCCACGCGCCGTTGGACACATTGAGCACGGATATGTTCGGTGGAACCACATCCCGCACAGGTTCTCGGCTGCCCATCATAAATCACAATGGCTCTGTAGCCACACACAGTGACGTAGGACGGAATGTGCTTCAACATATCAATCTTCACCTGCCGGACACCGTTTAACACCGGGAAAATGTGCATATTCGACCACTTTTCTGCCGTATTGCTGATGACCGTTCCATATTCCCTCAATTTGGCATTAATTTGATCAGCGGATATTTCAAAGGGTAATTCGAATATTCGAACAGTTCTGACTCCAAGACCGGCAAGCGAAACTCTGACATCACCAACATTGCCGTCAGAATGGTTAAACTTTAAAACTCCTCCACAAGATTGAATGACCTGCTCGCATTTCTCGGATCTCAACAATTTTAGGTAGACCGTACTGCTGACGATAGAAAGGTGAATGCCAACCATATCATCAATAGTGATTTTCATAACGTCTCTAATAAATAACTCAACTTCAAAGGACTTCGGTCGTGCATAGTGCGGGTCAAAACTCAATTTCAATGTGTCTTTCCGTATAAGTTGATCCATTATAATCGATGGCAATTCATCACTCCACACTACAACAACGCAGCAAAGCGCACACTTACCAAACCGCACGCGACCGCCACAGGCGAGAGCGTAAACAACCTGCGTCCGACCGCCACGGCCGCTGCCGGCTGACTGACCCCTAGACCAACGAGCCCTGTGACACGGCGAATGCCAATTATTCCAGTCCATCGATGTCGTCCAGGGTGCCCTGGAAGTCTTGTGTACGCTGGCGGGATGGGGCCGGCGCGAATTCCCGCGGTCGGCGGCCTTCCTGGGCTACTGGTACCTTCATGTAGAGCTGCCGCTGGGCTCGCACTGCCTGCTGTTGAGAAAGTGATTGCTTTTGCTGATATGACTTGCAATAACGACTGCGCGAAACGCCGCTATCTTGTTAGGGGTGCTACGGGAGACACCCTCTCGAGCACCCCGAAGACTTCTTGAGCCCTCGGCTGTGATGGGTTCCAGGCTGACAAAAGAACTGTCGTGTGTGCATTCGCGAACGAGAGAAAGTCTGAGGCAAGTTCGAGTGAACAAGGATGGACTCCCCGGGTCCGTCGTTTCCGTAGTGTAGCGGTTATCACGTCTGCTTCACACGCAGAAGGTCCCCGGTTCGATCCCGGGCGGGAACAGTATTTTCCTGCCTATGTCGTATTGTCCTCCAATGAGCCACGTCGTCTGTGGATCTGCTGCATGTCCCTTCGTTTTGCAAGTACCACATTTATTGAATTTTTTAGTTACGATGGCAACATCACTACAAGTTGTCTGTGAAGTAAGGTGCACACAAGCAGTTTCCGTGGTGTAGCGGTTATCACGTCTGCCTAACACGCAGAAGGTCCCCGGTTCGATCCCGGGCGGAAACACTTTTTCATCACTTTAAGCAAGACGTACTAACATGCATCTGCTACCATCTGTACCCGAATCCTTCGTAATCGCCTTCACGCGTCGGACCCGAGTGCCAATTGCTCACATCGAATAAGAAATTCATTTGATATTGACGGCGAGCTTTTTGCGCTGACTCAGCCACTGACGTGCGATCAGTTTGCACAAAACGCTAGGGCTCGTCCGGGATTTGAACCCGGGACCTCCTGCACCCTAAGCAGGAATCATACCCCTAGACCAACGAGCCCTGTACCACGGCGAATGCCAATTATTCCAGTCCCTCGATGTCGTCCAGGGTGCCCTGGAAGTCTCGTGTACGCTGGCGGGATGGGGCCGGCGCGAATTCCCGCGGCCGGCGGCCTTCCTGGGCTACTGGTACCTTCATGTAGAGCTGCCGCTGGGCTCGCACTGCCTGCTGTTGAGAAAGTGATTGCTTTTGCTGATATGACTTGCAATAACGACTGCGCGAAACGCCGCTATCTCGTTAGGGGTGCTACGGCAGACACCCTCTCGAGCACCCCGAAGACTTCTTGAGCCCTCGGCTGTGATGGGTTCCAGGCTGATAAAAGAAATGTCGTCTGTGCATTCGCACTGCCTGCTGCTGAGAAAGTGATTGCTTTTGCTGATATGACTTGCAATAACGACTGCGCGAATCGCCGCTATCTCGTTAGGGGTGCTACGGCAGACACCCTCTCGAGCACCCCGAAGACTTCTTGAGCCCTCGGCTGTGATGGGTTCCAGGCTGATAAAAGAAATGTCGTCTGTGCATTCGCACTGCCTGCTGCTGAGAAAGTGATTGCTTTTGCTGATATGACTTGCAATAACGACTGCGCGAATCGCCGCTGTCTCGTTAGGGGTGCTACGGCAGACACCCTCTCGAGCACCCCGAAGACTTCTTGAGCCCTCGGCTGTGATGGGTTCCAGGCTGATAAAAGAAATGTCGTCTGTGCATTCGCACTGCTTGCTGCTGAGAAAGTGATTGCTTTTGCTGATATGACTTGCAATAACGACTGCGCGAATCGCCGCTGTCTCGTTAGGGGTGCTACGGCAGACACCCTCTCGAGCACCCCGAAGACTTCTTGAGCCCTCGGCTGTGATGGGTTCCAGGCTGATAAAAGAAATGTCGTCTGTGCATTCGCACTGCCTGCTGCTGAGAAAGTGATTGCTTTTGCTGATATGACTTGCAATAACGACTGCGCGAAACGCCGCTATCTCGTTAGGGGTGCTACGGCAGACACCCTCTCGAGCACCCCGAAGACTTCTTGAGCCCTCGGCTGTGATGGGTTCCAGGCTGACAAAAGAACTGTCGTGTGTGCACTCGCGAACGAGAGAAAGTCTGAGGCAAGTTCGAGTGAACAAGGATGGACTCCCCGGGTCCGTCGTTTCCGTAGTGTAGCGGTTATCACGTCTGCTTCACGCGCAGAAGGTCCCCGGTTCGATCCCGGGCGGGAACAGAATTTTCCTGCCTATGTCGTATTGTCCTCCAATGAGCCACGTCGTGTGTGGATCTGCTGCATGTCCCTTCGTTTTGCAAGTACCACATTTATTGAATTTTTTAGTTACGATGGCAACATCACTACAAGTTGTCTGTGAAGTAAGGTGCACACAAGCTGTTTCCGTGGTGTAGCGGTTATCACGTCTGCCTAACACGCAGAAGGTCCGCGGTTCGATCCCGGGCGGAAACACTTTTTCATCACTTTAAGCAAGACGTACTAACATGCATCTGCTACCATCTGTACCCGAAACCTTCGTAATCGCCTTCACGCGTCGGACCCGAGTGTCAATTGCTTACATCGAATAAGAAATTCATTTGATATTGACGGCGAGCTTTTTGCGCTGACTCAGCCACTGACGTGCGATCAGTTTGCACAAAACGCTAGGGCTCGTCCGGGATTTGAACCCGGGACCTCCTGCACCCTAAGCAGGAATCATACCCCTTTTTTTTTTACTTTTTTTTTCTTCTTTTTTATTTTTTTTTTATTTTTTTTTTTTTTTGTTTTCTTCGGGCCTCCATCCACCCCTTCTAGCCCGTCCTCACGCTCGCCAAAAGTGCCTTCATCTGCTCGGCTTCTCCGCCATTGGCAAAAATCTCCTTTGAATGAAAAAATTAATCATGTAACATATGGATTCTCTTCTGTATCCATGCGGTTATTTGGTTAAGTTACAATATGTGATGTGGGAAGGAAAGCAAATGAAATCTTCTGGAGGAATGTGAGAAAACTCATCACTATCCGACGGAGACTGAATGTGTGAAAATAAACTTGTGATGCTGGAGTCTTCCACAGCGAGAAGGAAAAACTCGTCTCTTCCCCTGACAGGAGAAGGTCAAACATAACGTAAATACGTCTTCTTTTCAATAAACGAATCTTACTAATTAAATAAACAAGAAAAGAATAAGTTATAATTTGGATATTAGATCTACAAATTTCGACGGGGATCTTGTAGAACAGTCTCGCATTGCTCTCGACAGGAGAGGCATCATCCCCCAAAGCGTCACCCTTGTCGAGGTCGTCCGGTGCATATTCGTGGCCGTTCGATCGCCGCAATCCGAATCCTAATTGCGACTAACATAGTTGTGAAAGGGCCATCCTTCAGAATTTTCTGACTGCGATGGCGCCCTGGAGGAATATCTCTCTACGTCAACATTCGGAGGAGAAAGAAAGCATACTTTTCTCTATATTTGTCTATTCGTTGAAGTTGCTGGTGTTGAGTTATTAGGTATAGCCAATAGTCTTCTTTATTTTTTTCTGGCGCCGATAATATATAATACACCGTCTGACCTTGAAGCCAATTGACTGCTCGTCGTTTTGCCGGGGGGTATGGAACGGCATCAGGAGTGAGGAGTCCAGCTGGAGTAATCATCCTAGGTGCAGTACGCAGCATACTTGAGAGCTTCCGTGCAAATAGAAGCCAGATGTCCTTCACATTTTCGCATAGAAAGCGATGTTCGATGGTATCGAGGAGAGTACAGTGAACGCAGTTCGGAGTGTCTGCCAAGTGGATCATGTGTAGTTTTGAATTTGTCGGTATGATCCTATTGACCGCCATGTACCATGTAGACCGCACCTGCGATGGTAAGTGTGCGTCATGAATGTTTTCCCAGATCTTGGCCCAGTTGCAGTCTCTATACTTCACTTCTATTCTGTTGCGCGGCTTACTGTCCGTCAGGCAGCTGTAAAGTGCTTTGACCCGGTAAAGATCATTCTCAGGTATGTTGCTTTGAATATAGCTGTATTCGAGGAAAAAAGTACTAAAGTGGCTAAATGCAGTCGGGATGTGACTTACGTTTACCGGAGGCGTCATGCTGGCAGGTGCAATTTCATTGAGAAGGTGGGCCGTTAAGGAATTTGGTGATCGTTGCCATTGTTTATACATGTTGCTGATATATAATGCTTTCGCTTTGTGGTAAACATCTGTCAGATTTAGGCCGCCCTTTCCCAAGGGGAGCGTCAAAGTTGCAAATGGGACTTTGAAAATGTGTCCCCTACTGACAAAGTGTCCGAGCGCTGCAAGCATTCGTTGTGCGATGACCTTTGGTATTGGTAGGATTTGTGCGACATAATTCACTTTAGAAACAATGTAAGTATTGACTAAAAACACTCTTTGTATGGCGTTGAGATTTCGCAAATGATGTTGCCGTATGCCGGCCCGAATTTGTGCCAATAATTTTCGATAATTAAGAGCAGACGTGCAGCGGATGGTGCGCGTGTATTCAATGCCGAGACATTTAAATGTTGTCATTCTTTTTAGTGATTGGCTATTGCCAAGTTCGAGTCCTCTACCAAGTTCCATAATGCCAGACTTTTTACAGTTGACTTTCGCTCCTGATGCGGCTGCATAAGTGGATATCAGCTGAAACGCGCGTTCCAAATCTTCATCTTTCGTCACCACGAAACTGACGTCATCCGCAAATGCCTGGCATACGATCTTCTGGCCATGTATGCGTATTCCCGGAAGGTCTTGCGCCAGGGAGAACAGTAAGGGTTCAAGAGCAACTGCAAACAAGGCCATTGACATCGGGCAACCTTGTCGTACCGACCGAGCGATATTAATAGGTTTACTGAGTTGTCCGTTGAGACAGATCTTGGACGTACCGTTTCGCAGCAGGAGTGTAACAGTGTCAATAACTTTCCGTGGAAAGTTCATTGCTGCCATCGCGCACAGAAGATATGAGTGACTGATTTTATCGAATGCTTTCTCAAAATCTAACGAGACTAGAGCGCATCGCATGTCGCAAGCGGCGGCTGTAGCTATGATATCTCTATATGCACTTAACGTCTGCTGTATGTTTCTAGAGTTCCCAACGCTCGTCTGGTAGGCCCCCGTGACAGTACTAAGTACCGTACTGAATCGCTGCATCATGACCCGCGCGAATATCTTATAATCGGTATTAAGTAACGTAAGCGGTCGGAGATTGTCGACTGTCTTTCCCGCTGGGGTTTTGGGTACCAATACCACTATGCCTTCACAGAATTCCCTTAAGATATCACTTCCAGCCTTTAAGATATCATTACAGACCAAGGTCAACTTTGGAACTAAATGGTGACGAAAGGTTCGATAAAACTCAGCCGGTAATCCGTCGGGGCCAGGCGATTTATTCTGTGGGCTCCCTCGAATGGCGTCCTCTACTTCATCTTCATTTGTGACTGCAGCGAGGCCGTCTGCTTCTACCGTGGTCAATGTCGCAAAACGGCGTGCCAGAAGGACGTGCTGCGCCGCCATATCCACTGGGTGTTCCGTGAACTGTGCTGTGAAATGTTTGTAAATCTCGTCTCGTATGTCGCGCTGGTGGTTTAGGAATCGACCATCTGCAGTGTGCAGTTCTGTCAATATCTTTCTGCGCCCCCTTTTCTGTTCGCGAATAACATGGTACATTGATGTCGTTTCGTCCTGTACAGCGTTTTGCAGACGCGTCCTGACTTTACAGCCTTCCAATTGCTTCCGTTTAAGGGTTAGAATCGTAGCCTGTATTCTTTTAATATGCATACGATTTGCTATTACTGTTGCATCTTCTCGATATAAATCTCTCAAACACTGAAAGTAAAATTCCAGGGTTTGCTTCTGCCAGGCACATCGATCTCGGGAATAATTCTTCATCGCTTTTGTTAAGGCGGGTTTCGCACATTTTACCCACCACGTAATGGCAGAATCGTACGCGGGAAACTTTCGTTCGCAGGCTGCCCACGTATTGCGGAAGACTGTGTGACACCCGGGTTCTGGTAAACACGCTACATTTAGTTTCCAGGGTCCTCTTGCCCTGTACGTCCCTTGTGTGGCTAAATTGACGGTACATATATATGCCACATGATCTGTGAAGACAGTCGGCCATAGCTCAGCCTGCAAAACATGTTCCCTCATACTTGATAATGCGTAGATTCTATCGATGCGGCTAGCTGAGTGGCCAGTAACGTAAGTGAATCCGGGCCTGTCACCGTGTCGAAGCTCCCACGTGTCTATTAAATTCAACTCGTCAATGAGATTGCGAAGCTCGGCGGACGGATTGAAGTTCGGCGTCTGGTCTTTGGGACTGAGGACACAGTTAAAGTCACCAGCGAATATAAGTTGTTCCGAAGGTGGTGTAAAAAGTGGCACAATGTCATCTTTAAAAAACTCTGCTCTCTGTCGGCGTCTCCCAGAGCCGGATGGGGCGTAGAGATTGATAAATCTAGTAGTATCGATAGTAGTCGCTATACCTCTGCCAGACGCCAGGCGCTCGACATGTGACATCACTATCCCTTCCTTAGCCATGATCGCCGTCCCTGGATCAGAGCCATGTCCAGGATTAACGACGGCATTGTAGCCTGTGATACGGTCAAGGTTAATATTGGTCACTTCCTGCAGCATGATGAGATCAATATCAGCGGCATAGAGAAAATCTTGAAGATTTGTTAAGTTTAGTGGGCTACTGATCTTATTGATGTTCAATGTCGCAATTCGGTAAGCTTGCAAGGACGGCATGAGAACAGAGATCTAGGTGACAATAAGCCGAGTATGGATGTTAATGGCGAACATCCTCTAAAAGAAGTCTACGTCATTAGCCACTGTGCCGACGCCGGCGGTAGCCGTTTGTTGCTGGTGGGACACAGCAGCTTGAGCTTCCGATAACGGACTATCTGTACGTCGCCGATCCTTTACGAAATCATCTTCCCGACCACCCTCTTCCACGTCATCCGACCAATCACACACGAACCTGTCCGCTGGCAAACCGCAATCCGAGAGCTTGGATACGTCAGATACAGGGGTCTGATCCATTGCATCTGTTATCGCAGGGTCGCCGGAGGGTAATCGTCCGTGATCAGTGTCCGATTCGTCCGTCCGGGATGTTTTTGTCGTTTTGCTGGTTGCTGACGACGGTGGTTCAGTCTCTTCAGTCAGTTTCTGTCGTACGTGGTTCGCTTTTTCACGCAATATTGGCGCCTTTGCTTCGGCCCCTTGATGTGCTAGGCGGCGTTTCTTCTGTGATTTGGGAGACCGCGGGGGCTGTTGGCCAGCCAGCTCGTTCGACTCCACCCGGTCCACGTCGGACTTGTCGTCTCGAACCGGAACGCCCGCCGGAATACTGTCGGTGTCCGGTTGGTGCCCCTGCTCCGAGTGAGTATCGCCCCCCTTTGAGGTGTGTGAAGAAGGAACAGTTGGGACGTCGTTCGCATCCATCGGCGTGACGCCTTCCTGCACTTCGCGCAGACTCTCTAGCGGAACATCGAAACTAGGGTCCGAGGTAACGTTAGCCCGGGCGGCGGCGACGTATGATATAGGCAACGTAGACGTCGGGCCCTGCTGCGCACGCTCACCGGCCGGTATTTGCGCCACGCGCCGTTGGACACATTGAGCACGGATATGTTCGGTGGAACCACATCCCGCACAGGTTCTCGGCTGCCCATCATAAATCACAATGGCTCTGTAGCCACACACAGTGACGTAGGACGGAATGTGCTTCAACATATCAATCTTCACCTGCCGGACACCGTTTAACACCGGGAAAATGTGCATATTCGACCACTTTTCTGCCGTATTGCTGATGACCGTTCCATATTCCCTCAATTTGGCATTAATTTGATCAGCGGATATTTCAAAGGGTAATTCGAATATTCGAACAGTTCTGACTCCAAGACCGGCAAGCGAAACTCTGACATCACCAACATTGCCGTCAGAATGGTTAAACTTTAAAACTCCTCCACAAGATTGAATGACCTGCTCGCATTTCTCGGATCTCAACAATTTTAGGTAGACCGTACTGCTGACGATAGAAAGGTGAATGCCAACCATATCATCAATAGTGATTTTCATAACGTCTCTAATAAATAACTCAACTTCAAAGGACTTCGGTCGTGCATAGTGCGGGTCAAAACTCAATTTCAATGTGTCTTTCCGTATAAGTTGATCCATTATAATCGATGGCAATTCATCACTCCACACTACAACAACGCAGCAAAGCGCACACTTACCAAACCGCACGCGACCGCCACAGGCGAGAGCGTAAACAACCTGCGTCCGACCGCCACGGCCGCTGCCGGCTGACTGACCCCTAGACCAACGAGCCCTGTGACACGGCGAATGCCAATTATTCCAGTCCATCGATGTCGTCCAGGGTGCCCTGGAAGTCTTGTGTACGCTGGCGGGATGGGGCCGGCGCGAATTCCCGCGGTCGGCGGCCTTCCTGGGCTACTGGTACCTTCATGTAGAGCTGCCGCTGGGCTCGCACTGCCTGCTGTTGAGAAAGTGATTGCTTTTGCTGATATGACTTGCAATAACGACTGCGCGAAACGCCGCTATCTTGTTAGGGGTGCTACGGGAGACACCCTCTCGAGCACCCCGAAGACTTCTTGAGCCCTCGGCTGTGATGGGTTCCAGGCTGACAAAAGAACTGTCGTGTGTGCATTCGCGAACGAGAGAAAGTCTGAGGCAAGTTCGAGTGAACAAGGATGGACTCCCCGGGTCCGTCGTTTCCGTAGTGTAGCGGTTATCACGTCTGCTTCACACGCAGAAGGTCCCCGGTTCGATCCCGGGCGGGAACAGTATTTTCCTGCCTATGTCGTATTGTCCTCCAATGAGCCACGTCGTCTGTGGATCTGCTGCATGTCCCTTCGTTTTGCAAGTACCACATTTATTGAATTTTTTAGTT
The DNA here is from genome assembly GCF_021461385.2 of Schistocerca piceifrons. Lineage (NCBI taxonomy): Eukaryota > Metazoa > Arthropoda > Insecta > Orthoptera > Acrididae > Schistocerca > Schistocerca piceifrons. The sequence goes on along the minus strand of NC_060139.1, from coordinate 41,959,092 downwards.
ACGATGGCAACATCACTACAAGTTGTCTGTGAAGTAAGGTGCACACAAGCAGTTTCCGTGGTGTAGCGGTTATCACGTCTGCCTAACACGCAGAAGGTCCCCGGTTCGATCCCGGGCGGAAACACTTTTTCATCACTTTAAGCAAGACGTACTAACATGCATCTGCTACCATCTGTACCCGAATCCTTCGTAATCGCCTTCACGCGTCGGACCCGAGTGCCAATTGCTCACATCGAATAAGAAATTCATTTGATATTGACGGCGAGCTTTTTGCGCTGACTCAGCCACTGACGTGCGATCAGTTTGCACAAAACGCTAGGGCTCGTCCGGGATTTGAACCCGGGACCTCCTGCACCCTAAGCAGGAATCATACCCCTAGACCAACGAGCCCTGTACCACGGCGACTGCCAATTATTCCAGTCCCTCGATGTCGTCCAGGGTGCCCTGGAAGTCTCGTGTACGCTGGCGGGATGGGGCCGGCGCGAATTCCCGCGGCCGGCGGCCTTCCTGGGCTACTGGTACCTTCATGTAGAGCTGCCGCTGGGCTCGCACTGCCTGCTGTTGAGAAAGTGATTGCTTTTGCTGATATGACTTGCAATAACGACTGCGCGAAACGCCGCTATCTCGTTAGGGGTGCTACGGCAGACACCCTCTCGAGCACCCCGAAGACTTCTTGAGCCCTCGGCTGTGATGGGTTCCAGGCTGATAAAAGAAATGTCGTCTGTGCATTCGCACTGCCTGCTGCTGAGAAAGTGATTGCTTTTGCTGATATGACTTGCAATAACGACTGCGCGAATCGCCGCTATCTCGTTAGGGGTGCTACGGCAGACACCCTCTCGAGCACCCCGAAGACTTCTTGAGCCCTCGGCTGTGATGGGTTCCAGGCTGATAAAAGAAATGTCGTCTGTGCATTCGCACTGCCTGCTGCTGAGAAAGTGATTGCTTTTGCTGATATGACTTGCAATAACGACTGCGCGAATCGCCGCTGTCTCGTTAGGGGTGCTACGGCAGACACCCTCTCGAGCACCCCGAAGACTTCTTGAGCCCTCGGCTGTGATGGGTTCCAGGCTGATAAAAGAAATGTCGTCTGTGCATTCGCACTGCCTGCTGCTGAGAAAGTGATTGCTTTTGCTGATATGACTTGCAATAACGACTGCGCGAAACGCCGCTGTCTCGTTAGGGGTGCTACGGCAGACACCCTCTCGAGCACCCCGAAGACTTCTTGAGCCCTCGGCTGTGATGGGTTCCAGGCTGACAAAAGAACTGTCGTGTGTGCATTCGCACTGCCTGCTGCTGAGAAAGTGATTGCTTTTGCTGATATGACTTGCAATAACAACTGCGCGAAACGCCGCTATTTCGTTAGGGGTGCTACGGCAGACACCCTCTCGAGCACGCCGAAGACTTCTTGAGACCTCGGCTGTGATGGGTTCCAGACTGACAAAAGAAATGTCGTCTGTGCATTCGCACTGCCTGCTGCTGAGAAAGTGATTGCTTTTGCTGATATGACTTGCAATAACGACTGCGCGAAACGCCGCTATCTCGTTAGGGGTGCTACGGCAGACACCCTCTCGAGCACCCCGAAGACTTCTTGAGCCCTCGGCTGTGATGGGTTCCAGGCTGACAAAAGAACTGTCGTGTGTGCATTCGCGGACGCGAGAAAGGCTGAGGCACTTTGGAGTGAACAAGGATGGACTCCTCGGGCCCGTCGTTTCCGTAGTGTAGCGGTTATCACGTCTGCTTCACACGCAGAAGGTCCCCGGTTCGATCCCGGGCGGGAACAGTATTTTCCTGCCTATGTCGTATTGTCCTCCAATGAGCCACGTCGTGTGTGGATCTGCTGCATGTCCCTTCGTTTTGCAAGTACCACATTTATTGAATTTTTTAGTTACGATGGCAACATCACTACAAGTTGTCTGAGAAGTAATGTGCACACGAGCAGTTTCCGTGGTGTAGCGGTTATCACGTCTGCCTAACACGCAGAAGGTCCCCGGTTCGATCCCGGGCGGAAACACTTTTTCATCACTTTAAGCAAGACGTACTAACATGCATCTGCTACCATCTGTACCCGAAACCTTCGTAATCGCCTTCACGCGTCGGACCCGAGTGTCAGTTGCTCACATCGAATAAGAAATTCATTTGATATTGACGGCGAGCTTTTTGCGCTGCCTCAGCCACTGACGTGCGATCAGTTTGCACAAAACGCTAGGGCTCGTCCGGGATTTGAACCCGGGACCTCCTGCACCCTAAGCAGGAATCATACCCCTAGACCAACTTTTTTTTTTTTTTTTCGGCGCCCCTCTCTCTTTGCGAGCATCTTTGCTCATACTGACTGGCAAGGCGCGCACCTCAAACGTCGCAGAGCAATGCTTTTGGCTTCATGCTCTGCTGGGAGAAGAGGAAAAGGGAAGCTGTAAGTAGCAATGACAGGAAGTAATCATTTTCCCGCTGAAGCGTTGAAACGTTGCGGATAACAAACAAGATATACGTTGGCGCCCTAGCAACAGCACCACCATCAGTCACAGAAAATTAAATGCCCCCGGTGAGGATCGAACTCACGACCTTAAGATTATGAGACTTACGCGCTGCCTACTGCGCTACCTTTTTTTTCTTCTTTTTTATCCCGTTTTTTGCCTGTGACCGCTTGTTGTGTTTTTGTGTCTTTTTGGAAGCCATCAGTAGGCGCATGACGGGGACAAAGAGGGCAGGGGTCGAAGGACTTGAGGCCTGGCCACGATGCCCCCGCCATTACTCCCACCGAATGGCTCCTTCAGTACATTTTACATGTTATAGAAAAGCGGTTGTAGTCGTGTGTCGTCTTTGCCTGCTCTTTTTATTATGGTGCTGAGCACTGTTTGTACGACGTCTGGGTGGAGATCTCATTGGAAGGCTGTCATGCGAGTGATAATTCAACAGTCATTCGAGTAGGAAACATGTTATTTTACTGCAATACACCTCCAGCATTTATGAGACACATATTGGGGGGACCGACATAACAGAAATGGATAAAAGAAGAGGCATTTCCTTCATCTTGAACGTAGATCTCATACTTCATTCCTTCAGTACCCCTAAAATATTAACTTTATTGTTAGACTGTGCTTTTTAACGATCACCTATTCTTTCGAATAAAATGATCAACATGTTTCCATACATTTTCCTGTGGTCTGCATAGTGCTTAACTTTACTGTACTCCATTTTCATAAAAAGCTTGAATTCCGTTTCATCGTCACCACCTATTTTATTGATAATGTAATGGACAAACTGTCCCATTAACCAGTGTATTGCATTATTTTTGGTTTTGGGGTAATACTTAATTTCAGGTCTGAGAAGCATCATAGGAGTAATAGAATTGGGTGACGTTCGTTGCAGTAGTGCAAGACTTTTCCTGAGCCAAATCCAATTGTTGAAATTTCCACCACACGTGAATCTATTAATCACGGTGTCAACCAGTTTACATGTCCGACATAAGGGGGTTTCAGCTTTCCCAATTTTATAAAGCCGTTCGTTGGTGCTGACAATATCATTGACGGCTTTGTACCATGCCGTTACCACATGTGAATTGAGCCCGTTAAAGCTAATATTCTCCCAAATTGCATCCCAGTTGTAATTCATATATTTCGTGGCAATTTTATTTTGGCCTTCGTATTGTTGTCTTTCTCTCATGATATCTCGGGCTGCAATGTGCAGTGAAGTTCTGAGTTTCTCGTTAACATAGCTCAATTCTGTGTACAAGATCCTAACGTATCGCAGTCGGGGATTAATCTTTTGTACGTCTGCCGGTGGCTGAAGGCTTTCTGGTTGGACACATTGAAACAATTGTGTAGTAATACTGCCTGGGTTGGCGTGAAATATGCTTAAAGACCGTTTTATGAAAAGCGCAGAAGCTTTATTACGTAAGTCCACCAGTCCGAGGCCTCCATTTCTAGGATGTAAGGTCGCAGTTTTTAGGTTAACCCTGTAGATTTCCCCCTTCCATAAGAAATTTGCCACTCTCGACATTATTTTCTGAGCTATCAACTTCGGCAAGGGAAAAACTTGTGCCATATAGAATGCCTTTGAGAGAATGCATAAGTTAATGAACTTGACCCTCTGAACCTGGTTCATAAGTCGTTGTGTGTTCTCAATGAGTCCGCCTTGAATCTTTGTGGAAACCTCTTTCCAGTTGAGGGCTGTCATCCTCATGGGACATGCCGTCAGGATTGTCCCCAGGGTTTTATGGGTGGAAACTGACTTCGCCCAATCGATGTGTATCCGGTCAAGACCCCGCATCCCCAAGATTGTACTTTTATTTTCGTTCTTTGTCGCACCCGATGCGCGGCAGTAGTTTTGAAGAATGGCCCCTAGTCGAATTACATCATCTTGCCCTCTTATGGCGACACCAACATCGTCAGCATAGGCTCTCACTACAGTTTTCCTACCAGTTATAGTTATGCCCTTTAACCTTTCATGAACACTTCGTAAAAAGGGCTCTAACGACACAACAAACATAAACATAGATAAGGGACTTCCCTGTGGAATGCCGCGGTTTATTGGAATTTGCCGCGACAGCTGACAGTTGACGGCTAATTTAGCGTGCAGACCAGTAGCAATGTTTTTTATAACATTAACAGTTTTGTGGACAAATCCCATTTTTGTCAGTACCTCAAACAGGAAACGGTGATTCACCGAGTCGAAAGCCTTATTAAAATCTATAAAGAGTAGAGCACATTTGATATTGGAAACTGATGCTAAGGTGATGATGTCTCTATATTCAGAAATTGTATTAAAAATACTTCTATTTGCTGCACATGACTGATGTTGACTAATTAATTTGTCGGTCAGAGGGGAAAGTCTCGTTTTTAAAATCCTGCATACTATTTTGTAGTCAGAGTTTAAAAGTGAAATAGGGCGGTAATTGTTTACACTTTTCGTTCCTTTGTTTTTCGGTATAAGTACAATTTTGCTATCTTTAAAATCTTCAGGTACCGTCTGCTCGTTAAAAATCTCATTGACAATGCATGTAAAAGTGTCACCAATTAAAAACCAGAATTTTAAGTAAAATTCTACAGGCAGTCCGTCGGGTCCAGCAGATTTATTTAACGGGGACTTGGTTATTATCTCACGAACCTCTTCGTTACTGACTTCAGAAAGGATTTCGTCGTTTTCAGAACTCGTCAATTGTGGGGATAAAACACTGAGAACCTCTTGCAGAGACCCCTCGTGAGGTGGGCTGGAAGAATATAATGCTTGGTAGTATTGGTATACTGCATTGAGAATCTCCTTCTGAGACGTTAGTGTTGTCCCATTGAATGTTTTAATTGCACTAATGACAGTTCGTCGCCTATTCTTTGCATGCCGAAGCAGATGATATAAGGATGTTGTTTCATCATCTACCACCGACTTCGTCTTTGACTTCAGTTTTAAGCCTTCCATCTGCTGTCTTTCAAAGGCGAGTAATTTCGCTTTGGTGTGTTTGATGTCGTGTAATCTAATGGTTGACACGTTTGCCTGTTCATAGAGGTCCCGCAACAATCTGTAATAAAATTCCATACTGTTTTTTAACTCCCGCGCTCTTTCTCTGCTGTATCTGATACACACTTTTCTCAGTCTCGGTTTTGCAACCTTAATCCACCAATCTAATACTGTGGGGTGCCTGTTAATCGATCGCAGACATAAGGTCCACGCTTCCGATAGTGTGTCTGCCAAATCTTGCTCTTTTAAGAGAGAGACATTTAGATGCCACAGGTTCCTAAAAATCTTAATCGGCTGTGGAGCTAAATTAATGCACGCCTTCATACTGCAGTGGTCACTAAAATATACAGGTACAATTTCTGAATTAAGTAGACATCGTTCTAAGTTTTGGGAAACATAAATTCTGTCTATTCTACTGCGCGAAGTCTGTGTTATATACGTATATTCAACATTCGTTGGATATTTTAGTTCCCAAGCGTCTTTAAGTTTTAAGTCGGTTACTAGGCGTTTCAGTTCCAACGAACCGTTAAAGTGTGGTTGTTGATCCTTACGATTTAACACACAATTAAAATCACCGCCCATTATAAAACTGTTTGGGTTTCGACGTAATAAATATATAATTTCCTCTTTATAAAATGCTGCCCTGTCCTGTCTATTACTATGTCCTGAGGGCGCATATAAGTTAATCAATGTGGTACCTAAAACGTTTATACTAATGGCCCTTCCAGATTCCAAACGCTCTACTTGAGACACGGGAATTCCTTCCCTGAGCAGAAACGCTGTTCCTGTATGTGTTTCACAAGATACGTTGACAATGGCGGTGTATCCTGGTATTGCAAGAGACGTCGTTACAACCTCCTGTAGCAACGCGATATCGGTTCCAGAGTCATACAAAAATTCCTTGAGAGCAGCTAGCTTTAATGAGGTTCGAATTTTATTTATATTTATCGTCGTGATAGAGTATGCTTGCATCTGTAACTGGCTAGTGGCCACCTACAACCTTGGTCAAAAATTGTTGTACTTTTGGTATGCTGAAAACCGTTTTAGAACTACAGGCGTTTAGAATTCCGCATTATTCCTCGTAACACGGTTGCTAAACGTTAGCTTGTCTTCCATTGTTATCCCGTACCTTAGGACTGAGGGGCTGTTCGACATTGAGTGTATCAGGAGGCTCATCTGGAGCACCTTCCCGGACAATGTCATATCGTATATTGTTCTGCGATTTGACATCTGACTTTTCGGCTTTTTATTTGGCGTGGATGCGAGAAACAGTAAGATTCGGTTGTGGTTTTAGCGGACGGCGGTGGACGCCCTGAGAGCCCTGACCTGATTTTGTTGTGGCAATACTCGGCGTGGCAGCTTCAGCAACAGTGTCGCGAGAGATCTGGTTTGTAAACACTGCCTGCTGTTTACATGCTACCTTCGTTTGTTGTGATGCTTGCGACGGTGTTTGCTTATTTTCCGGTTCAGGAGTAAACACTTCCTCTTGGTTACACTCCGGTGTCGGTTGTTGTGGTGTTGCGGTGTCGCGGTGTTGTTGTTCTACCGCTTCCGCGAACTTCCCGTCTGTAAACAGCTGATTATCGCTGTTTACAGCTGGGCAAGTTGTCACTGCCTCGGGGACTTCTACTTTCTCGCTGTCGGCAGCGGCCGTTTCATTTTCTGGCAATGAGCGAAATGTATCAGAAACTGTGATTAAATCCACTTGCATTTCGTCTTGGGGCACAGGCAGAGGTTCATCGCTAGCTTTCTGTTTACGTACAGCAGGAGATTGTCGGGAGGTTTCATCATCGGAATGATCATCTGTATGTTCAAGTGGTCGTTTCTTGTTTAGTACGTCCAACTCTCGGGCAGAAGAATCACAATTCAAGCGTGGTACCAGGGGTGGAAAATCACTACCATCAACAGCAATATTTCCAGAACTAGGTACAGGATCCGAACCCTCGCCCTCTTTGGCTGTATTATCAGTTGCCAAAACTTCGCTCAAGGTCATCTTGCGGCGTTGGACTAAATTCGTTTTTAGTACAAAAACACGACGAGGACAGTCCTGCCTTAAATGACCCGATTCATTGCATATATGGCACGTAGGGGTTTGACCAGTATAAATCACGTGGGCTTTATGCCCGTCAACAGTTATATGAGATGGGATATTCGACTTTACTTCCATCTCTACCGAATGAATACCATTGAAGCTCTGAATTTTAAATTGCTTCGACCACCGTTCGTTAACTATATCCTTAACCTCACCATATTGAGACAGGGCAACCTTGATTTTCTCATTATCTATCTCGATAGGTAAATTTAACACCCGCACAGATCTATAAAGAGCATCAGCTCTCCTGATAGCTACTTTACTTGTAGTGCCGTCTCTATGCAAAAATTCTACATGATACCCGAATTTTCCAATAATCTTATCTACCGAAACGGGGCTCAAAAATTTTACGAAAACACAGTAGTTGTCAGTATCGAGCTGAGTGGTATGCACCATATCAGAATTAATGCCAAGTACCTGATCAAGCCAATCATGATTTCCAGAGCAGTCGGCTGAACACGTCGTGTTTCCTTGGCGAACGCAAAAACCAGCGTATTCTTCCTCACAGTTGTAGCCATGGTATGCAGAAATCAAGGGGAGATTCCGGCAATTACCGAAAACTCCACAAACGAGAAATGAACGTCGGTAGAAAACACACAACATAACACAGTAGGCAGAATAAACACAAGTTACACAAGAAGAAAAATCACAAAAAACAAGGACACCGAAACGCAAATGTAAACACTGGCGAAGCACTGACTACGCACAGCAAACAGCGGCACGTCCGTACGCGTCGGCAGCTAGAGCCAGAATGAGCCCTGTGACACGGCGAATGACAATTATTTCAGTCCCTCGATGTCGTCCAGGGTGCCCTGACAGTCTCGTGTAGGCTGGCGGGATGGGGGCGGCGCGAATTCCCGCGGTCGGCGACCTTGATGCCGCTGGGCTCGCACTGCCTGCTGCTGAGAAAGTGATTGCTTTTGCTGATATGACTTGCAATAACGACTGCGCGAAACGCCGCTATCTCGTTAGGGGTGCTACGGCAGACACCCTCTCGAGCACCCCGAAGACTTCTTGAGCCCTCGGCTGTGATGGGTTCCAGGCTGACAAAAGAACTGTCGTGTGTGCTTTCGCGGACGAGAGAAAGGCTGATGCAAGTTGGAGGATGGACTCCTCGGGTCCGTCGTTTCCGTAGTGTAGCGGTTACCACGTCTGCCGAACACGCAGAAGGTCCCCGGTTCGATCCCGGGCGGAAACACTTTTTCATCACTTTAAGCAAGACTTACTAACATGCATCTGTTACCATCTGTACCCGAAACCTTCGTAATCGCCTTCACGCGTCGGACCACAGCGTCAATTGCTCACACCAAATAAGAAATTCATTTGATATTGACGGCGAGCTTTTTGCGCTGACTCAGCCACCGACGTGCGATCAATTTGCACAAAACGCTAGGGCTCGTCCGGGATTTGACCCCGGGACCTCCTGCACCCTAAGCAGGAATCATATCCCTAGACCAACGAGCCCTGTGACACGGCGAATGCCAATTATTTCAGTCCCTCGATGTCGTCCAGGGTGCCCTGGAAGTCTCGTGTACGCTGGCGGGATGGGGCCGGCGCGAATTCCCGCGGTCGGCGGCCTTCCTGGGCTACTGGTACCTTCATGTAGAGCTGCCGCTGGGCTCGCACTGCCTGCTGTTGAGAAAGTGATTGCTTTTGCTGATATGACTTGCAATAACGACTGCGCGAAACGCCGCTATCTCGTTAGGGGTGCTACGGCAGACACCCTCTCGAGCACCCCGAAGACTTCTTGAGCCCTCGGCTGTGATGGGTTCCAGGGTGACAAAAGAACTAGCGTGTGTGCATTCGCGGACGAGAGAAAGGCTGAGGCAAGTTGGAGTGAACAAGGATGGACTCCTCGGGTCCGTCGTTTCCGTAGTGACCTACTCTATCAAACGGCTTCTCGAAGTATAATGAAACTGATGCCCGTTTAATTCGGCAGACACATGCAGTTGAAACTATGTACCTATAGTCGCATATATTCTGATGGATGTTTCTGTCTTTGCCTACACCTGTTTGGTAACTACCAGTTATAGAGTGTATTACCCTTTTCATTGTTCTCGCTAATACGCGGGCCATGATCTTGTAATCACTGTTGAGTAATGTAATTGGATGCAAAAACTCCTTTGCTAACTGAGTTTTTTGGAATTACAACTCTTATCCATTAAGTAAATTCTTTAGGAACGTGACATTTTCGCCGCTGGGCTCGCACTGCCTGCTGTTGAGAAAGTGATTGCTTTTGCTGATATGACTTGCAATAACGACTGCGCGAAACGCCGCTATCTCGTTAGGGGTGCTACGGCAGACACCCTCTCGAGCACCCCGAAGACTTCTTGAGCCCTCGGCTGTGATGGGTTCCAGGGTGACAAAAGAACTAGCGTGTGTGCATTCGCGGACGAGAGAAAGGCTGAGGCAAGTTGGAGTGAACAAGGATGGACTCCTCGGGTCCGTCGTTTCCGTAGTGACCTACTCCCGTTTAATTCGGCAGACACATGCAGTTGAAACTATGTACCTATAGTCGCATATATTCTGATGGATGTTTCTGTCTTTGCCTACACCTGTTTGGTAACTACCAGTTATAGAGTGTATTACCCTTTTCATTGTTCTCGCTAATACGCGGGCCATGATCTTGTAATCACTGTTGAGTAATGTAATTGGATGCAAAAACTCCTTTGCTAACTGAGTTTTTTGGAATTACAACTCTTATCCATTAAGTAAATTCTTTAGGAACGTGACATTTTCGCCGCTGGGCTCGCACTGCCTGCTGTTGAGAAAGTGATTGCTTTTGCTGATATGACTTGCAATAACGACTGCGCGAAACGCCGCTATCTCGTTAGGGGTGCTACGGCAGACACCCTCTCGAGCACCCCGAAGACTTCTTGAGCCCTCGGCTGTGATGGGTTCCAGGGTGACAAAAGAACTAGCGTGTGTGCATTCGCGGACGAGAGAAAGGCTGAGGCAAGTTGGAGTGAACAAGGATGGACTCCTCGGGTCCGTCGTTTCCGTAGTGACCTACTCTATCAAACGGCTTCTCGAAGTATAATGAAACTGATGCCCGTTTAATTCGGCAGACACATGCAGTTGAAACTATGTACCTATAGTCGCATATATTCTGATGGATGTTTCTGTCTTTGCCTACACCTGTTTGGTAACTACCAGTTATAGAGTGTATTACCCTTTTCATTGTTCTCGCTAATACGCGGGCCATGATCTTGTAATCACTGTTGAGTAATGTAATTGGATGCAAAAACTCCTTTGCTAACTGAGTTTTTTGGAATTACAACTCTTATCCATTAAGTAAATTCTTTAGGAACGTGACATTTTCGCCGCTGGGCTCGCACTGCCTGCTGTTGAGAAAGTGATTGCTTTTGCTGATATGACTTGCAATAACGACTGCGCGAAACGCCGCTATCTCGTTAGGGGTGCTACGGCAGACACCCTCTCGAGCACCCCGAAGACTTCTTGAGCCCTCGGCTGTGATGGGTTCCAGGGTGACAAAAGAACTAGCGTGTGTGCATTCGCGGACGAGAGAAAGGCTGAGGCAAGTTGGAGTGAACAAGGATGGACTCCTCGGGTCCGTCGTTTCCGTAGTGACCTACTCCCGTTTAATTCGGCAGACACATGCAGTTGAAACTATGTACCTATAGTCGCATATATTCTGATGGATGTTTCTGTCTTTGCCTACACCTGTTTGGTAACTACCAGTTATAGAGTGTATTACCCTTTTCATTGTTCTCGCTAATACGCGGGCCATGATCTTGTAATCACTGTTGAGTAATGTAATTGGATGCAAAAACTCCTTTGCTAACTGAGTTTTTTGGAATTACAACTCTTATCCATTAAGTAAATTCTTTAGGAACGTGACATTTTCGCCGCTGGGCTCGCACTGCCTGCTGTTGAGAAAGTGATTGCTTTTGCTGATATGACTTGCAATAACGACTGCGCGAAACGCCGCTATCTCGTTAGGGGTGCTACGGCAGACACCCTCTCGAGCACCCCGAAGACTTCTTGAGCCCTCGGCTGTGATTGGTTCCAGGGTGACAAAAGAACTAGCGTGTGTGCATTCGCGGACGAGAGAAAGGCTGAGGCAAGTTGGAGTGAACAAGGATGGACTCCTCGGGTCCGTCGTTTCCGTAGTGACCTACTCTATCAAACGGCTTCTCGAAGTATAATGAAACTGATGCCCGTTTAATTCGGCAGACACATGCAGTTGAAACTATGTACCTATAGTCGCATATATTCTGATGGATGTTTCTGTCTTTGCCTACACCTGTTTGGTAACTACCAGTTATAGAGTGTATTACCCTTTTCATTGTTCTCGCTAATACGCGGGCCATGATCTTGTAATCACTGTTGAGTAATGTAATTGGATGCAAAAACTCCTTTGCTAACTGAGTTTTTTGGAATTACAACTCTTATCCATTAAGTAAATTCTTTAGGAACGTGACATTTTCGCCGCTGGGCTCGCACTGCCTGCTGTTGAGAAAGTGATTGCTTTTGCTGATATGACTTGCAATAACGACTGCGCGAAACGCCGCTATCTCGTTAGGGGTGCTACGGCAGACACCCTCTCGAGCACCCCGAAGACTTCTTGAGCCCTCGGCTGTGATGGGTTCCAGGGTGACAAAAGAACTAGCGTGTGTGCATTCGCGGACGAGAGAAAGGCTGAGGCAAGTTGGAGTGAACAAGGATGGACTCCTCGGGTCCGTCGTTTCCGTAGTGACCTACTCTATCAAACGGCTTCTCGAAGTATAATGAAACTGATGCCCGTTTAATTCGGCAGACACATGCAGTTGAAACTATGTACCTATAGTCGCATATATTCTGATGGATGTTTCTGTCTTTGCCTACACCTGTTTGGTAACTACCAGTTATAGAGTGTATTACCCTTTTCATTGTTCTCGCTAATACGCGGGCCATGATCTTGTAATCACTGTTGAGTAATGTAATTGGATGCAAAAACTCCTTTGCTAACTGAGTTTTTTGGAATTACAACTCTTATCCATTAAGTAAATTCTTTAGGAACGTGACATTTTCGCCGCTGGGCTCGCACTGCCTGCTGTTGAGAAAGTGATTGCTTTTGCTGATATGACTTGCAATAACGACTGCGCGAAACGCCGCTATCTCGTTAGGGGTGCTACGGCAGACACCCTCTCGAGCACCCCGAAGACTTCTTGAGCCCTCGGCTGTGATGGGTTCCAGGGTGACAAAAGAACTAGCGTGTGTGCATTCGCGGACGAGAGAAAGGCTGAGGCAAGTTGGAGTGAACAAGGATGGACTCCTCGGGTCCGTCGTTTCCGTAGTGACCTACTCTATCAAACGGCTTCTCGAAGTATAATGAAACTGATGCCCGTTTAATTCGGCAGACACATGCAGTTGAAACTATGTACCTATAGTCGCATATATTCTGATGGATGTTTCTGTCTTTGCCTACACCTGTTTGGTAACTACCAGTTATAGAGTGTATTACCCTTTTCATTGTTCTCGCTAATACGCGGGCCATGATCTTGTAATCACTGTTGAGTAATGTAATTGGATGCAAAAACTCCTTTGCTAACTGAGTTTTTTGGAATTACAACTCTTATCCATTAAGTAAATTCTTTAGGAACGTGACATTTTCGTTCACAGTTCTTTGAACATGTATAGCATCTTGCTTTCAGTTGTGCCCAGAACACTTGGTAGAATTCGACGAAGATACTATCAGCTCCCGAAGATTTAATTTTAGGACTCTGTGCTACTGCATCTTTCATTTCGTCCTCCTTTGTCTCATCTGTGATATTTTCTGCATGCTGTGCGCTAATTCTGCCTGATACGTTCCTAACAAGATATTCCCGCGCCTTGATGTCGGTGTAACTGATATGTGTTTGTGAACCGCATCTTTATTTTCACTCTGTTTTGTGAAACTCGTTCCACTAGTTAACTTCCGTCAAAATGTTTCTGTTTGCTCTGTTATTATCACGTATCACATGGTGCATATCCGTTTCTTCCCATTTTGTGATGTTTTGTATGCTTGCTCTTATTTTAAAACCTTGTGATTGTCGCGCGCTTCAGCACTACAAGTTTTGCTTTGATTTTCTGAATCCGGGTATAGTTCTCCATTACTCGTGTGTCCAAGTCTGTAAGGCAGCTAAACTAAAACTCAGTCGTCTTTTTAATCCAGAAGGTTTTCTGTCGTGAGTAGTCGATCGGCATTCTTCGTATTCTAGGATTAACACACTGCAGCCACCAAGCTATGGCAGGACTGTATTGCGGGAATCTTTTTTCGAAATTTTTCCATGCATAATAAATACCACGTGACATTCCTTATCTTGTAGGAGTGTAGTGTTAAGCTTCCATGTGCCCCTATCTCGGTAGCCGGCCGGGGTAGCCGAGCGTTTCTAGGCGCTACAGTCTGGAACAACGCGACCGCTGCGGTCGTAGGTTCGAATCCTGCCTCGGGCATGGGTGTGTGTGATGTCCTTAGGTCAGTTAGGTTTAAGTAGTTCTACGTTCTAGGGGACTGATGACCCCAGAAGTTAAGTCCCATAGTGCTCAGAGCCATTTGAACCATTTTTGAACCTATCTCGGTAAGTCTCTTATGTTTCCAAGAACGATTTCATTTTTAAAAAATTCCGCTGTAGCGCGCCTGTTATTGTTGCCATACGGAGAATAACGTTGAGATGCGGGCGTTATTAACGGTCGCCGCAATGCCTCTACGGTTTGCAAGTTTTTCTATTTGTGTGACATGGACGTCTTCTTTCGTGAGAACGATGGTTCCCAGCTTTGCACAGATGCCAGGGTTTGGTTATGGCATTGTACTCACGTATCTAACTACTCTAACTTAACATGAGTTACTTCCCGTAACAGCATTATATCAACATCAACTGCTTAAAAGAAGTCTTGTAGATGGTGTAAATGCAAATAGGAGAATATCCTCTTAACATTCAACATGGCGATTTTGTAGGCTTGTGCTGCCTTCATATCATCTTACTCTTTATCGGTGACAATATTTGTTATAGGAAGTGCTGTCGGAAGCATACCCTTTTTCATACGTCTGGTCCAACAAAGTTCTATCCATCGCGTTCGATTATCTTCTTGTTGGGCAGGAATAGGTCCCACCCCTGCGTTTTCAGTCATTTCCCCACCTTATTTCATTTAGTCCGACTTCAAGTGTTTTCTTTTATTTCTAATCTCAGGGAGAACCCACTCTGTATCGTAATTGGCTCTCAGCTGCAAACTTTCGGGTGACAAACGGTCCAGTGACACGGGGCGTGGTGTACGAGGGTACGTGCTTTTGTAAATCTACTCGCAGTTGTCTAATTCCACTCAAGACGGGGAACCTGTGAGCGGAAGACCACTTTTCTGCAAAACTACCGATTATTCTTCCATAAGGAGCTTATCACTGAACTGGTCTCATCGGCAGTGATTTCAAAAATTAGACCAAAGATACGAGCAGATCTAATTCCAAATCCAGCATGCGAAACACAAGCTCTACTAATATTTCCTTCATGATCTACATCTACATCTATATGGATACTCAGCAAATCACACTTTCACAATTTTCTATTATTCCAATCTCGTATAGCGCGCCGAAAGAACGAACACCTATATTTTTCCGTACGAGCTCTGATTTCCCTTATTTTATCGTGGTGATCGTTTCTCCCTATGTAGGTGTCAACAAAATATTTTCACAGTCGGAGGAAAAAGTTGGTGATTGGAATTTCGTGAGAAGATTCCGTCGCAACGAAAAAGGCTTTTCTTTTAATGAAGTCCAGCCCAAATCCTGTATAGTTTCTGTGATCCTCTCTCCCACATTTCGCGATAATACGAAACGTGCTGCCTTTCTTTGAACTTTTTCGATGTACTCCGTCAGTCCTACCTGTTAAGGATCCCACACCGCGCAACAGTATTCTAAAAGAGGACGGACAAGCGTAGTGTAGGCAGTCTCCTTAGTAGGTCTGTTACATTCTCTAAGTGTCCTGCCAATAAAACGCAGTCTTTGGTTAGCCTTCCCCACAACATTTTCTATGTCTTCCTTCCAATTTAAGGTCTTTGCAATTGTAATACCTAGGTATTTTGCTGAATTTACAGCTTTTAGATTAGACTGATTTATCGTGTAACCGAAGTTTAAGGAGCTCCTTTTAGCACTCACGTGGATGACCTCACACTTTTCGTTATTTAGAGTCAACTGCCAACTTTCGCACCATTCATATATCTTTCCTAAATGATTTTGCAATTTGTTTTGATCGTCTGATGACTTTATTAGTCGATAAACGAAAGCGTCATATGCAAACAACCTAAGACTGCTACTTAGCCGTGCGGTCTAGGGCGCTGCCGTCATGGACTGTGCGGCTGGTCCCGGCGGAGGTTCGAGTCCTCCCTCGGGCATGGGGGTGTGTGTTTGTCCCTAGGATAATTTAGGTTAAGTAGTGTGTAAGCTTAGGGACTGATGACCTTAGCAGTTAAGTCCCATAAGATTTCACACACTTTTGAACATTTTTGAACTGCTGCTCAGATTGTCTCCCAAATCGTTTATATAGATAAGGAACAGCAAAGGGCCTATAAAACTACCTCGGGGAACGCCAGAAATCACTTCTGTTTTACTAGATGACTTTCCGTCAATTACTACGAAGTGTGACCTCTCTGCCAGGAAATCAGAATGTTTGTATTTAAATCTTCCACCACTAGATTTTACAATTTTGTCACACATTTCCGTGTTTTTAAGCTTTACGTACACTAAGCTGCCTCTCAAACGTAATTTTGCACGACTGCCTTTAGCCATGTCTCAGTTTCGAACGAATTGGGTCTCTGAACGTTCTACGTTACTGGCCATTAAAATTGCTACACCACGAAGGTGACGTGCTACAGACGCGAAATTTAACCGACAGGAAGAAGATGCTGTGATATGCAAATGATTGGCTTTTCAGAGCATTCACATAAGGTTGGCGACGGTGGCAACACCTACAACGTGCTGACATGAGGAAAGTTTCCAAACGATTTCTCATACACAAACAGCAGTTGACCGGCGTTGACTGGTGAAACGCTGTTGCGATGCCTTGTGTAAGGAGGAGCAACGCGTACCATCACGTTTCCGACTTTGATCAAGGTCGGATTGTAGCCTATCGCGATTGCGGTTTATCGTGTCGCGACATTGCTGCTCGCGTTGGTCGAGATCCAATGACTGTCAGCAGAATATGGAATCGATGGGTTCAGGAGGGTAATACGGAACTCCGTGCTGGATCCCAGCGACCTCGTATCACCAGCAGTCGAGATGACAGGCATCTTATCCACATGGCTGTAACGGACCGTGCAGCCAAGTTTCGATCCCTGAGTCAACAGATGGGGACGTTTGCAAGACAACAACCATCTGCACGAACAGTTCGACGACGTTTGCAACAGCATGGACTATCAGCGCGGAGACCATGGCTGCGGTTACCCTTGACGCTGCATCACAGACAGGAGCGCCTGCGTTGGTATACTCAACGACGAACCTGGGTGTACGAATGGCAAAACGTCATTTTTTCAGATGAATCCAGGCTCTGTTTACAGCATCATGATGGTCGCATCCGTGTTTGGCAACATCGCGGTGAACGCACATTGGAAGCGTGTATTCGTCATCGCCATATCCGGCGTGATGGTATGGGGTGCCATTGGTTACACGTTTCGGTCACCTCTTGTTCGCACTGACGGCACTTTGAACAGTGGAACAGTGGACGTTACATTTCAGATGTGTTACAACCAGTGACTCTACCCTTCATTCGATCCCTGCGAAACCCTGCATTTCAGCAGGATAATGCACGACCGCATGTTGCAGGTCCTGTACGGGCCTTTCTGGATGCAGAAAATGTTCGACTGCTGCCCTGGCCAGCAGATTCTCCAGATCTGTCACCAATTGAAAACGTCTGGTCAATGGTGGCCGAGCAACTGGCTCGTCACAATACGCCAGTCACTACTCTTGATGAACTGTGGTATCGTGTTGAAGCTGCATGGGCAGCTGTACCTGTACACGCCGTGTGACTTAATGCCCAGGCGTATCAAGGCCGTTATTACGGCCAGAGGTGGTTGTTCTGGGTACTGATTTCTCAGGATCTGTGCATCCAAATTGCCTGAAAATGTAATCACAAGTCAGTTTTAGTATAATATATTTGTCCAATGAATGCCCGTTTATCATCTGCATTTTTTCTGGGTGTAGCAATTTTAATGGCCAGTAGTGTAGTTAAACACAAATTCCCACGCGTCTCTTCTATTAGGCTGATTCATCTCTCCCCCTAATATAACTCCATCAAGAGTCTCAAATAAAGCAGCTAACTACTGCAACAGGCGCTTTGACTTATCGAGCGAAGCGCGTGGCACAGCATACGCTGGAGGTCCGCTTTCCACAACCGCCAAATGCCGCTAAACGCCGACTGCCCCTAGACCAGCATGCCCTATTACGGCACGATCGCTAAATTTTCCACTGCAGTGTTTCCCTAGGAATTTTCTAGGGGAGCACCATGAGTCTGATGCGAATTGGCAAGATAAGAGAGTCGCCTTCTGCGGGCAGTACCGTCCTTCGACAGAATTTGTGGCGACACGAAATACTGCAAACAATCCCGATATCAGGAACCGTCGTTGCTTGCGATCGACAGCCTTCAGGAGCAACTGGCACCTCCATGAAGTGTTGCTATCTCTGGGCTCGCACGGCCAGCTGCTAACTAAGTGACTGTCTCCTGATATGGTTTGCAATAAAGACTGCTCGAAACGGCTCTATCTCGCTCGGGATGCTACGGAAGACCCTCGCTAGAGCACCCCGGACACATTTTGAGCATTTACTTGTGACGGGATTCGGACAGTCACAAGCTTCACTTTTTCACTACGGTGAACAAGACATACTTACATATGTTCACTACGGTGTCTACGCAAAACCTTTGAAATAATCTTCGTAGGCCCATTAGAGCGTAGATTGCTCAGATCAAATATGAAATTCATTCAGTATTGAATGGACATTTTCTTTTTTTTTTTTTTTTTTTGCGATGACTTGGAAAGCTTCAAATGCTGGAGGTAACCACCGACATGCGACAATTTAAAAAAAAAAAAACGCAAGGTCTCGTCCAGGATTTAAACCCGGGGTCTTCTTCACACTGAGCAGGAATCGTACCACTAGAGTTCTTTTTTTTTTTCTTTTTTAACGATACAGGTTTTCCTCCAGGGAACTTAGTAACCACCTACCCGCTAGATAACGATAGTTGTAGAAATTCACTTTTTCACTTTGTACCACGGCGTACTCCTGACATATTTCGTGATAACGAACGCCAGCAGTCATGAAACCAAACTGCACCGATGAAACCTGTCATTGCACCGCGCACTGTGGTATTACAATTCACAAGAAAGACACTCACGCATTGGGTGCTCTGTTTCGTTTGCAGATGACGAGTGCTCCTATCTTCGAGACAGGAAACATGAGACCTTTGGCTTTTTCCCCATTTCCTCATAGAATTAAAAAAAAATCGAACAGTAAACAAGTAATAATGTTGGCAGTCAGCTGCAGACCGGTTATGACGAAACTGGCGGGTGTCGAATCCCAAGGGTTTGTCACGATATCCCCCCCCCCCCCCTCCCTGTCAATGGGATGCCCTCACACATGGTTTTTTTATATTTTTTTTCCTTTTTTGTCTATTACAATGGACGTTAACAAACATAACGATAGCATGGATGGAAAAAAGAAGTCAGCTGCCCAAAGACCACAACTGTGGTAGTGATACCCATGAACAAATTGCAAAGAACAGTACGTGATGCAGCAGTAAAACCGCTTTTATCCAAAACATATTCTAAAATAACATGGCTGACGTGATCAAAGGCCTTATAAAAATCTAGAAAAACCAAAGCCACAACGGATATTAGATTACATCTCGGTATTCCGCTACGGCGGTCAAAGTAGAACGACCAGGCAACCAAACCTGATGCGCACCGATCACAAATGGTTCAAATGGCTCTGAGCACAGTGGGACTTAACATCTATGGTCATCAGTCCCCTAGAACTTAGAACTACTTAAACCTAACTAATCTAAGGACATCACACAACACCCAGTCATCACGAGGCAGAGAAAATCCCTGACCCCGCCGGGAATCGAAACCGGGAACCCGGGCGCGAGAACACCGATCACATCACCAGGTGGAGACGTCAACCTGCTATTAATCGCCCTAGCAGCAGTGTTAGAATCGAAGTTCATCAACACGAGGGGGCGGATACGGTCAACAGAAAAAGGACCAGATGTTTCTGGATCTGAAACAGTTTTCTCCTTTAAACTTCCTGGCACATTAAAACAGTGTGCCGGAACGAGACTCGAACTCGGGACCTTTGCCTTCCACGGGCGAGAGCTCTACCGACTGAGCTCCAGTCACCACTCACGACCCGTCATCACACCTGTACTTCCGGCAGTACCTCGTCACCAACCTTCCAAACTTCACAGAAGCTATCCTGCGACCCGTGCGAGACTAGCACTCTCAGAGGAAAGGATATAGCGCACACTCCACTACAGAGGGAAAATTTCATCCTGGAAACATCTCTCAGGTCGTGGCTAAGTCATGTCTCCGCAAAATCCTTTCTTCCAGCATTGTTAGTCTTGCAAGGTTCTCAGGAGAACTTCTGTGAAGCTTGGAAGGTAGGAGACGAGGTACTGCCGGAAGCATAGCTGTGATGACGGGTCGTGAGTCGTGCTTGGACAGCTCAGTTGGTCATCGGCACGGTAGCTCAGCGTCTTCAGTCAGATGGGTAGCTGCCCTCTGTAATAAAAAAACTGAATGAATGGACCAACAACGAAATTCAATAGGTGTCATG
Source organism: Schistocerca piceifrons (assembly GCF_021461385.2). NCBI lineage: Eukaryota > Metazoa > Arthropoda > Insecta > Orthoptera > Acrididae > Schistocerca > Schistocerca piceifrons. Next base: position 41,938,759 of record NC_060139.1, on the reverse strand, counting down.
GGACGTACACCCCGAACAAATGTAACTAACAATAACGAACAAAATGAGATTTTTAGGAAAAAAAAGAAGTTGGTAGAGCACTTGCCCGCGAAAGGCAAAGGTCAAGTGTTCGAGTCCCTGCCCGGCACAAAGTTTTAATCTGCCAGCAAGTTTCAAGTCAGCGCACACTCCGCTGGACAGTGAAAATTTCGTTCTGGAATTTTCCTCATCTTAAAATCTGCAGGAGCTGACACCCCTTCACAATACCATTTATATCTGCGTGAAAGTACCACACAAAGGACATCAAGAAAAGAGATAAAATTCTTTAAGTAAACCGTCCGGACCTGGCGATTTACAGGACAGAGGTCTAATAATAAAATCGAAAACAAATCGACCTGAATTTCTTCGAGAAAGTCACCGTTCTGGGTGGATGCGTTATTCACATCAAGGGCTCCAAGTGCATCTTCCAGACTTGTCCCTCAAGACTGATCTGCAGAATACTGAGTCCCATAATACTGACAGAGAGCACGTACCACTTCATCTTGTACGGTTAGATGGTGTCGGTTATCTACCGTAACAGAAGCAGCGACGGCGACGAGCTCAGTGTCGTGGCAGATGGTTCAAGGAGATCAGTTCACCTTCAACAAGAGAGTGAGGGTTAAACTCAACTCATAAACCACCCATCTGTTGTCGCTTAAGGGTCAATAACTTGGCTTTAACACGGCGAACATAGCGGATCCACAGGGCAGCCGCATCCACTCTATCATATCATTCACGCAGAGTAATAAAATTCATATTTTTTCTTAAAATCCCTCGCCGCCCTGTCAGCACAATAAGAAAACAACGTCTGACGGATCTTCCGCTTGGCAAAAATAGTCCACAAATCTAACAACGATGGTTAACGCGCAACAGAACGGAAGTATCGCTTCCACAGAGCACTAACCACATCATCAAGTGTTCTATCCTGAAGGTGGGAAACATTCAACATCCACTGAGAGCTGTGATGGGAAACTGCGGCATCTTAAGAAGCTGCAGGAGTTTGCTGGAAGCACTGGGCCTAAGGGATTTCAAATGCTTCATTCACTGGTTTAATACATACACATCATTTATGAACCAATTTTCGTTACAAATTACATAAATTTTGTCATAAAACTTAATGTAAGGTTAGAAATACACTGTAAAAAACAGCAATTGCTCCAAGTAACAAGTTCCTTTTTAAAAAATTACAAGCATTTAAAATATAAACGATTAACAACTTTAATAAGAGCAATAACTTAGAACTGGCGGATTACCAGTATACAAATACCCCTGGATAATATGAACACACAGCACCCTATAATGCACAGTACACATAACAAAACCTACTTTCAAATAACGACGGACAAGAGCCGTCCTTTAACAAAGCGTTTAAAATAGGAACTTTCGGTTTGAATTTAATAAATGATAACTTACACTGCAGTTTTAAATCAATAAGGAATTAAGTTAGATTCCAGGTTCCCCTACTTTAGAGAAAATACCCTGATGTGCTTTCAAAGAAATATTAATTTACTAAATACGTTCAAATGGTTCTGAGCACTATGGGACTTAACATCTGAAGTCATCAGTCCCCTTTTTTTTCTTTTTTTTAAAATCTCATTTTGTTCGTTTTCGTTCATTGTATCTGCTCTGGGCGGACGTCGAAAGACACCCGTTCCAGTTCGTTGTTGATCCATTAACTCAGTTTTTTTATTACAGAGGGCAGCTAGCCCTCTGACCGAACAGGCTGAGCTACCGTGCCGGCTCCTAGAACTTAGAACTACTTAAACCTGACTAACCTAAGGACATCACACACATCCATGCCCGAGGCAGGATTCGAACCTGCGACCGCAGCGGTCGCGCGGTTCCAAACTGAAGCGCCTAGAACCGCTCGGCCACACCGGCCGGCTACTAAATAGGAACTTAATTGTAAATGGAACGTCAGTAAGAGTGGCTAAGGGCCCACTTAACCAGGTTAGTTGTCAGAGACCTCAGGAAGCCCTGAAAGCTGACACTCATGGAGTGCCTAGAGAACCGATATGTCCAGAAACTTAACTTGTACACAATACAGGTGAGCGGCACTGTGGCCTCGGTCAGTGCTGAGTGAAGCGGCTGCGTGGCGTGGCGGCAGGGGAGCAGGCACAGCGACCGTGCTTAAGCAGCATGACGTCACGCTAGCAGGACCAGCTTGGCCGGTAGCCTCAGGCTGAGCGGACCGCTTCCACACGAACACGTCACCCATGATCCCCTTAAGCCGTCGGCACACGGACCGTGCATCCGAACGTTGAGCGTTGAGCGTGGCGAGTTTATGACGTCATAGCGTGGAATAGCATTTTCGGGAGTCTTTCCGAACGTGCAGATCAACATCTGGCATGTCAGATATTCTGAGCTTGCATCTGACCGTTGACCAATGAGATGGCACAACGCCATCTGCGTCACACGCGCGCCGTCTCTCTTCAGTAGAGTTGTGAGGCGCAATATTGGCATTCATTTCAAGCCTATATGTATATATGCCGTTTCTGAGCACCAGCAAATTGAGAATCACTGGAAAACCCGTTGTTAACTGTGTGATACGTTCCAATAAAATAATGAGAAACATCAAATTCCTGACAAAAGAATTATTTTAACTTGCGTATAATGAGAGTAGGCTATATGAAGGCAGCGACAAACTGAAGATCCACCCAAAAACGCATTGTTCTTGGTACAATTTGTTATAGTTAAATTTCAATTAGTAGCATATCTACGATTAAGGTTTTCAGCAATGCGTAACATACTGTGATTAGACAGAAATGGTATGTCGTCGGTGTAGCGTAGTAACTAGTGTCACTTGCCACTTCCAAATTTTTTTTCCTAACATTACTGTTTTTGTTACGTTCTGGTACTTTATTATTAGTTTAATATAAGTATGTAACATAATATTTGATGTTATGTAAATATAAGTTCACTCTTTTTTGAGGGGTGACTGTTCGATTGGCTTAATCTACAGGACAGCTACTTGTATAAAGATATTTTGCTTCTTTTTCTTTTACGCATCGTAATTCACATGTTGCAAAGATTCTGCTACTGGGTAGGAACAGTGATCAAGTAAGACTGACCTTGGGGTTTTACTAAAATGTGGTAATGATGAAATAATGTTTATCTTATGCGGAGAAGTATTCCAAATTTGTACCGCACTGCTTGTAACGGAACTTTTACAAGCCTGTGTCCTTATTGATTGGACATGGTACTTTCCTTTTCGTGGACGATGGAGGAAATGTGCGTTTTAATAGAGCTAACGTGGGAATTTTACGAGCGCCCGTTGAGTAAACAGTGTGATTTACGAACTAGAAACATCCCTCAACTGCCGCTGGAGAGCGTTGCGATCGCGTATACCACGTTGGGGCCCACGCACCGTGTGCACAAGTCGCATCGTTCCTGAGCGTTCAGCAGCACGTTGAACTTGGCACGCTCAACGTTAACGTTCGACAGCACGGTCCGTGTGCCGACGGCTTTAGAGAAAGCTCAATGACACGTCCCTGCAGCACACAATAGTGACCTTAAGATATGGACTACTGTATAAACACTACCAAGTTATCCACTCCCAAACACGTATTATAGCGCCCGACACTACAAGAGATGGGAAATAGTCTCCTTTAAAAAGAAAATAACAACTAACGGCCTCAGCAGGGCCAACAAACATCAAAGAATTTTATTTTTTTTACTTTAAGCCTTAAAACAAAATTTCAACTAAAATAGTGAATTTGTATCGCACAGTGTATACGATGGAGGCGTAGGAACTCTTCTGCAAATCGACTTAGCACCTCATAATCAAGTCAACTCTGCGGAGAAACCTTGAGACACCATTGTTGAGTATGTGCTGAAAAAGACTGGTTACTGAGTGAGTCACTGTATTACAATAAGCATATGTCACTCAGCCACTGCAGGGAAACCACAAACTAGAATAATTTTAATTTAAGGCTGATACTTAGGAGAAATAGTATGTCGTGATTAATCATCCAGTAAATATGCATCAACTCTTTCCACACTTATAGAAATTTTGTTTAACCTTTACCTGAGATGTACCAATTTCCATGCATTGTGGCCTACAGAAACAAGTAAAAATACTGAAAAATCTCTCATGGTGATAGTTTGTCCAAAACGTCTCTAGCATTATTGCAGGCTTCACAGCGGGATTCCTCACGAGTACACCCGGCAGAAAAAGGACGTTAAAGAATGGCAGTCTGGCAACACTGTAACCACACGTATAGTAATTACGATGTCAGCATAGTTCATGCGTGCTGTACAGTTGGTGCAGTGGATAGAGTTTTGTGTTCGGACGCAGGAGGGCAAGGGTTCGATCCTGGGTTAGGGCGCATTTTTTTATTTGCTAATTTCATTCCGACATTTCACATTATAATATACACCGTTTCTTAATTCACATGCATCCTAAACTTACAACATTTTGTTTAGCGTGGTTAGTCAAATAAGAAATAGACCGTTGAAACAAATGACCTTTCATTGAACAATAACTACAACCACATTACCAATTTCGAGATGCTAAAGATGACCACACAGTACAATAACACAACGTCTACTTGTCATTTATACTAGATGTAATATGAGCGCTCAGATGTCGCACATTAGCAACCAGTGACAATAATAATGTCTATGTTAATGACCACATGGCTTTCACAACAGAATACGTTGTTCTCAGAACAACAGATGCTCAAAGCGACCTCCCTACACGTCCAAACATTTGGTAATCCACCAGATCATATAGCTCCGGAGCCTTCACAGCAAAGCTGCATCCACAGTAACAAGAGCAGCATGAACACGCGCTACCAATTCTTCCACATTCGTCAGCGGAGTACAGTACATACGCTCGTTCAGCTGTCCCCACAGAAAGAAATCCAGGGGATTTAGGTCAGGTGAACACGGTGACCATACAACTGTACCTCCACGTCTGAGCCATTTCCTTGGAAATGTTCTGTCCAAATACTGTCACACACTAATTCCAGAGTGTGCAGTTTCACCATTATATTGGGTCCATATCCTTTGCCGAACATGTAGTGGAACATCTTGCAGCGCATCAGGCAGACAGCTTGAGAGGAATGCATGATACTTTCATGCACTCATCTGGTCAGGCAACATGTAGGGGCCCAAACACCTGTCGCCCAATATTCTGGCCCAGACAATGATATCAAAGCGACCTTGATATCCACAGCTGCGGGTGACATGCGGGTTAACCTCACACCAATGGTGGGCATTGTGCACCTTGAAGACATCCTCACAAGCGAATGCTGCTTCATCTGACCATATTACGATGTTCACGAAGTCATCGTTAGTGTCCTGTTGTTTTCGGAGCCATTCACGGAATTGCATCCGCTGATGGCGACCTGCAGGATGCAGGTGTTGCATGAAAGCATAATGATAGGTGTGCAGCCCATGCTCATTCAGCATGCTAACGACCATGGGCTGCGAGACACACATCTGCCTTGCTATGCTACATGTACTTCGCTGAGGTTCTTCATGTTTGACTTCCAGAATACCTTCCTCAGTAGCTGGAGAACAGCAAGTCCATGAATGACCTCTGGATGGTGGAAGGAGACAACCTGACTCCCGAAGGTGCAGATCCAAATGACAAACACATTTTTATCTGGATGGCATCGACGAGGATATCTAGCAGTAAATTCACGAGTAGCAACACCAGGCCGGTTATCAGATTCACCAAGGACCAGAAGCATATCCGCATAGTCACTGTCTATGGATGCCATACGTCTGCCACACTGGTTTCGAGGTTTACAATCACAAAATTCGATGCGTGTATGTATGTACAGTCTTAGACAAAACGAGCGAAACCCCTCGCCTTTTCGTCATGCTGATCCGCACAGCTTTAAAGTCCGCTACACAGCATAACAGGCAAGGCGACGAAGTTCTACAAACATACTATGCACATGTGTGAAATTGAAAAACTATCCGAACTTTGTCATACTGTTTCTAATCATGTGTAAGACTATGTTAATGCTGATTTGTGTGTTAAACACAACACGTAAATATAAGATATAAATGAAACAAGAAACGCTAATTAGTATGAACTGTACTAATAAAAATGAATTTCAGCTTATCGAGATAACATAACTGTTCTAGTAAGACAAAGTACCCCAAATCGTTACGTATTAACAAAATATTATGCGCATTCGGTCGCGAAACGGTTTGTGTCAAGGTGCAAACCAGTCATACTGGATTACCGTTGCTGACCTACCATGAAAATGCGCCAATTCAGCAATGCGTGAAGATTCATAACGAAATGCAGGAAAAATCATTCAGTGCCACACTTAAGTCAAATCAGTTATTGACAGAAGCGGAAAAAGTAGGCAGTAACGAGTATGAAATTCTACAAGAGTATCATATCGACATCCGCTGGACGTCAGTACAGAATAAAGGTAGCAATAAAACGCACTGGGGGCACGAGAATTTCTTAAAATTATTTTACTGATAGTCTAGCTGGCTAAATCGAGATTAGAACCGAAAACAAACCAGACCTCCCTTCCAGGAGCAAACATCTTTCACTATGCTAGCAGACAACCCAGGCAAACAGCCCTCTATTATTACCCCAGACATGATTAAGCCAGCAACATACTTTTGTGGGGAAGGCAAACGAAATACTGCGCAACATGTCTACTGAAAGCACTGCCTACACTACGTTTGTCCGTTCACTGCTATAGTATTCCTGCACGGTATGGGATCCTTGACAGACGTGATTGACGGTGAACGCAAAAAACGTCCAAGGAACGATAGCACGATTTGTAATGTCACGAAATAGGGGAGAGAAAGTCCCAGAGTTGATACGCGAATTGGAGTGACAGTTATGAAACCAAAAGAGTTTTTCTTTGCCGCGAGATCATTTCACGAAATTTAGATCACCAACATCTGTTCTGAATGCCAAAACATTATTTCCTCGTGAAGTTACACAGGAAGAAATGACCATAATAATAATGTAATTCAGGGCTGTTAAAGCGTGGGACGGTAAAGAAATAGTCCGAAGGTGGTTCGATGAACCCTCTGCCAGGCACATAAGTCTGGATTGCAAAGAAATCCTGTAGATGTAGTCATGTAGATGCACCAACGAAATTATGTTGTAATTGCGATATGTGAGTTACATTTGATTTGAACATCGAAATTCTTTGCTGTTTATTGATTTTTTGTTCATTATTTTCAGCCATAGACAAACACCTAGATGCGTTGAATTGATACTGGAATAAAGGACCAATAATAATAAATTCTTAACTACTTGTTACGGTACTGCGGTATCTGCCAGCATCTTCAGAAGTGGATATCGCAAGCGACGTTCCTAGGATGTTTATAAGTGGATATTGCAGACGACTTCAAACAAAATTTGAATGTAGCTTCGTAAAAGTTCCCTGATATAACGATCTGAGTTGCTGGTGAATACAGTGTATCCTCACTAGACAGTATATATTATAATTATACATGAGGTGAAAAAGGTTTCGCCTGGGTGCGGTGGCCGAGCGGTTGTAGGCGCTTCAGTCACGAACCGCGCGGCTGCTTCAGTCGCAGGTTGGAATCCCACCTCGGCCATGGACGTGTGTGGTGTCCTTAGGTTAGTTAGATGTAAGTAGTTCTAGGTATAGGGGACTGATGGACTAAGCAGTTTCGTAACATAGTTCTTAGAGAAATTTTTTGACCTTTCGCGTAAATTTTCTTTACATAAAGGGCCGTATCATTAGATTGCGTTGACATAGAAGCTCACATTTTTACACCACCAGTGGACCTTATGCCGCAGGAACTGCGATACATTTCCGCTTATTATGTCTACCCGTACTCGAGGTAAACGGGTGTTAAGGGTTTGATAGACAGATAGCCGGTCAAGAAAGTGAGACTAGAAGGGATCCTTTTTCACCGATTTAGGTGACGAAATCCTAACGACAAAAATAGCTACGACAGTTACTGAAGATGAGGGCCGCATAATAATTCCCCCTACTCTTTGTTCGAAATATTCTAGTTGCAGTCGATACATCAGCATATTAATCGTAGCTACGCTTTCGATCCAAATCACATTTACAGGAATGCAAATAAAATCCATTTGCCTATACACGTGGTAATCCAGATCCCAGTATTAATGCCACCGCGTTTTAGAAGTGCGGGCATTCCCATTGCTAGCTAGCTTAAGAAACACTTCGGCTAATGAACGTTTTCTGGCTGTGGTGACTCCAATGGAGAATTCGAAACATTGTAGAATACGTTTGGCAGCTATGTCGGATGGTGCAAAATTACCCTACTAAATTTACTCGTTAATAACAGTATTTTGTTGTTTCGATAAACATCCCCAGTGATTGTCACATGTGCGGTGACATAAAGGCAGAAAATTCATGTTTTTGAGTCCACAAAGCTCTATGCAACAGAAACTGCAGATCATTTTGCCATTTTCATTGCGAAATTGCCGGCTTTATCATGTCTGGGGTAATAATAGAGGGCTGTTTGCCTGTGTTGTCTGCTAGCGCAGTGAAAGGCTTTTGCTACTGGAAGGGATGTCTGGCTTGTTTTCGGTTCTCATCTCGATGGAGGCAGATAGACTTTCAGTAAAATAATTTTAAGAAATTCTCGCGCCCCCAATACGTTTTATTGCTACCTTTATTCTGTACTGGAGCCCTGTGGATATCAATATGAAACTCTGTAGAATTTCATACTCGTTACTGCCTACTTTTTCCGCTTCTGTCAATAATTGAATTGACTTCCGCGTGAAACTAAATGATTTTTTACTGCAGTCCGTTATGAATCTTCACGCATTGCTAAATTTGCGCTCTATCATGGTAAGTCAGCAACGGTAATCCAGTATGACTTGTCTGAATCTTGACACAGACCGTTTCGCGGCCGAATGCGCATAATATTTTGCTAATACATAACGATTTTGGGTAATTTGTCTTACTAAAACAGTTATATTATCTCGATAAGCTGAAATTCATTTTTATTTGTACAGTTCATACTAATTAGCGTTTCTTGTTTCAGTTATACCTTATATTTACGTGTTGTGTTTAACACACAAATCAGCATTAGTATAATCTTACACATGGTGGGAAACAGTCTGACAAAGTTCGGATAGTTTTTCAATTTCACACCTGTGCACAGTATGTTGGTAGAACTTCGTCGCCTTGCCTGTTATGCTGTGTAGCGTACTTTAAAGCTGTGCGGATCAGCATAACGAAAAGGCGGAGGGGTCTCGCTCGTTTTGTCCAAGAGTGTACATTGGAGTCTGTCACGGGCGCGTTACATCGCTCGCAACTAGTCCCTGTCTGTTGGACAGAACAGCATAAACAGACCATCAGTCCTGTGCGCTGTTACCTAATGTGCATTATCCCTCTGATAGATATTGTTCTGCATGATTCATCGCGACATCGCTAATTGTGAAATGTTTGGTTTCGAATTACACTGTTCCCATAACAGTAATAAACGTGACGTTTCCACAATACCATAGATAGAACAATAATAATAATAATGATGATGCACTGAGATACATACTAAAAAGCTTGCGGTTACCAGACTCAGTGGTGAAAGGCATAGTTAGTGGGACCATGGTGATAACACATACAAATAGTGACCGAGTTTCGACATTATTCGCAAAGCACGTTGCTAGTCCTACCGGTAAAGTAAGGCCCTAACGAAATGTAATGGACCTGAACGAGGTACTAATCTATGGGACCACTGGAAGAGGGTACAAAGACACCAGGTTTGGCATGTAGCAGATGAAGTGGTGCGAATAAATTTATGCCCAAGATGTGGAAAGGGCTTCTTTCAAAGCTGACCAGTCTTCCATTTCTACGATCGTAGGGTGTAAGTGCAAATGTTTTCTAGAGGACCCACTGCAATCGCTATTGACGATTAAGATGCCAGATACCGTACCACCTGGTCTACCTTTACCAAATTAAAAAAAAAATTAAAAAAAAAAAATATGCCTCAAACCAGGAACGATTCCTCGACCTCTCGCAGGGTAACCCAAAACTCTAGCCACTACACCAACTATACTACACGAATGATCTCGGCTTACACATAGTTACCGTACATGTGGTTACCGTGTTGCCAGATTGCCACTCTTTAACGTCCTTTTTCTACCGGATGTACTCGCCGGACGAAATTTTGTGACAGACATTTTTTTTTATCGCTGGCACGTGAGGAATCACGCTGCGAAGCCCGAGTGTGCGAATTTCGCTTCATCTTGTATATTTAATCATACTCTCCCAGTCTAAAATTATGCAGGAGTAGCCTTAAACTAACGAAATGTAGGAAAATATATGACACTTACTCCAAGGGAGGAATGCCCCTGTCTTCTAATTAAGGCTTGAAATCATCTTTTGCACTCTGGTGGTCACAAAATTAAAAACAAAACAGTAACAAATGGAAGGCGGGAACTGGACAATCGTTGCACGCCGGAGTGATGCAGGAAAGTGATGTAGTGAAGCCACCGCAAATTAAAAACCAACCCGCACAATCGTGCAGGTAAGGGTGGAAAGGTTTAACGAATAAAGCCCCATAAGTCGGGTTACATATTTTAGTGCTGACATAGCAAACCCGAGCCAACCCAAATATGATAATTCATTCCACTAAAATAATTTGACATAGGCTAGAATTTACAACATTAATTCGTGACACGTGCCTCAGACATCCTCGAGAATTACAATCTGGAGTTCCTTTAAACACCAAGCGGAGTTACCAAACTGCCATGAGGCAAAAATATGGCATGTATGAAAACACAACAAGAGTAGGGCTGCTTAGCATAGTGATCTCCTCCTTTCAAGAACACTTGACATCAATAACAGGCCATTAAAACAATCCAAGAAGATAACAATTTTCATTCAACGGCACATCAGAGTCAAAGTTCCAGAATACAACTTGAAAGTCTCATAGAAACAATATTTAAAAAACCTTGATGTCAACTCGCTCTCTTAACCGCAGGAAAGCCACTGCAACCGACCACCATGGAGAAGAGACTATCCACGAATCTAACACCGTAGACAAACACCTGTAAGCAACTCCATGATCGTCAATGCTGCTGAAATATCAATATAAAGTTCCTTCAAGCCGCGATGTCGACAGAGCCCTATTGCACCGACAGACCGGACGCGGCCAGGAAACTCACTTTTGTTTCTGCTACACAGCCCATTCTGTCACGACAGGAGAAACCAAATCCCCAGTTAGCTATCCCCCCTCTCGGCGACTCCCAAAGTCAATATTGCCCGATAAGCCGCAACGGCTCAGGAGCGATAAAGTTTAACAGGTCGACGACAAAGACTGATAGCGGCAACAAAAACGCAGTCGTCCGAGAAACAAATAGAAATATCAAGAGCAAGAATTTGGTCTAGTAAAACATCAGATAAGTAGTATCTGTCGAGTTTGCTATGGTTGGTCACGGTGAAAAACGTAAATTTCACTAAGGTCGGACATTTGTGTTCCAAAACGTCCCACAAGTGCATCTACCAGACCAGTAGACCAATTCATGAAAGTCACGGCATAAATTAGAAATAGAGGATTGGTCTTCAGGGTGCAAAAAAACACAATTAAAGACACCTTCCCCCCCCCCCTCCCCCCCTCGCGTAAGACACCGAGAGCTCTTGCACAAAAGATAAATAACCTGCTACTTACAAAACTGTAATCGACCCACAGCACGACTCGAACCAGAAGGTGCACACAAGACAACGAAGGTGAGGTCAAAAGGGCGACAGCCAATCGCTCATCCAGAGTCAAGAAATTCAACATCGGTAATGGGATACACTCACGAAAGAGGAGGGGTAATACCAGTCGAACATTCGGGGATCACAATAAAAACGGTTTGAAATTCAAGGAGAGAGGGGAATACCGGAAAACAACATACTATGTCAGCACAGGAATCGTAAATACACTATTAACATTTAAAGTAACAAATTTATATGCCTGAACCATTGAGGGGAAAGAAAGAACACTGTCCATCCCACCGCTCCAACGTCACAGTCCTTAGTAGGGTCCATGGATGAGTCCAAGGGAGTGGGCTCGACCCCGTTCATGGAATCCTCACACTTCGACTTTTTACGTACAGTACTGACTGTCGGCTGCGCGCATAACTTGCGCCATCTAGCAGGCAGGAGAGACTTCAGCCACCGGCGAAGTGGGAGGATCGACTTCAACGTCTGATACGACCCGTGCCGGTCCATAGTCGGAATCAGACGTCACGGCGCCGACGCCCGGTGTAACTGACTGGCCCACATTAGTAATAACGTCTGCATCACAACAGGCAAAACCTGTGCAATAGCGTCCGAAGCCGGAATCTCCAACGAAAGTGGAACAGGAAATTGTTGCGCCACCACTTGCTGTGACAATGGAAGACGACGCTAGCAAGCCCGACTGCCGATGTGGTTCGATGGGGGCCGTGTTGGGGACTGGAGTTACGTCAGAAGCTGCCACCAGAACCATCGCTTCGCCGGGGCAGGGAGTATCTACGCAACATGGTGGTTCCAACGATGCTGGTCGCTCGGACTGAGGCAACTCAGGGGCTCCTCATCGTTGCTACTCCCATCTTGGGTGCAGCGACGTTTATTGTTCAAGATCGGAGCGTCCACTTTAGAGGCAACCTGAAAAACATCCGTCTTCGACCGTAAAGGGGGAAAGTCGCCCCCAGGTAATTGAAAATCCTGCTGCTGCATACCACTAGTGGTGCTGTGACAATGGAACTGCTCAACAGTTTCTTAAAACTAAAACCCTCCATGGATAGTTGTCACGAAGTTGGCTACTCTCACTGCGTAAAAAAACATCCCACTGTGATCACTACACGTGAGATGCACGCGACAGCCACAAATCTCGTGTGATGGATAGTCATTTCGAAAGAGCAAATGCCACTGGAACACTGTTTCCGATGTTGGCTAGACCAACTGCCTAGGCGAATACTCTTACCACCACCACACTTTAGTAATCCCTATTTAAGAAAGGCATGTCAGCTTCCGGCAGGAAGCTTATAAACACGAACACTTGCATGTTCAATAGAACCATTGGAAATCAGCATCCTATTATGCTACCAATACCAACGAGTCCTCTTACAGCACGACAGCAACATATGGCAACGCAGCCCATCCCCTGGAATCCTCCAGGGCACAGCACACGTCTGATGTAAATTGGCAAGACGAGAGAAGCGCTTTCGGTAGGCAGTGAATCAAGCCCTGTTGTCAGAAAGCGTCGTGGCTCGTGGTCTGTGGCTTTTCTGCGGTATTCGTAGTATCTTCATGTAGTGCCGCTGCTGAGCCCGCAGTGCCTGTTGCTAAAAGAAGTGATTAGTTTTTGTTTTTGCCGATATAATTTGCAGTGACGACTGCGTGAAATAGCGTTATATTGCACAGAATGCCACGGAAGATACGTCCTCAAGCGGGCGACATGTTTCCATAATCGCAGTAGGAGTGACGTAGAAAATTTTCTTGTTAAAGATGTTTCGCTTGAAGGAATAACCTGTAAGATACACTGTGTTGTATGAATTCGGGAGTATTGATATTAAGACTACTTTAGCACAACAGTATGAGTTTAAAATAAAAACTGCCTATGCTGTCTGATTGCCATTACTGTTTTGTCCTTAAATAAAAAGCAAATGAAAACTGTCACAGTGATTGACAGTGATTGAAAGAATAAAGCAAACTGAAAAGCACAGATTTATTGTAAGAACCAAGATAATACACTCCTGGAAATTGAAATAAGAACACCGTCAATTCATTGTCCCAGGAAGTGTAAACTTTATTGACACATTTCTGGGGTCAGATACATCACATGATCACACTGACAGAACCACAGGCACATAGACACAGGCAACAGAGCATGCACAATGTCGGCACTAGTACAGTGTATATCCACCTTTCGCAGCAATGCAGGCTGCTATTCTCCCATGGAGACGATCGTAGAGATGCTGGATGTAGTCCTGTGGAACGGCTTGCCATGCCATTTCCACCTGGCGCCTCAGTTGGACCAGCGTTCGTGCTGGACGTGCAGACCGCGTGAGACGACGCTTCATCCAGTCCCAAACATGCTCAATGGGGGACAGATCCGGAGATCTTGCTGGCCAGGGTAGTTGACTTACACCTTCTAGAGCACGTTGGGTGGCACGGGATACATGCGGACGTGCATTGTCCTGTTGGAACAGCAAGTTCCCTTGCCGGTCTAGGAATGGTAGAACGATGGGTTCGATGACGGTTTGGATGTACCGTGCACTATTCAGTGTCCCCTCGACGATCACCAGTGGTGTACGGCCAGTGTAGGAGATCGCTCCCCACACCATGATGCCGGGTGTTGGCCCTGTGTGCCTCGGTCGTATGCAGTCCTGATTGTGGCGCTCACCTGCACGGCGCCAAACACGCATACGACCATCATTGGCACCAAGGCAGAAGCGACTCTCATCGCTGAAGACGACACGTCTCCATTCGTCCCTCCATTCACGCCTGTCGCGACACCGCTGGAGGCGGGCTGCACGATGTTGGGGCGTGAGCGGAAGACGGCCTAACGGTGTGTGGGACCGTACCCCAGCGTCATGGAGACGGTTGCGAATGGTCCTCGCCGATACCCCAGGAGCAACAGTGTCCCTAATTTGCTGGGAAGTGGCGGTGCGGTCCCCTACGGTACTGCGTCGGATCCTACGGTCTTGGCGTGTATCCGTGCGTCGCTGCGGTCCGGTCCCAGGTCGACGGGCACGTGCACCTTCCGCCGACCACTGGCGACAACATCGATGTACTGTGGAGACCTCACGCCCCACGTGTTGAGCAATTCGGCGGTACGTCCACCCGGCCTCCCGCATGCCCACTATACGCCCTCGCTCAAAGTCCGTCAACTGCACATTCGGTTCACGTCCACGCTGTCGCGGCATGCTACCAGTGTTAAAGACTGCGATGGAGCTCCGTATGCCACGGCAAACTGGCTGACACTGACGGCGGCGGTGCACAAATGCTGCGCAGCTAGCGCCATTCGACGGCCAACACCGCGGTTCCTGGTGTGTCCGCTGTGCCGTGCGTGTGATCATTGCTTGTACAGCCCTCTCGCAGTGTCCGGAGCAAGTATGGTGGGTCTGACGCACCGGTGTCAATGTGTTTTTTTTTCCATTTCCAGGAGTGTATATGTGACTATGTTTCTTTGATACGATCTATAAACTTATAGTCTCAGAAATGAGGTATTTAAATTGCATGTAAGGCAAATGAAACATTCTGTACCAGATTGTTCAAATAAACATTTTTTTATTTTATCAGTTTTGATTTTGATGAAATATTGTATAAATTACACACATGAAAAGCCTAGTATTTAGCATGTGTGAAAAATAATGTTGTGGCAACAATTCTTTCCATTATTTTCTGGGAGGGATAGTAAAGTTTAAGGCTTTCAAGATTGGAAGTCAGGGAGAATGAACTTAAAATTTAATCTGTAGTAAGGCCAACCATGTTGAAGAGAAACCTGAGTTTCTCACCTTCTCAAATTATTTTCCCTCCCAATGTAATGAAAAAATAAGGAAGTATTGTTAATTTGTAAGAAAATATTGGCTATCATGCCCGTATCTTGGGCAAATTGGCGATATTAAACTTTTATTACCTCCTATGTTGCAGTGTATTAATTGCAACTATATTTATCCATTTTCCCAAACGGAAGTTTCATTAACATAAACAAAATCACTACAGGCTATCCAAAACACGAGAACCATTCACAAGTGTCTACTGTAAACTTTCGTAGTCTGCCTCTAGAAAGCGCCAAGAGCTGTAAAACTGACGCCAGCCGAGTGCAGCCAATTGGCACCAAGATTTACTGTCACTAGACAAGTCCAATAATAGTGGTACTTCAATTATCGGGAAGAAAACCTGTGTCAGTTTTATCCTTGTTGTGAGGCAATAAACAAGTTTTGAAAGTATTTTGACTGTTTCAGCTCAAGAAAAAGAGTATGTATTGTGTCTTGTAATTTATTCTTCCAAAGTAACATAACATATTGACATGGCATGGCCAACCATCCACATCATGTGGTGTTGGAAAAATAAAACTGAAAAATGTTTTCACTGTATATTTTGGATTGCCCTGATAACCTGATGATCACGTGTGTTATTGGTTCCATACAGTGTATGTGGTTTCATCAGTAAACAGTATCAACAGAAGCACATCAGAACTGGTACCTGTAACCAAATTCAACTTTTGCAGTACGTATTGTTTCATATATGAAGATGTTATGCGTGCTGCATGTCAAATGCATATACGATTTTTCCAAACAATATTTGAATCAGGGCCAGTTCGAGGACATTTTTCCACGTAAATGACTTACGGTATCATATGGTACCCCCCCCCCCCCTCCCCTCCTCTTCTACCCACCACTTCCTCATACCCTTTCACCTGAGTCAGTTTTCAAGTTTTCACAATTTACTGTGATACACACATTGTACAAATTTTGCACTTGGGCACCTCTAACTTTGGCACCCCAAGCGACTGCTACTATTTCATGAGAGATCCTGTGTAGAAATCCTACAGTTGTGGAACCCCATTCAGCTTTGCCAAGTGGTGACTTGTGACTTAAACGAGCTCTGGTTTGAAATGTACTCACGAGAAACATCAAAATGTGCTAGTTGTTGGAGTGGTACTAAGTATCTCTGACCATAAAGGTCTTCAAATCTAACACATTGAGATTTTTATTTATGGTGTTAATGAAGGCAGAAGTGTAAAAAATAAAGGTAAATATCCCAGTTGTTGTAGAATGATATTGTCCCTCTTATTTTGTTGAATTCCTGATTCAAATAAAACATCCACTGTTGCATCTTTCCACATACCGGTACTCAGATTGTGATGAAAAGCTATTGGTTTCCAGTCAGCTGGCAGTAGTGAAATACCATGACATTTTGAAAAGTGTCATACACTTATCTTCAAAACCCCAGAGCTTTTCATCAGTAGCATATGATGGGAAAGTCTACAACCACATATTCATGCAGTATAAAACTTGGTAAACACAATAATCTGAAAATTCAACAGCAATAGAACAGATTATCATTCTTCACCATAGTAAAGAAAATACACTCTCTAATCAAAAGTATTTGAATATCCAGCTGGAATTCAGAACTGATCACTAGATGCCACAAGATGCAGACCCACCAGTATGAAAGGATTCAGGGAGTATTGTGTTGCATGTAGAAAAGTGGTGGCAGCAGAGTGGGTTGGTGGGGACAGCTCAACAACTTTGATCATGAACCAGTCAATGGATATCACTGGAGTAACGATGTCCATTAGGGACACTTCAACCCTTCTACAGTTGCACCGGTTGACTGTGGGTGATGTGGTTGGAAGTGGAAACGTGAAGGAAAAACTGTAGCTAAACCATGACCAGATAGATCTCTCATACTGATGGACAGGGACCATCGAGCACTGCAGTGGAGTTACATCTCTAACTACGAACCCCTCCCCACCCCGCACACTTTCTCCGTTCTATCCCTGTTCGCACCCACTAAATCCACCTCATCCAGTCACATCTGCCGTCCCCCTTCTCTACGCTTATCCGCCCTCAAATCTGCTACCCACAGTAATATACATATATTTATTAATGATTAGTTATTCGCTACTTTGACCTTTGTGACTTCTCGCCAATTTTGGTGAGTTTTCGCCTTCCACTATCGTCGTTTTCCTCAGATTTCATCTCTTTTTTTCACCCTATACATCCATTTCGTATTTTTCACACGTATTTGGGTGTATTTTTTTGCGTAATTTTTCGGACGTAATTATACTTTCTTACATATTTTTTCGCCACCATGGATCCTTGCTCCTTCCATCTGCGTCATTGCAGAAAAGTTTCCTTATCCCTAGCCAGATTCCAGTCCCACATAATTTTCTTGCGTTGTTGCTTGGCTCATGAAATCACCCTAATGGCCTTACCATCAAATTATCCATTCTGGTTGCCACCCCTCCTTCCACAATGACCTCTACCTGTTCAGACTCCGCCAATCCTTAGCCCTCACCAACATAGTCCTGCAAAACCATATCAACCAAGCCCAATCCTCCTTGCAGTACCTTCTCTACATCTGCAAAATTCTCCTACTATGTAATCCCAAATTCCTGGAACCCATAACACACATTGAAACTCATGCCCTCCAGGAACTTAAGCAGCATGCACAACACCACCTCAGAATGCTCTCCATCCTGCTCACTTCCTACTCCCACCTCGGAGTACCACCGTCCACCACTTCTACAACAACCTCCAAACCTCCCCCACACTCCCTCACAGCTGATAAACCTTGTCTCGCAGATCGACTACATTTACCCCACCCTCCAAAACTCCCTCCCACCACCATACAGAACTCAAAACCTAAACAGACCCGCAACACAGACATGAACCTTTCCTCCAGAAGCCTTAGTCCCAAAGAAATATCAGTCCTTTCCAAAGGCCTCACCTTTTGCCCCACTCCCAAATTCAACCATGCAGGACTAGTTAAAGGCCTTCTCTCCTTCTCCCGGTCCCTACAGTGAAAACACTTTTTAGCCACCAACCCAACCAATCAGACTCAATCAAAGACCAATATTGAACCTTGCCTAACTCAGTTCACTCCTCCATCCAACCATGATCCACCTCCACTGCCTCCAAACCACCCTCTGTTAACTTTCCAGAATTTCTTGTCCTCGAACCTTGCCTCACCATCAAATCCCTCAACATGCATACTAACCATACATCAGCAGAAAGAACTGCAGTCTACCATCTAAAAACTGATACCGATCTTATAATCCTACCAGCAGACAAAGGCTCCACCACCGTAGTTTTGAACCGCAAGGATTACGTGGCAGAAGGACTCCGTCAGCTGTCAGATACTTCCACCTACAAACCGTGCCACAGTGATCCCATTCCAGCAATCCAGCAGGATCTCCAGTCACTACTCAAATCCTTAGGCCCATCCCAGAACCTCTCCCCAGAGTCCATCTCTCTACTTACCCCTACCACTCCCCACACTCCCACCTTCTACATGCTTCCTTAAGCCCATAAATCCAACCACCCAGGATGCCCCATTGTGGCCGGTTACTGTACCCCCACTGAGAGAATCTCTGTTCTCGTAGACCAACACCTTCAACCTATTACCCGGAACCTATCCTACAATACCAAAGGTACCAACCATTTCCTCGACCGATTCTCCACATTTCCTTTCCCTTTACCACACGGTGCCCTGCTTATCTCTGTTGATGCCACCTCCCTGTACACTTAACATTCCTAATGTCCATGGCCTTACTGCTATCGAACACTACCTTTCCAGACGCCCTATGGATTCTAAACCAACAACCTCCTTCCTAGTCTCCATGACCAACTATATCCTCACCCACAATTACCTCTCCTTTGAAGGCATTAACTACAAACAAATCTGTGATATGTCTATGGGCACCCATATGGCACCATCCTATGCTAACTTATTCATGGGCCATCTAGAGGAATCCTTGCTAAAAACCCAGAATCCTAAACCTCTCACCTGGTTCAGATTCATTGATGACATCTCTGCTATCTGGACTGAAGGTGAGGACACCTTATTCACATTCCTCCAGAACCTCATCAACTTCTCCCCCATTTGCTTCACTTGGTCCTAATCAACCCAACAAGCCACCTTCCTAACTGTTGACCTCCACCTCAGAGATGGCTACTAGAGTCCTGCATGACCGAGTACGCGAGCACGAAATACGAGATGGGGCGAGCACACCCTAACTGGATAGGCTGCCCGCACTAGTTCTTGTGACCAAGTATAGAAGCCGTGACCGAATACGTAGCATGGAACTTCAAACACATTAGACGTGTCATTATCTGTGTGAGACTGCAGCCAGTACGGGCTTGTCATTTGTGGTGTGTGTCTCTCTCTGTAATCAAGCAGCACGAGGAAGCCAGTGCAGTAAGACCTAAGATTGAAACCATTGTTTACACATTGAAGGAATGGGAAGGTCTAAAAAGCCAAGTATGGAGTACATTTCTGTTGGTTGTAGACGAAAACAGTGCGACTACTGGGTTCATATCGTGCATAAACGGCTCCACATTATTGTGTTTCCAGTCGAGAAACCCTCATTTAAAGGAACACAGTTGCAGGAAACCTTGGTCACAAAGATACAGCTCCCTCAGGAATACCAGCACTAATAAAAAATAGTATTACAGCAAAATGTGTTGCAATCTGTGCTAAAGATATGAGACCTTTTAATGCTGTTTCCGGTAAAGGTTTCAGAGAATTAGGCCAAGAATTACTACATCTAGGAGCGCATTATGGAGAAGTTAACGTGGCAGATATCATGCCACATCCCTCTACTATAAGCAGACATGTCAAAGAACAAGCTGATGCAATGCAAAGCAGCATAATGCCTTCTGTTATTGCGGAAGTTATTAATAAAACAAGTGCTGCGACAGTTGATATGTGGACTGATTCGCGTAAGCAGGTGCACTGTTTGACACTTACAACACATTACTTTAACACAGATTGGTCTCCCGTGAACAACAAAATTCCCTGACGTTAAGAAGACGGGAGTAAATATTATGAAAGTAATTGAAGAGAGGATGGCTGATTGGGACATTTCGCCGCTCATATTGCACAGTTTTGTTTTTGTCTCCGACCAGGTTGCTAATGTAATAAAGGCTTTGGAAAATCAAGAAAGGATTCCTTGTGCTGCTCATTGTATAAACACAGCACTTAGCCATACTTTCGATGAAGATAACTTCTTGTTAAATCATGCCCGAACATCACATCAACAATATATACTGCATTGTTAAGGTTCATTAAGAAAAATGGCCTCTGCTCATCTTTGAAAAAATCGTTGAAACAAAAGGTCTGCACATGCTGGACCAGCTTGTACACTATGCTGGAATCCTTACACACTCAGTATAAGGAAGTTGCTGCTTTGCTGACGGAAAAGCACTCCGCTTACAGATTGCAAGAATATGATAGTGAGCTTGGAGGAAAAATTGCGCATTTTCTGAGACCATTTAAAGAGGCCACAGATGAATTAGAAGGCGAAAAAGAACCGACAATCCAGTTAGTTCTTCTTCGGTTTCACAAACTGCAACAAATTTGCAGTGTCAATGACACTGACTGGCAGGTGAGTAATTATTACAGTTAAAAGCACTGTTTCATTATGACACGCGATAGATTTATAATTAACTAGCGTAATTGATGTGTAGTAACAGATATGTATTTTTTAAGAGGAGGTACAAAGGATTAAATATCGACCCTTGACTTTCATTTGTGAGAAGACTGTGATCACTTCCAGACATAAAATTGCTACATTTCCTATCTGCGATTATGTTGAAATATGATATTACTTTACAAGTGCTTTATGAATTTAGCTGTGTCACGTACTCATTCTTGGAAACGTTACTTTTGTATTAAAAGAGAGGGACAGAGATAAATACAGTGTGTGTGTGTGTGTGTGTGTGTGTGTGTGTGTGTGAGAGAGAGAGAGAGAGAGAGAGAGAGAGAGAGAGAGAGAGAGAGAGACGTTGGACTAGTACAGTACAGTGCAGCGAGCCGGGGAGAGGCAAGGTGAGACGTCAGCGGTGACCGGCCATGCTCGGTTATCCGCGTGCACGGGATCCGGACAACAGACATGGGGTGAGTACGTGACCGAGCCGAGTCGTGTGGGGCCGGACACGAGCGGCTCGGTCCCCCCGTCAACTGGCGAGCGGTGACCGGTCAAACATTGAGCGTTGCAGCACTCTAATGGTTACATCAGTACCTCCGTCCATATCAAACCTACTAACCACCAGCAATACCTCCACTTCAACAGCCAATAGTTTCATACCAAGAAGTCACTTCCATACAGCCCAGCCACCCGTGGTCGTCGCATCTGCAGTGACGAGCAGTCCCTCTCTAAATATACTGAGGGTCTCACTGAAGCCTTCACTGCAAAAGGCAAAGGTCTTGAGTTCAAGTCTTGGTCCAGCACACAGTTTTAATCTTCCAGGAAGTTTCATGTGAAACTCAGTTTGCTCTGTTTAATTATGAAATACAGAAGTTTGTAAACAGTAAAGGTCATGTTCATATCATATATTTATTGACTTTCAGAAGGTCTTTATTACAGTTCTGCACCAATGTCCAGTAAATATAATACATGCATACTAAATATTGTGTCATTAGAAACATGTCAGAAAATGTAACACGACTTACAGATGACCAACATTTTATGCAAAGGTTGGCAGCTAATTCTTAATATAAGTAAATGTAACACAGTTCATTTAACTAGACAGAAAGATCCAATAGCACTGAAGTAAGTGTTCAGTGACCAATGACTGGAACTTATCACAAGTTTGAAGTATTTAGAAGTACCTATCATCAATAATTAAGGTGGAATTACCATACAAATCTATCAATGGGGAAGGAAGGTGCCACTATCATTTATTGAATGAATCATAAGGAGGAAATGAGTGTTTGGATGTGTAATTTCATGCACAAGAGATCACTTACGTGTGTGTGTGTGTGTGTGTGTGTGTGTTTTAGAAGAAGGCCTGTTCACAGCCTTAAAAGCATTTTAAATAAAGACAAGTAGAATGCTCTCATAGATTTAAGGGCCACATAAAGTGAGGAAGTGTAGGGCATTAATAAGTCATTCAAAGGAGACAAGAGTAAAACAAAGGTGACTGCTTGCAGTTTTCTTGAAAACCATTATTCATGAAAGTCACAGTATTCCACATCCACAATGTGCGAGAGTCTTTATGTTTCAATCAGTCCATTAATTTTTACTGTTATCACCAGTGTTTCTTCAGTTTATGACTAAAAGATTGACCAGCTGTGATAGATAAGAATTTCATGTTACTATTGTACTAGACTGTACTATACTGTAATATTATTTTACCAACAGGAGTGAAACCTATGACTTTTAGTCTTTACTACTGCCAAGAGTCATAATATGACAGGAGCTGTGGTATTGCTTTACTGTTATATTTCCTTTTCTGTTGTATGATTATGGTTGTCAGTTGAATTTTTCTACATGGTGTTCACACCTAGTCAACTGTGCAGGGAACTTACCTTTCATCCTATTGGTACTGTACCATTTCATCATTTGCAAAGTTACCAATATCCCATAATTACTGAAATAAGATAGTTAGTGTTGATGACATCATTATCATCTCATTTTTTCTCTATATATATGATCTCACACTAGATACTTGTAGCTAGAATATAGGGTTGATTGTTTGGAGAAAAAAAAGTAAGTCACTTTGCCTGATATTTTCTTGATATTATACACCATGTAGGCCTATATATTATATAAGTATAATGAAATGCATTATCAGTGTATGTGTCACATACATACATTTTGCTGTTTTTCATCATAAAACTTATAGATGACAACTTTCAAATGTGAATACATAGTGGTAATTTATGCTTACTGCACTCACATTGATACAGATCTGACACAGCTTAAGTCTAACTTTATTCACAAAGAAGCTCATTACAAATTTTATCTATGTAGAAAAAGACAGATTGGCACGTAATGTAAAGAAGACATGCCAAGATGCAGATGGGCACAATTAAAAGCCACTTACATACAGCTTTCCGCCACAGCATTCTTCAGTAAAAGAGAGACACACACATCTAGGCCCAAGATGCTGGAGCAAGTGGTGTGCATGAGGTTTGCTTGCTTTTTGTGTGTGTGTGTGTGTCTTTTACTGATGAAGGCTGCAGCTGAAAGCTATATGTAAGAAGTGTCTTTTAATTGTGCCTGTCTGTAACTTGATGTGTCTTCTTTACGGTAAGAAGCAATCTGTCTTTTCCTGCATTGTTGATATTCCTATCTGGAGTTTCCATCATTTCATTACAAATTTTAGTATTTTCACTAGGTGCCTGTAACATTTTAGTGTTAGTAAAAAAGGGGTGGGGGGCAATATTGGTTATAATGTACATTGAAGTAAGTGATTTTGTTTACGGTGCTCTTATGAAGAGAGAAAAACTGTGATGTTATTGTTCTTCAAGTTATGAGATTTGTGATTAAAGTTCTTAGTCAAAGTTAAATGCCACAGATAGAAGAATCCATATTTATATCAAAATTAAAATGTCAATTTTTTGTGTAAAGTAAGGCCATTTTATACGTAATGGAAAATGTTTGATAGCATATGTAGTGAATTGATTTTAACAACTTTTTGGCTGAATATCTGAGTGTCAGATCTGTAACCACAACATACACCGATGAAACAATCAGGTAACCACATGAGACATTCCTGATTTCAGCTTTAAATTTAAAATATATGACAAGGCTGACTTTTAAAAACGTTTCTCAAATTAGTGATCCGTTCTTTAAGCTAACCATCTGGCCACACAATGCTCTCAATCCATGGAATAAAAGAAGAGAGACGTGTATATATTCCTGGTGAATCTTCTCCAGCACAGTAACTCCCAAATGATGTCACTCCAATAACATGATATACACATTGATTTCCTTTGGTAGATATCTGAATTGGTCCACCAGAATCACCCTGTAAAATAAAAACTGTTTATAAATTTATCACAGTGATGGCATAATGATTCAAGAGAAAAAATTTGGAATGCATTTAATGTTACACTCCTGGAAATTGAAATAAGAACACCGTGAATTCATTGTCCCAGGAAGGGGAAACTTTATTGACACATTCCTGGGGTCAGATACATCACATGATCACACTGACAGAACCACAGGCACATAGACACAGGCAACAGAGCATGCACAATGTCGGCACTAGTACAGTGTATATCCACCTTTCGCAGCAATGCAGGCTGCTATTCTCCCATGGAGACGATCGTAGAGATGCTGGATGTAGTCCTGTGGAACGGCTTGCCATGCCATTTCCACCTGGCGCCTCAGTTGGACCAGCGTTCGTGCTGGACGTGCAGACCGCGTGAGACGACGCTTCATCCAGTTCCAAACCTGCTCAATGGGGGACAGATCCGGAGATATTGCTGGCCAGAGTAGTTGACTTACACCTTCTAGAGCACGTTGGGTGGCACGGGATACATGCGGACGTGCATCGTCCTGTTGGAACAGCAAGTTCCCTTGCCGGTCTAGGAATGGTAGAACGATGGGTTCGATGACGGTTTGGATGTACCGTGCACTATTCAGTGTCCCCTCGACGATCACCAGTGGTGTACGGCCAGTGTAGGAGATCGCTCCCCACACCATGATGCCGGGTGTTGGCCCTGTGTGCCTCGGTCGTATGCAGTCCTGATTGTGGCGCTCACCTGCACGGCGCCAAACACGCATACGACCATCATTGGCACCAAGGCAGAAGTGACTCTCATCGCTGAAGACGACACGTCTCCATTCGTCCCTCCATTCACGCCTGTCGCGACACCGCTGGAGGCGGGCTGCACGATGTTGGGGCGTGAGCGGAAGACGGCCTAACGGTGTGCGGGACCGTAGCCCAGCTTCATGGAGACGGTTGCGAATGGTCCTCGCCGATACCCCAGGAGCAACAGTGTCCCTAATTTGCTGGGAAGTGGCGGTGCGGTCCCCTACGACACTGCGTAGGATCCTACGGTCTTGGCGTGCATCCGTGCGTCGCTGCGGTCCGGTCCCAGGTCGACGGGCACGTGCACCTTCCGCCGACCACTGGCGACAACACCGATGTACTGTGGAGACCTCACGCACCACGTGTTGAGCAATTCGGCGGTACGTCCACCCGGCCTCCCGCATGCCCACTATACGCCCTCGCTCAAAGTGCGTCAACTGCACATACGGTTCACGTCCACGCTGTCGTGGCATGCTACCAGTGTTGAAGACTGCGATGGAGCTCCGTATGCCACGGCAACCTGGCTGACACTGACGGCGGCGGTGCACAAATGCTGCGCAGCTAGCGCCATTCGACGGCCAACACCGCGGTTCCTGGTGTGTCCGCTGTGCCGTGCGTGTGATCATTGCTTGTACAGCCCTCTCGCAGTGTCCAGAGCAAGTATGGTGGGTCTGACACACCGGTGTCAATGTGTTCTTTTTTCCATTTCCAGGAGTGTATGTAATTGATTTGGTTCTGGTATTATTGAAACAAGGTTTGCTAACTTTCTTGGAAATCTTATGATCCAAAACATAGGATCTAATATGGTGAAATCATCTTTTCCATTTCAGGAAAAATACAGTTAAACTTGATGAACAAAGATGGCAGGGAATTCTGTACACAGCAATTCTCACTCTACACAATAGAGACTATTAACTTTCAGTTGAATACTTTGAATAGTGACTGATCAGCTTTGAAACATAAAACAAACTTGCTGCATAATGCATACAACAAAGCTTTGCTATCACTATCACAAAATGTCAAAATCAACATACTGACCAAAGGCACAATGAAAAAGACTGCTTAAATATTGAAGCTAGTACCCCAATGGCCATATGTTTGCAAGTTGTTTTTGTGTGAATGAGTGTGCTTTTTATTCCAGAAGGAGGACTTTTCAGAAAGCTTTTTAGTTTAAGAGTCTACTTCTTTGTGCCTGCTTGCAACTCAACACCTCCTCGGTCTGATGAGTAGCAGTCTATTCCTTCAATATTATTGTTTTTCGTTCAGGAATTTCCATTGTCAGACTAATAGAAATGCTTACTGATACATTCACTACGTAAAAAAAAAAAAAAAAAAAATGGGGGCAACTGCACTGTTACTATTAATTACTAAGGTACTTCACTTCCACCAGATACACACGAGCTCCCTCCCTTGGCAGTAGTGTTATTAAATGGACAATTAGAACACAAAATTAATGACTGTCAGGCTGTTTTTCAAAATGGATGAGCTGATGTGAAACAAATGAGGAATCTGAAAGCATTACTGAACGACAGAAATAAGAAATACATAGTTGTTTTTTACATTATGAAAGCTTGTGGTCTTTGTAATAGGTGTGAACTTTATGAAATACATGTAGATACATAAATGAGTACTAAGGCACTGCTAATAATAAAATGTGTTGTCAAAAGAATCATTGCAAGAGTTAAATTCATGGATGAGATTTTGGGATCACTTGAAATGAAAATAAGCTTAAAATGAGAGTGTGGTCTACCTCCATTCCTTTTGAACAGTTTCCTTGTTAAAGCCATCAAAGACTCATGAAAAAACACTTGAAGAATAAGGAATTACAGGCAACATTACAGGTTGCAAGTAGGAGAGCACTCCTGTCAGTTGATTATTATAAATTGGTAATCATGCATAATTATCAAAACATGCTCGATTGTTCATTGTAGGTTAATATCTTCAAGGTGATAGCTTTGAAAACAGACCTACAAATCTCGTTAGGGAAGACAAGGTGTATCACAAGTACTAAGAAATCCCTGAAACCCATGTTAACGTTTGGAGTAACTGTCAAGGTTGGTCAGTATCTTCATAATACTATTCAAAGCTGGCACTCTATCTAATGAAAAATCCCTTTAGTAAGTAGTAAGCACCACATATATATGGCAGAATACTAAGCAGTATATAAGAGCAAAGCATTAACATCTTTGGAGACACCTCAAGAATTAGCCACAGTAATCATTTATCATTTAGCAACAACCCCAGCAGAAAAAGCAAATCATATGGAACATGGTTTATTATTGTCAAAAAAATATCTGCAATGTATTACAATTGTAGAACTTTAAGAAAACACATATACTATGTGATAAAAAGTATCTTGACACCTGGCTCAAAATGACTTACAAGTTCGTGGCGCACTCCATCGGTAATTCTGGATTTCAATATGGTGTTGGCCCACCCTTAGCCTTGATGACAGCTTCCACTCTTGAAGACATATGTTCAATCAGATGCTGCAAGGTTTCTTGGGGAATGACAACCCATTCTTCATGGACTGCTACACTGACGAGCGATATCGATGCAGGTTGGTGTGCCAAAACATCCCAAAGGCGTTCTATAGGATTCAGGACAGGATTCTGTGCAGGCCAGTCCATTACAGGCACGTTATTGTCGTGTAACCATGCTGTCACAGGCCGTGGATTATGAACAGGTGCTCAATCATGTTGAAAGATGCAATCACCATCCCTGAATTGCTCTTCAACAGTGGGAACCAAGAAGGTCCTTAAAACATCAATGTATGCCTGTGCTGTGATAGTGCCATGCAAAGTACCAAGGAGTGCAAGCCCTCTCCATGAAAAACTCGACCACACCATAACACTACCGCCTCCGAATTTTACTGCTGGCACTACACACACTGGCAGATGACATTCACCAAGCATTCACCATACCCACACCCTGCCATTGGATCGCCACATTGTGTACTGTGATTTGTCACTCCACACAACGGTTTTCCGCTGATCTATTGTCGGTTGTTTACATTCCTTACACCAAGTGAGGTATCATTTGGCATTTACCAGCATGACATGTGGCTTATGAGCAGCTGCTTGACCATGAAATTAAAGTTTTCTCACCTCCCACCTAACTGTCATAGTACTTGCAGTGGATCCTGATTCAGTTTGAAATTCCTGTGTGGTGGTCTGGATGGATGTCTGCCTAGTACACAACTGTCGGTGGTCTCTATCAGTCAACAGATGAGGTCAGCCTGTATGCTTTTGTGCTGTACATGTCCCTTCACATTTCCACATCACTATCACATCAGAAAGAGTGGACCTAGAGATGTCTAGGAGACCACATTCGAAGTCCACAAGTTTCACGGAGTGCCCCATCTGCTCTTTCACCATGTCTAATGACTTCTGAGGTCACTGATATGGAGTACCTGGCAGGAGGTGGCAACACAATGCACCTAAAATGAAAAACATTTGTTTTTGGGGATGTCTGGATACTTTTGATCACATAATGTATGTACACTGTTGGCCCCTAAAATTGCAACACCAGGAATGGTAGGAAACACTAATAATTTACTTATTGTGCATATACAGGATAGTAGTAAGAATATATTATTGAATTTGTAGGTGATTTGAGGGCACAGAGTGTGTAAAATTTAGTATAGAGTGCTGCCAAATCTGGTAGAAACAATAGCACTAACTTGACTAGAAAATGACTCAAATTCATCCTACATGACAGATACAGGTACATCTTTCCACGATGTTTCAACTTTATTCCAGACTTGATCAGTCTTACTGGCTGGCAAATGATGGCATTCCTATCTCATCGTAACCTATGACCAAACTTTTCGGTGGGCGAGAGGTCTGGAGAATATGACAGCCATGGTAATAACCACCCCCCCCCCCCCCCCCCCACACACACACACAGAGATATATATATATAAAAACAAAGATGATGTGACTTACCAAATGAAAGTGCTGGCAGGTCGACAGACACACAAACAGACACAAACATACACACAAAATTCAAGCTTTCGCAACAAACTGTTGCGACATATTTAAATATGTCTGCTTGTGTCTGTATATGTGTGGATGGATATGTGTGTGTGTGTGCGCGCGAGTGTATACCCGTCCTTTTTTCCCCCTAAGGTAAGTCTTTCCGCTCCTGGGATTGGAATGACTCCTTACCCTCTCCCCTAAAACCCACATCCTTTCGTCTTTCCCTCTCCTTCCCTCTTTCCTGATGAGGCAACAGTTTGTTGCGAAAGCTTGAATTTTGTGTGTGTGTTTGTGTTTGTTTGTGTGTCTATCGACCTGCCAGCGCTTTCGTTCGATAAGTCACATCATCTTTGTTTTATATATATATATATATATATATACACACACACACACACACACACACACACACACACACACACACACACACTGTATCCATGTATGTCAGGACAGCACAGACAAAATTAAATCTTACATTAATTTTGTTGAAAGATAAGGCCAGAGAGAACTTGAAGGTAGGGCACAGTCACAGACTTTAACACTTAAGAAATTTAACAACTGTTGTCTGAATTACTAACTGTGTGAACTAGAAGTGATCATGTACATCTACATCCATACCCTGCAAGCCACCTTAGGTGTGAAGTGGAGTTCGCCATATGTACTGGTGTCAGCTCCCCCTTTCCCTGCTTCAATCACATATGGTTCACAGGAAGAACAATTAATTGCTGGTAAGCTTCCATGTGGGCTTGAATCTGTCTAATTTTCTTAAACATCGACGTCTATAGCTACTTGATTATTCTGAAATTCACAATTGCATGCCTACCAGAGAGTTTGTTGAACCATCTTCAAGCTATTTCATTATCATTCTACTCTTGAACAGCACATGGGAAAAATTAACACATCTTTCCAAGTGAGCTTTGATTTCTCTTATTTAATTATGATGATCATTTCTCCCTATGCAGGTGAGTGACAGAAAAGTAATTTCACACTCTAAGGAGAAAGTTGGCGATTGAAATTTCACAAGAAGATCCTGCTGCAATGAAAGACACCTTTGTCTTAATAATTGCCACTCCACTTTGTATATAACATCCATGGCACACACTCCATTATATTGTGGTAATACAAAAACAGAAGGTGGCAGACAACTGTAAAGTAATTAAACTCTGCAGTAGACCTGTCGCATTTTCTAACAAGTCTGCCAATAAATCACAGTCTTTGGTTTGATTTCCACACAACATTATTTGTGTGATGTTTTCAGTTTAAGTTATTCATATATGTAATCCTGAAGTATTTATATTTGTGTGATTTATCATTCAACTGAAGTGTAGTGGAATCCTTCTAGTACTCATGTGAATGAATTTTCATTATTTAGTCAGTTGCCACTTTTTGCACTGTACACACAGCTTATCTGTAACATTCTGCAATTGGTTTTGATCATCTGATGACCATAAGAGATGGTAAATGACAGCATTGTATACAAACAATATAAGAAGACAGCTCAGACTGTCTCCTTAATCACTTATATATATCAGGAGGAGCAGAGGGCCTGTAACATTTCCTTGCGAAACAGAAGACATTACTTCTGTTTTACTTGATTTTCCATCAATTACTGCATATTGTGACCTTTCTGACAGGAAATCCTGAATACTGTCTCACAGCTGAGATGACATTCCACAGGCAAGCAATCTGATTAGAAATCATTTGTGAGGAATGCTGTCAAAAGCCTTCTGGAAATCTAAAAATATGGAACCCACTTGACATCCCATTTTGATATTACTCATTGCTTCATAAGAATAAAAGGCTAGTTATGTTCCACAGGAACAATATTTTCTGAATCTGTGTTGGCTATTCGTTAATAAATAATTTTCTTCAAGGTAATTCATGATGTTTGAACACAGAATGTGTTCCAAAATTGGGTATTGGTGTGACTTGTGCAACTTCCCAGTTTTTAGGAACAGATTTTTCAACTAGTGAGCCACTGTATATGACTGTCAACTATGGAGCTATTGTATCAGCATATTCTAAAGGGACCTGACAAGTATACAATTGGGACCAGAGGCCTTGCCTTTATTAAATGATTTAAGCTGCTTCGCTACACCTAGGGTACCAACTTCCAAGTTACTCATGCTGGCAGTTGTTTTTTATTCAAATTCTGGAATACTTACTTCATCTTCCTTGGTGAAGGAATTTCAGAAAACTGTTTAGTAACTCTGCTTTAGTGGCACTGTAATCAGTCCTTGTCGTTGTGTAGTGAAGGTACTGATTGCACCTTGCTGCTGGTATAAATACGACCAGAATCTCTTTGGGTTGCCTGCTAGACGTCGAGATGGAGTTTCATTATGGAAACTATTAAAAGCATCTTGCATTTGGAACTTCTGTACAACTTCACAAATCTTGACAGTTTTACATTCTTATAAATTTGACATGTTTTTCCCACTGCTATTGCAATAGTGTTGGGAGCTGTTTTGTGTACCATGGAGAATCAGTACCATCTCTTATTAATTTATTCTGTATATATCTCTCAATTGCTATTGATACTATTTCTATGAATTTAAGCCACATCTGGTCTACGCTTATGTAGTCAGATTGGAAGCAGTTGAGATTGTGTTTTAGAAATTCATCAAGTAAATTTTTATCTGTGGTACTTTTTGATTTACTCGGTCTCCCTAGGTCACTAATCCCTATATCCATCATGATGCTCCCTATTTGTTCAGAATTATTCGTTGAAAGAGGGCAAGTATGTTATCAGAACAATTTACTGTCCATGTGGGCACCTACACAGAAGAGCCCAAGAAACTGGTACACCTGTCTAATATCGTCTAGGGCCCTCCAGAGCACACATAAGTGCCCCAACACAACATGGCATGGACTTGACTAATGTGTCAAGTAGTGCTGGAGGGAACTGACACCATTAATCCTGGAAGACTATACATTAATCCGTAAGATTACGATCGGGTGGAGATCTCTTCTCAAGAGCACGTTGCAAGACATTCCAGATATGCTCAATAATGTTTTTGTCTGGGGAGTTTGGTGGCCAGTGGAAGTGTCTGAACTCAGAAGAGAGTTCCTGGAGCCACTCTGTAGCAATTAGGATGTGTGGGGTGTCGCATTGTCCTGCTGGAACTGCCCAAGTCAGTCAGAATGCACAGTGGACATGAATCGTTGCAGGTGATGGCACAGGGTGCTTACGTACATGTCACCTATCAGAGTCATATTTAGATGTATCCTAGCATGCAGGGTCCATGGATTCCTGCTTTTCATGG
Source organism: Schistocerca piceifrons (assembly GCF_021461385.2). Lineage (NCBI taxonomy): Eukaryota > Metazoa > Arthropoda > Insecta > Orthoptera > Acrididae > Schistocerca > Schistocerca piceifrons. The sequence continues at coordinate 41,906,312 of NC_060139.1, read as the reverse complement.
TACACTCGTGAAATGGTTGTACAGGAAAATCTCCCCGCTTCATCACTACCTCAGAAATGCTGTGTCCAATTGCTCATGCACTGACTATATCATGACATTAAAACTCACTTATACCTTGATAACCTGCCATTGTAGCAGCAGTAAACAGATCTAACAACTGCACCAGACACGTGTTGGTGTTCTGCCTGTTTACATATCTCTGGATTTGAATATGCATGCCTATACCAACCCCACTTCTTTGGCACTTCAGTGTACACTAATTGTTCAACATAATTTTCTGAAAAGCATTTGGTACAATTTTGGATGATGATTTATGCCTATCACCAGTTTTAAACACGTATTTTAGCCATTCAGGGTAGACTGAAATTGCCACAAACTATATTTGTGTGAGTGGGGTACCTATTTGATATGACACTATAGTTTTCCTTGAATTGTTCAGCAACAGTATCATCTGCGTCAACAAGTTGGTAAAAGGAACCTATTATTAATTTATTCTGGTTGTGAAGTTACAGAATATGTTAATGAAAAGACCCAATATTACAGTACAACTAACAATGTAATAGTGGTTGCTAGATCAAATGATAGTTACAATGAAGAGGAACCATACCTGTTCTGAAAAGCTGTTAATGAAATAATACAAACCAAAATTCAGACAAAATTGATATTGTGTACAATCCCATACAGATATGAAATTCCAATCAAAAACCACTCTATTTATAAATTAAACAGCCAAATAATTAAAGCAGCAGCTAAGCATGATTATGTTACAGTAACTGACATAAACACCTTCCTAAGCAGAAATGATTATACAAGGCATGGCTGCAAATGACCCCTGCGAGAGTCACTAGAATTGATTAGTCAGAAGTTTGACGAGAAGACCACTGAACTTTTTAGGCATGTCTTGACTTCCACGTATTTTCTTTTTAATGGAGAATACTACGAACAAACGGAGGGAGTCGCCGTGGGTAGCCCAATCTCACCGGTGGTAGCGAATTTGTACATGGAGAACTTCGAGGAGGAAGCCCTGTCGTCATCCGTATGGAAACCTACTTGCTTTTTCCGTTACGTGGACGACACTTTCGTCATCTGGCCACATGGTATGGATAAACTCCTTGACTTCCTTACACATCTAAACTCCATACACCCCAACGTCAAATTCACTATGGAGACTGAAACGGAGGGCAAATTACCTTTCCTTGACGTCCTGGTCAAGAGAAGGGCTGACGGCACCCTAGGTCATGGGGTGTATCGGAAGACAACGCACACTGATCTGTATTTGCACGCAGACAGCTGCCACCACCCTTCACAGAGGAATGGGGTACTTTAAACTCAAGTACATAGGGCGCGCACTATCTCTGACGCAGAGTCTACCCCAGGAATTGGAACATCTGAGAACTGTATTTCGAAAAAATGGGTACTCAGAGTGGCAGATTCAATGTGCTCTCCGCCCAACCACTGCAGCACAACCTGTTGAGATGGATGAAGTCACAAGGGAGGAGGTAGGCACTGCATTTATTCCATACACAGGCACACTCTCGGGGAAAATCGCCCGCATTCTGAAGAAACACCGGGTTGGAACTGTGTTTTGTCCTCCAAATAAAACTCGTGCACTGTTGGGGAGCGCCAAAGATGACCTCGGTTTGAGGAAGGCCGGCGTGTACCAGATTCTGTGTCAATGTGGCAAGTCGTATATTGGTCAGACAATGCGTACCGCCGAGGATCGATGCCGTGAACACCAGAGGCACACTCGACTGATGTATCCGAGCAAGTCGGCGATCGCTGAACATTGTTTGTCGGAAAATCACGCCATGGAATATGACCGCACGAGGATTCTGGTACAGACGTCGAGATACTGGGACAGCGTTGTTAGAGAGGCCATCGAAATTCACACCAATGACGACCTCATAAACCGTGACTGTGGCTATAATCTTAGCAAGGCTTGGGAACCAGCGATTGGGTTAATCAAGAGTAAATCGAGCAAACGTATAGTTGTGACGACCACGGCGGACAAAGCCATCACACCGACGTCATCTCAGACGCCGTCGCAATTTGTTCCACCGCGCAACCGTGGCGCGGGGCGCGGACGGCGGAGGGAGCGCGCCGTGGGCGGAGGGTATTTAAATCGGCCGCCGCCGCGACCGAACCCAGTTCCCTCTGAGCAGCCTTAGCGTACAGATCTCCGTGCCGGCACGTTCACAGGAGCTCAGTCTGTCAGTTCACCTGATGATGGCGACATGTATGATCGCCGAAATATTGTGCCCGTTGGACACTATAGACCGGCAGCACACCCGTGGATATTTTGATTATCAAATACGCCGGGAGAAACTCAAGAATCACAAGAAAGAAACAGCTTTGTGTGACAGAATGAATAAGTGAGATAGAGAAAAATTCATTGTCAATATATCTACAAAATCCAAAACAGCTATCCAACATTTATCTGACAATAATGATCTGATCTATGAGATCTCCATAGTAGAAATAATGAAACTAATCCAAAATCTGCCACCAAGAAGAAACAATGTCACTGCAAATTACACCAGTAGACAAAAGCAGTGATGAAGAGTGGCAACAAGTAGCTAGGCTTAATGAGACTGAACTGAACTGTGAGATATCCTCAATAGAAATGCAGACAGTGATTAAAAACATAAAATCCTCTGTGGAAGAGGAGTGTATGTCACTGAAACTAAGGGCACAAAACAAAACCAACAAATCTGATGAGTAGCAGCAAGCAGCAGTTACACTAAGGAAAAAATAAAACCTAAGTAACTAGTGCCCACCAAGAGCTTCAGTAAGAAAAAGAATGGCATCTCAACAATTGGTCAGTGATTTTGTGTGGCACAGCAACGAAGGAAAAAAAGTTTAATTTAAATATCAGTGGCAAGAAATATGAACATGATAACCAAATAGAGACTAAGAACTTACTCATTGAGGGAAAAGATATAACACTCAGAATTCTGCATCAAAATATGCAATACATTAGCAATAAAAACATTTGAAGCAGAAATACTTACAAATGAAACATGCCCAGACATAATACGTGTATGTGAACATGGATTAAAAGAGAATGAAATATGCAATTTTCCTAAAAAAGAATGTTCTTACAAACTAGTTCTGTAGTCAGAATAAAAAGGTGGAGAGGTAGCAATATTTATTAAAACAGCTGAGAATTATGACAACAATTTGAATGATACATACAAAAGTTTACCCAGAAGTAAAGAGAAAGATTTTGAGATTCCAAGTACAGCATACAATGAGTTAAAAGTATTCTGTGTGCACCGACTACCAAGTGGCAAAATAAATACTTCTTCAAAAAAAAGTCGTCTACTAGGGGGGAAAAAAGGAAAAGAAAGATTGTGTAGTATGTGGTGATTTTAATATTGATATGGGAAAAGAGGACACAAAGAAACCAAAAATTTGAGGAGATACTAATACATCACAACATGAAGGCAACTGTAATGAAACCTACAAGATTAACTTTGGAAACTGAGTCAATTGTTGATAATATTATCACTAATATAGGTATCAATGTATATACCACAAAGGCTCTACAAACAGGACTTTCTGATCATTTAGGACAGCTATGTGAAGGATATGGAAATCTGAACTCATGAACAGAAGATAAAAATGTAGAAAGAGGTATTAGACATTTCAATCAACAAAACATCAACATATGTAAAGTAATATTGAGAAAAGAACATTGAGCAGACATTCTGCAAGCTCAGGTAACACATCACAAAGACAATGCTTTTCAAGTAACTTAATTATTACTTCAATACAGCTTTTTCAAAAACCAAAAGGAAAAGAAAAATCTTACAAAACAAGCAGGGGATTATGGAGGAAATATATACCTTAAGAGTGATGAAACAGAGGGAAAGTACTGAAACCTACAAATAGCACCAGAAGAAGTACAGACAGTTGATAAGACAAAAAAAGCCAAATCAATTAATGAGAGTATTTCAACATCAACAATAAGATGAAAACAGCCTGGGACATATTCAACTCTGAGAGGGGCAACAAAAACCACATGCAGAAAATAAATAAAATAGAAATTATGAAAGTGAGTAACAAAATCATTACAAACAAAACAGAAATTGCAAACTTCATGAATAATAACTACATAGATACAGTAGCAAACCTAAAGCATGTATGCAATAGTCAAGGAACTCATCAGACCACAATGAAAGATAAGTCAAGCCAGTCAATGTTCCTGAAACCAGTATCTAAAGAGGAAATGACAAAGGCTACAAATAAAGCTTAGTGGAAAAAAGTCTGCTGGACATGATGAGGTGTCAAACAACCTAATCAAGCAGGTGGCAGCAGAAACAATTACACCACTGCTGCACAATGTCAACTGCTCATTCCAGGAAGGAGTATTTCCTGATCAATTTAGTTTAATTAAGGTATAAGGGACATACAAAAAGGAACGAGTTGGAGGCACAATTACAAAAACCAGCACCTGTATGTTACAAGTATTGACCCTGGCTGTTGAGATGCTTGTCCCACTGTGACACAAGCCAGTGAATGGCTGTCTCATAAAATTCCCGGGGCTGCAATGTTAACCAGTTCCGCACGTACAGTTGGATGTCATCATCCGAGGCGAATAATTTGCCCCTCAGTACCTTTTTAAGGGGACCAGAAATGGAGCAATCACAGGTAGAGAGGTCCAGACTGTATTGAGGGTGGCCGAGAACCTCCCATTTGAATTTATGCGGGAGTGTTGCGACTATGTTGGCCATATGAGGCTTTGCATTGTCACAGAGCAGAATGAACCCATGGGTGAGACTGCCAGGCCATTTTTATTTGATCACTTGGAGCAGGGTGGTCAAGGTTTGCGAGTAACACTGGGCATTCGCTGTTGTCCTGTGTTGCATGAAGTGAATCAGAAGGGGGCATCTTGCTCAAAGACGAACATCAGCATAATGATTCACCTCAGATGACGATGTCCAGCTACACGAGCAGAACTGGGTTACATTGCAGACCCAAGAATTTTATGAGACAGCCATTCACTACCTTGTGTCACACTAGGACAAGTGTCTCAATAGTCAGGGTCAATACTTCTAACATACAGGTACTGGTTTCTGTAATTAAGATTCCAGCTCATTTCTTTTTGAAAGTCCCTAATAGGACTTGCATAAAAAAAGGGAAAGGATGATGCTCGTAATAATTACAGGCCAGTATACTTAGTCCCAGGATTCTCCAAAATATTAAAAATGCTCATGCTCAACAGAATAACAGAAAACCATAATATACGCACTCCAGCACAATACATACACCAGAAAGGGAAATCAATGGAAACAGCAATTTAAACATTAACAGAATTTATTCTATAGCCCTTGGACAACCAGACAGTAGTGTCTGACATTTTTCTTCACTTATCCAAAGCATTTGACACAATCATGCAATCCTAGTAAAGAAACTAGAGAATACTGGTATTCATGGACAAGCATCAGGTAGAATAACATCATATCTCAGTAACAGGAGGCAATATTTAACATTAACAACTTACATGGATCAGAAGTTAGAAGGATTAAGTATGCTATACCTCAAGGATCTGTTATGGGACCTATCCTCTTCAATTTATTTGTAAATAATGTACAAAATGTATGAAAATGAAAATAAGATACCGTATGCAGGTGATATGACTGTACTAAATCTTTCCAACAGTTTTGAAGCACTTGAGAAAAACAATTCGTATCAGTCCATAATACAATACAATGGCTCAAGAACAATGAGTTCATTATTAATTTGAAAAAAAAAAAACTATGTACATGGTTTTCAACACTACACAAAAGGAAGAACATATAGATGTTTCTATAGGTGAAAAAGAACTGGAAGAAGTAATTTCAATTAAGTTATCAGCCATAACAGTAGACAGTGAGCTTAACTGGAAGCAGCAGATAAATACTGAATCCAACAAGCTAAGATCAGTGATATTTGTAATGAAATAACTGGATCAGTATGCAAATCAAGACCTCCTGTGCACTGCCCTCATGGACTTTTCGTACCATACATGCAATATGAAAAAGGTATTGGGAAACTCAATAATTACAGGAATGAAAAGAGTGTTCACCCTACAGTAGAAAGCCATTTGAATGATATTGAAAAAAGAAGCAAAAAGAATCTTGTAGCAACTACTTCAAAGAACTTAATATTTTGACATTTCCATCACTGTATATATTCAAGATGATTGTGTCTGCACTGTGAGATCCCATAAAACTGAAGATCAGCAAGACTGTTCATCCTCATGACACAAGGAACAGAAAAAATTGTGTTGCATTTCACACAGACACAAGCTTTGTCAAGGGAGTCACAAAACCTCAATGTTCCCTGCATCTCTAAAAAAGTTTTTAATAGAAGAATTCTACAGTGTGTCTGAGTTTGTAAACAGAAAGCGAGAAAAAGTTCATACTGTGAATGATAAATGTTATGTGCAATATTAATCCAGCAAGGATGTGGTAGGGTCAATTTGTTTTGTTGGCAGTTCTTTGTTATGCAGTTGCACATTGCTGAAGTTATTAGTAGCTGAAATTACTGAACTCATCTCCCTAATGGATGCATGCACTCAGTCGGCTGCCATCCATGAAAGAGATAAATGAGTGCAAATGGTAAGAGGGTATTTCTGACTCCTCCATAACTGGGAAGTAGTAATTCTGTGCCATTTTTCAATTTATGTTTCGTATTTTTTGATGTTTTCAATCAAAATGGACAATGAAGAAAAGGAGGCTGAGCTTATACGTCATTGGCTGGTGGAATTATCAGACAGTGGAATTGACTTTATTACAGATGGTAGTAAAAATGAAGATTGTGTAAGTGAGCGCAATTGCAGTAGCGGTACTGAGTAAGGTCCAAGTGAAGGCAGTGACAAAGAAGATAATATACCACTACATGATCTACAAAATAATTCCCACAATGCTGTGTTACCAGAATTAGTCAATAGCGATTGGAAAATCAGGTACACAGTTCATTTTATTTTGGTAAAGATGGATCCAAGTGGTGCAAAAATCCACCTCAACAACAAGTTTGGGCACGTTCTGAAAATATCATCAGGCGGGTACCTGGCGTGAGTTTAGTGGCAAGATTAACGAAGACAGAGCTTCAATGCTGAAGTCTTTTTTGCTATGAAAATATGCTTAGTATTATCTTGAAGTACACAAACTTGCAAATTGCAGAACAGAAAGCAGCTTGTGAAGTAGTTGCAAATGGAAATGACCATGAGTGAGCTGAAGGCTTATATAGGCTTGTTGGACATTGCTGGATTTTACTGAACACCACTGACCTTTGGGCTTTGTATGGAACAGGCACTGAAATATTTCAGCTGACATTACATGGCAATGTTTTCATTTTATTCAAAGCTGTCTTTATTTTGACAACAAATCCACACATGAAGAAAGAGAAAAGCTTACCACAAATACATTAGATACTTGAAATATTCATTGAAAAGTGCAAGAAGGCCTATTTAATAGGAGAATATACAGCCACAGATGAAATGCTAATTGCATTCAGAATCAGGTGCAAGTTTAGACTAATATATTCCATCAAAACTGGCCAAATATGGCATAAAAATATTTGTCTTGACTGACACAAAGAATTTTTACATCTTCAGCCTCCAAGTATATGCTGCAAAGCAGCCAGAGGGACCATTTTCACTGATTAATGAATAAACCATTTTACGTGGAGAATCAGCTGGTACAACAAATTAAAAAAAAAAAAACAAGCTTTAATGTTAATTTCTATAACTGATTTACAAGCTATAAAGAAGTGTCACATCTGCTGAAAGTAAACAAGCTGACTTCTGTGGCAACAATGCATAAGAACGAGAGGCAAATCCCTACTGAATTTTGTAAACCTCATGATAGAGAAATCCACTCACCTAAGTTTGGTGAAAAACAAAGCTGTTTTTCTCATGTCTAGTCTTCACCACAATGCTGAAATTTATCAACTGACAAGAGATAAACATATTTTATAATTTCACAAAAGGTGGAGTTGACGTTGCAGATAAGCTGAGACTTATGATTTAAGACGCAACTCAAAATACTGAATACGGCCAGCATAAATGCTGCTGTAGTTCAGTGATCAAATAACAATAAAAACTGAAAGTATCATAATTTCATAAAAACACTAGGCCAGGTGCTCGTAAGTGAACACTTGAGTGCCCAACAAGGAACACCTCAACTGCCAAGCAGTTTTCATAAGAGACTCAGAGAATTTAGTGGAGAACTTTCACAAGAATTGACTGTTGGAATCTATGGTGTACAAAAAAGATGCCAAGTGTCCCTATGCTAGACATCATAAGACACCTCATGTTTGTGAAGTTCATTTGTCAAGAACACACTGTTCCATTTGGCTAACAATGTGCTATGGCAAGAGATGATTAACAGCTTATGTCAAAAGTTTATTGTTCATTTTGTGTTCAAAGAAGATTTATCTCATAAATACTTAGCAAACAAATCCAAATTACTGATGAGATTGTATGGTTTTGTAGATTTTAAAAAATATGTAACCTTAAGAGTTGTTAAAATGATTATTTTGTAGACTTTATGTAAAAATTAAGAAATAATGAATTTGTATGCTTCATGGTGTTTATTTCTATGAAAATCCTTTAATTAATAAATAATTCATAAATTTAATTCCTATCTTTTGTTTAAAAGTGCCAATAAATACTTAAAATATATAAATGACAAACAGGGTCAAATATGAATCTCCACATACTTGATGTACACTTTTTGCACCACATCCTCATAGGTTTAAGAGAAACTAGAATTACACATTACATAAGAAACTAAACTACTTAAAAGCACTCATGTACAATATATGATTCACAAAAATGTATTTTAACTCTGATGTAAGTCATTTAGCTTTCTGTTCATCCTGTGCAAGCTATTGTATTTTTTTACTGTGTAGCCTATTATATGTATAATGTCTAGATGTAAGCAAAATGATGCACTTTATATTACATACTTGTACTAAAGGTAATTTACAATAGCAATATACATCACAACTGCAATCACCCCTATTCATATTAGCTCATGGGAACCATCTATTTCAATTTCACTAGAAGTTAAAAACTACGACCACCAACTGCATTTAATCCATCCCATCTGAACATTGTTAGGTCCCTTGCAAGAATTAATGCTGAACTTATTTCTGGCTTTATCCATCTTTCAGTACCTATAACCATTTGAACTTCAGCACTTTGTATTAGTGCCTGGAGCTCTGGTCCTTTTCCAGCTTAGCTATGACAGTTTGAAACTACAATGCTGATAGTTGATAGATCTACTTTCCTGTGTTTGACTTCCATCCTCTTTGACTGACACCTTTTCTATTCTTTCTCTAGACCCTCTAACCTGAAACACTTCCCATTCCTCTCCACAAAGCGCCCACGTCCATTTAGCTGCCTCCTGAGTAGTGGACCCCTAACCTGTCATGCGAACCCAGACACCAACAACCCTAGGGTGCAAGTCGAGGTATCCTACAAAGTTGCAGTACCTTCTGAGCCTCTGGTTCTGGTCTTTGTACCAAAGAATTGCTGTCAGTTGTGTTGATAGTGCTACAGATGGTGAGCTCCACCTTCACCTCCCAAGCAAAACTGGCAGTCTTTACCATTTCAGCTAGTTGCCTAAATCCAGAGAGGATCTCTTCCACTCCAAAGTGATGTACATTATTAGTACTGGCATGAGCTACCACCGGCATGAGCTACCACCAGCAGTTGGCTGCACCCTGTGCTCTTTAAGGCATCCAAAAGCAACCTTTCCCCATCTGGAATGACTGCTCCTTGTCTGCACACTGAGAGCACACTGGATTCCTTCCCCTCCTTGGCAGCCATATCCCTAATGGACCTCATCACACACTTTATGTTGGAGCTCCCAACTATCAGTATTCCCATCCTCTGTAAATGCCCAAACTTTACAGGCCAAGAGGCTTGCTCTTGAACAAGGCGAGCTAGAGCATCTGGCACACGACTTCATCAGCAACAGACAGTGCCGAAAACCTGCTCGTCAGGGAGGCCCTGTGATTGGCCACCCAAAAAGTCTCTCACTGCCTGCCATACTTTGGAATGACCTGCCGGTAGACCATGAGTGAGGCAACATCCTCAGTGAGGGTAGTACTCCGGGCAGCCACTGTAATAGACCAATCAGGGGACCCATGGGCCATGGTGGACATGCCTCAGATCACTACACCCAGTCCCCCACGGTGATGCCCATTGGCAGTAGCTGTGCAACCGAAGCCAACACCATCTGGAGATGTGAGCAAATGGTCACCAACTCTACTTGCATATGAACACAAAAATCACAGTACCTATCCATTCCAAAGACAGCAAAACTCTGCCCTGCACAATTATTGGGACACTCGACCATGCCTAGTAAGCACACAAACACACAAGAAATTAAAAAAACTGAGCTAGTAAACACACAGGTAAGTGAAAATAAGTCGCTCCAGTTTGAAGCTCATGAAAAAAATTCACAAACAAACAGTGTATGCTGTATCTGTAGCAGTAATGCAAGATGGTGTTCCATTAACAATCTTGATTGTGTTTTTGTGAGAGATGCTCCACATAGGAAGAAGTCATATAATGGTGAAATCTTCTAGGAACATATGTACTTAAAACTTGAATGGTAGACAACAGCATGTTGTAGAACACCTCTCTTACAGTATCTGCCAATGGCATTGGCTGAGTATGTGCATGACATTTTCTCACTTACTAAATTATCCTGTAACAGACTGTGCTGTTCTTCTTCGGATCTTCTCTGATTCCTACACTGGTCCCATCTGGTATGGACCCCATACTTATGAACATTATTCAAGTACTGGCCGAACAAGTGTTTTGTAAGCTACTCCCTCTGTTGATGGACTCTTGGTGAGTCTTCAAATGAATCACAGTCTGGCATCTACCTTACCTGTGATTAATTTTATGTGGTATTTCCACTTTAAATTGCCCCATATGCGTATTCCTAGGTATTTCATGGAAGTAAGTGCTTCCAGTGACTGTTCTGCAGTTTTGTAATCATCTGTATATGTATTTGCAGTACATTATATTGTTTATGCTGAGGGTCAATTTCCACTCCCTCCACCAAATGTTAACTCTATGCATGTCTTCTTGCATTTTGCTACAATTTTTCGAGGTCATGACTTCTATGTATACCACAACACCATCTGTGAAAAGCCTTGTTGAACTTCCAATGCCGGCCGGGGAGGCTGAGTGGTTCTAGGCGCTACAGTCTGGAACCGCGCGACCGCTACGGTCGCAGGTGTGAATCCTGCCTCGGGCATGGATGTGTGTGACGTCCTTAGGTTAGTTAGGTTTAAGTAGTTCTAAGTTCTAGGGGACTGATGACCTCAGAAATTAAGTCCCATAGTGTTCAGAGCCATTTGAACCATTTGAACTTCCAACAATATCTACTCATACAGGGTCATGTATTATGAGGGTGGTTTTAAAAGTTCTCAGAATGTAATAGAAAAAAAGTACTTACATAACTGAAACTTTTTTTATTTTTCAATGTAGTCTCCTTGTAGAATAATCCACTTGGTGCAACGATGTTCCAGTGCCTTGATCCTATCTTGAAAATTAGTTTCCTCCAGGCCTCCAAAATAGTTGCCAACTCCAGCTATCAATTCTTCATTTGAAGTGAATCTTCGTCCACCAAGAAAAATTTTTAGTTTTGGAAAGAGATGGAAGTCTGATGGAGCCGTATCAGGTGAATAAGGTGGGTGGGCAACAATTTATACCTTAGTTCATGTAATTTTTCCATGGCAACGGCACGTGTGGACATGCATTGTCTTGATGGAAGATGAATTTCTTCCTTGCTATATCTGGCCTTGTTTGGCGTACCTTTTGTTGCAATTTGTCCAGGAGGTTAGTATAGTATTCTCTAGTAATTGTTTATCCAGTGGTGGAGATAATCTACAAACAGAATCCTCTTCACATCCCAGAACACTGATGCCATGACCTTTCCCGCTGAAAGAATTGTCTTTGCTTTCTTTGGTGGTGGAGAATCAGCATGTTTCCCACTGCTTTGACTGTTCTTTTGTCTCTGGGATATAGCAGTGCACCCAAGTTTCATCTGTGGTCACAGACTGACGCAAAAAATCATCTTTGTTTCTCCTAAAATGGAACAAACATTGTTCCAATATGTCCACATTTTAACTGAAAAATTAGAAATCTAGCATCAAGAGTCGTGGCACCCATCTTTCAGATGATATATGCGAAGCGTGAGCAATTTCATGCACTTTGTGCACGATGGGGAAGGCATGCAATCTATCCGAGTTTTACTAAGGGCAGGTTCTGATAGCCTGAAGGCTTGGCAGGAGCATTTCACAAACTGTATGACTTGTCTGGTGTTTGAAGAGTGCTGTAATGAGTATCTTCAACACATGGCAAAACCGAGATGAAACCATGTCCAGGCTTCATGGGGTTGGGTGGCCACCCGTCATTAAAGAAGTCAGATGTCATAGGCTGAACAGATTGGTAAAACAGGACAGGTGGTGAACAGTGGAAGACCTAATGCCAGACTTTAATGCTGGACAGAGTACAAGTGTGCCTGAACACACAGTGCACCGAACTCTCCTAATAATGGGCCTCCGCAGCCTAAGACCCATACTTGTGACACTGCAAACATCACAACAATGGCAGCTACAACTGAAATGGGCATGTGACCATCAGCACTGAATGTTGGCAGTGGCAGTTGAATCCTGATGCCTTCTTCATCATGCTGATGGGAGGGCACGAATCTGTCATCTTTCAGGGAACAGCTCCTTGGCAACTATACTCCGGGACAGAGACAAGCTGGCAGCAGTTTCATTACACTCTGGGGAATATTAACGTGGGCATCCACAGGTCCAGTGGAGCTCTTGTAAGGCACCATGACTGCCAAGAAGTATCATACACTGATTGCAGACCACATTCACCCCTTCAGGTAGATAATGTTTCCTAATGGCAGTGACACTTTTCAACAAGATAATGCACCACACCACAAGGCCCAGAGTGTGATGGAATTGCCTGAGGAACAAAGTGGCAAGTTCTAATTGACACGCTGGCTTCCCAGCTCACCAGGTCTGAACCCAACCGAATACATCATTGAAATCATTGAACGTGGCGTCACATATCCCCCCCCCCCCCCCCCCCCCCCGAAATTTATGGTACTTAGGTGACCTGTGTGTGCAGATGTGATGCCAACTCCCTCTAGTGACCTACCAAGCCCACATCACTTCCATGTCAGCTATTAGGTAGGTGATCATAATGTTGTAGCTGATCAGTGTATATGACAATGGCAAATGCTATCTGGTAATATTCACTCTTCTTAGAGCCTCCATGCATGGATATATTTTTTGTGATGCTACACACAGAAATGTGGTGCCACACTGTGTCATGGTTTGTTGTAGGCAACATCACTATCAGTCTGCCTCTCTGCTGCTGTATCAAGAAAAGCTGCAACAATGGTCACCATGTTGACAGTCTGTACTGCATCAATCATCATTACTCTGTCTGTGTGGATATGTATCTTGCTATGAACAAGCCCATATCCTGAATCAAGGTATGTAACATCAATGGAGGCTCCTGCATCCCTGAGTGAACAGTACATCTATTAGGTAGGTGATCATAATGTTGTAGCTGATCAGTGTATATGACAATGGCAAATGCTATCTGGTAATATTCACTCTTCTTAGAGCCTCCATGCATGGATATATTTTTTGTGATGCTACACACAGAAATGTGGTGCCACACTGTGTCATGGTTTGTTGTAGGCAACATCACTATCAGTCTGCCTCTCTGCTGCTGTATCAAGAAAAGCTGCAACAATGGTCACCATGTTGACAGTCTGTACTGCATCAATCACCATTACTCTGTCTGTGTGGATATGTATCTTGCTATGAACAAGCCCATATCCTGAATCAAGGTATGTAACATCAATGGAGGCTCCTGCATCCCTGAGTGAACAGTACATCTATTCCCTCAGATGCTAGTTGTACAGGGTGTTGAGTTTGGCCCCTCATGAAACCATGATTTCATATTTGCACGGTAGTCACAGGACCCTTACCAGTGCAAGAGGCATTGTAGTCAATCAACAAACTGTAGTCTTGATAAACCACAATCCTGATACTGTTGAATTTTAATTCCATCACATGCTATATTTTTCTTCTTCCTGCACACGACATATAACACGATCTTTTCAGAAACAATCAACATTTAAATGCAGTGTCAAAATGAGAAACCTGCTGTGTAATCTTTCCTTGGATGCAAAATACAGATTGCATTACACCTCCCAATTTTTTATGGTGCAGTAAAATGCTAATAACCTGTATATCCAAGAATGTAGTACACTTTACTTTTTTCATTCTGTTTCCACGGTATCAATTTTAATCGTCAATAATGAATTTTAGGTGTTCCAGGAAATTTCCCTCCAGATCTATGAGTATTTTTATCCCACCAATTACTCACTGTCTCATCAGAAAGAGGAATTTCTGGTACAAGAAGATAGTATTTCCACTACCTTCTGTTTGTGCTTCTCTTTTCTGAAGACTGGTAAGAATGGTTCTTATTTTCCTCTACAGGGTGTATATGTGTACAAGGAAAAAAAATCCCAGATTTCCTGGTTAAAAATACACATTTTCCATGTAAAGTTACAGTATACTTTCCTTCGGGGCTGTAAAATTTATCAATCTTATGAATGGTTAAGGTTTTATACACCGGTGTAGAACTTTCTGGTACTTTAGAAATCAGAACACGGAAAAAAACGCTACATATTTTTGTGTTACAAAAGTATAAATTCGAATTCCACCAAACACAGCACATTAGTTTCCGAAGCATTGAAATCAAGATTATGATGTGCTGTTTTAGGCCAATCATAGCTCATGTCATGTGATATCACCAGCCGATGACAGCAGATATTCCACAGTCTGTCAATATTCAGAGCTCAGGCAACATGATGTTGTCAGTCAATACAACATTATTGTTAAGTAGCGCGAACACAAATAGGAAAAGTTTATGGTAATATACATGATGTACATATAGTGCATATATAATATTGGTCATTTTTTGTGTGTGTTACACTTTAAGATACATCACACAAATGTATCACAAAAATTTTAGATAATTAATAAATGTGTGGTTCTCTGGGCTCGAAATTCTTCTAAGCAGCTGGTTCTTAAAGTGATGTTTTAAATTAGAGTCAAATGCTCTGAGAATTAAGAAATTCATCCAACATTCTCAGACGTAACATAATCCATCTTGCGTAAAGGATATTTACTTTGAAACTAATGCTTCTCAAACTAACATTCGTAATATTTGCCTGCGGCCTGTTAGAAACAGGTTCATTTTAGCAGCTGCCAGAGAGCATCAGAAAACAGGCATTACTGCGCTTCCATAGCTACGATGCCTTAGGAAGCCCATATGTTCATACAAACTCACATTATGTCATAAAAGAAACAGGACATCAGAGGCTGTTTCAGAAGCATCAGAATTTGGTAAACCACAC
The DNA here is from genome assembly GCF_021461385.2 of Schistocerca piceifrons. Taxonomy (NCBI): domain Eukaryota; kingdom Metazoa; phylum Arthropoda; class Insecta; order Orthoptera; family Acrididae; genus Schistocerca; species Schistocerca piceifrons. The sequence continues at coordinate 41,890,842 of NC_060139.1, read as the reverse complement.
TAAAATGCATAATTCCAATGTAAGTGGACATTCGTATGTCCAAATTCACAATGGAGGAGGCCCTAATCAGATATTAAGCTTTTCAGAGTGGTTTTTGGGACGTAAATTTTCTTGGAGTGCCACTATTGTATTTTCTCATGTTAGGTTCTTTATCATGGCTTAACCTTCCAATTGGTGGGCAAATGTGTCAGATACGCAGCGACAATGTTTGTTACCTTTCCTTGGAAAGCAGGAGGGAGGGAAATCCCCCCTTTGTTCTAGCCTCCTCATTTGACCCCACCCTACTTCAGTCCTGACCGCTGCCCGCTACGGTAAACAGCAAGCTAATAACAAGTGTTTCGTATCTGAGTAATACACGCAACCCTCCATTTAAGTTTTTAACTTTACATTTTCCATTATTTATTGCTAAATGTTTAATGCTTATTAGTAATTTAAAGTAGCGTACATCATGAATTTATATGTGTCTCAAATCGACAATGAAATTAAGTTAAATCGTATGTCAGATACGCGTGACCTTCAATGCTTCCATCATGTTATTTATTCAGTTTCATTTCATATTTATTTCTTAGGTACTATAATTTAAACAATCCTTTGGATGTTGAAGCTGTCTAAATGCAATTCTGCACGACACCGACGATTAATATGATCAGGACAACAGTTTTATAGAGGACAATGACAGTGATGAAGACAAGCACATATCGGAAAGAGATAATGATTCTGATACGGAAATGAATGCTCAGTTCAGCTCAGAAGGTGACAAAGATGAGAGCACCAAATCAACATTTAAAGCTGTTCAAAGGGGAAAAAAGTCAAGGTTTGGGATAAAAAAAAAAAGGAACAGGCGAAGGCAAGGAAAACCAAATATTTTACTTCATCTGCCCGGAGTAATCAGACCTGCGAAAAACATGACTAATATTCTAGATTCTTGGAAGTGCCTCCTATCTTACACAAGGATTCAATGTATTGTAGAAAATATAACCAAATTGATTATTACAATACAAGATAACTATTCTCGTTCAAGGGACGATCAACAGACAGACACAGTGGAAGTGAAAGCCTTATTCAGGCTGCTTTATCTCGCTAGGTTGTACCACACGAATCGTCTGAATCTCAATGACTTATGGTGGATGGATGACTTCCTAACCGTCGTGAGTATAGAAAGATTTCAGTTCTTAATGTGATCTATTCGTTTTGATGCTGTGGAAACAAGAGAAGAATGAAGAAAAACTGACCGCCTTGCTCCTATAAGAATTATTTAAGAAGAATTCATTGTGAACTGCCAAAAGTGCTATTCACTTGGTAAAAATGTCACAGTTGATGAAAAACTCGAGGCTGTTTGAGGTAGACGTGGTTTCATACAATATATGCCAAAAACCAAGCAAATATGGCATAAAAATTTATGCTTTAGCCAACTCTCGGCTATTTTATACATATAATATACACTGGAATGCAACCAGAAGGTCCATTTAGTGTAAGCAATAAACCTTCTGATGTTGTGAAAAGGTTAGCAGCACCCATCATCTACAGTGGGAGAAATATGATGGTTGACAGTTGGTTTACGGATTACAATTTGGTAAAGGAATTGGCATAAAAAAAATTTCATACGTTGCCAAGTTACGAAAAAATAAGCCCCAAATTCCTCCAGAATTCACTGCAACCCCACTCAAGTCTGTTTGGTTTCAGCAAAGAGACAACACTTGTTTCATACATGACAAAAAAGTGCAAGAATGTTTTGTTGATATCTAGGTGATCTCAAGAAACCAGAAATTATAACTTTTTATAATCACACAAAAGGAGGTGTTGACACTGTCAACGAACTTCGTGGGTCTTTCAATGCTGTGAGAAACACAAAGCGATGGCCTCTGGTGGTGTTTCTTTTGATGATGAATGTTGCTGTCATAAAGTCATTTATAATCTGGAGAGGCAACACAAGCAATAATCTCAAGAGAAGAAAATATCTCAGATATATTTTGAATGAACTTGTGCAGGAACATGTAAAACGGAGAAGTGCTAAACTGGCTAGAGACCTCCGCACAAAAGTTTTAAATTTGTTGCACACAGAAGGTGAGCAGCAACAGCAACAAAGAAGAGGAGAGGAAGATCAATCTCTGGAGCCTCTGAAGAAAAGATGTAGGCCGTGTTTAGTCAGTAAGAAAACGAGAATCACCTGTTTCAAATGTGAAGTATGTGGATGGTTTGTTTACAACATTCAAGAAATGTTTGCAGTGATTGCATTTCAGCTTCTAAATAATCACTCGTTTCAAATGTGTGAGATATAGATGGTATGTTTTGGTTACATCATACAAGAAGTGTTTGCATTGATTGTATTTCAACTTGTAAATAACTTTAGAATATTGAGAAACCAAAATTTCAAGCATAATCCTGTATAAATTTGACATTTGTACACGGAAAGTAAGTATCAGTATCTCGAGAAGCTGTGGGAAGAAAATGTGTGTTTTGAAACATAACTTTATTTCTAAATAAATTTTTTACCTTGCTCCTGTTTGTATAACCTGTGAATAATACCTAATATTACTTTTATGATAAAAAATTAATGTTTAAAAAGACATAAAGTTTATTAACAACAAGTGGTATCTGTAAGATACGCGCAACCGTCCTTGTCTGACTAGATGATGCGCCTATCAGAAGGTTAATGCTATATGTGCCAGAAGATGAAAAAGTGCATTTGAAATTCAGCAAACAGTTGAAACTAGCTAACAGTTTGGACTAAAACACTTCATTTCAAATAAATTGACTACCTCTGTGGAAAAGGTTAATAAAAGCCAATTTTTCTTAGCGAACTGACATAAATAACTTCATTGTTCTGTAAGGTGCTTAATTCCACAGCCAAAAATGTGATAATAAAGTTAAATCATAAAACAAGCTAATAACAATTTTAGCCTTCCATAATTATGTGGAAGTATTTTAATTCACTTGATAGCCCAAGCCAAAGAAATCCATTTTGTTTTCATTTGACGTGTGAACTTTAAGTGAAGAGAAAACAGCAAAATCACTAACATCCACACTTAAAATAACCAGAAGCAGGAAACTGCTCATACACAACTAAACTAAGGATGTGCATGAGCCTGCTGGAAAGTGCTCAAATGAACCTAATGCTAACAATTGTGACATTATGTTCATTCTTAAGCAGTGTTGTTATGAAGTATTGTAGAGTCTTTGTCATAAAGCCTTTAACACATTTTGCTGTTGATAGACGTTACAGTATAGTTCTTACAAGTCAAAATTACAAAATGTTAACCAAAAACTAGAACACTAAAAAATTCCCAGCTTTTTCCCAGTTGTCCCAGGGTGTATACATCTTGCTCTAATTAATAATTTTCTTGATATGAGGTACCACAGCAATGTAATCATGCATAATTAAATAAATGCATACAAACAACTGCGAGAAGTGGAACCTCTACAATGTCTGTTTAGTAGATAGTTGTTGTTTCCTTTAGTCATCTGCAAGAGGTTTTCATGTATAATCAGTGACAGTTGTTCACCCATTGAACCAAATACTACACATGCGTATGAGAACTATGCACAGAAAACTGTCACCCTGAATCTGTTTTTTATTCATTGAAGTGCTAACTATGTTAACAGATCTATTACACAGTGCAGATATAATAGATTACCTGCAGTAGTATAGCACATTACAATAGCATACCTGACAAGTGTCTTTGCCACCTGTAAGGACCCCAGCACACATCATTGATGGTGCAATTCCACGAGGCAGACTTGTGAGCTTGCGAAGACTTTTCCATAAGTTATTGCACATTTCATTATCTATTATATCAAGAACAACTTTCCGCAAAGTGTCACTTGTTTTTCCAGCTGCAACATAGAACACCAACAGAAATGAAAACAATATCAGACAGTAAGACTTTACTTTTAGGTGTGGCTTTTAACATATTACTTACACTGGTCAACATGAGAGATCAAAAGATTTGTTTTATAATTAAACATCATTTAAGTGTGAAGGAAATGGTAGTGTCAGTATTCAAACTAGATAGTTATAGCTAGGTATGTGTGTGGATTAACTGCATAATACAGACTAAAAATATCAATAAAAATAATCAGTTTTTGAAAATATAAATGGATAGACAAAAAAATCTTCTCACCAAACAGTGGCAGGAGAACACACACAACAGTTGACAAAATACAGGGTGTCCCACTCAAACCTCCCTGACTTCAAGGACCTAGTACAGGAAAACCACAGTAGATATAACAGTGAAAAATGCACCACGTTGTAGAGAATCTCAAAGAATTTATATTCCCATGTCAGAAGTGCCAAGTATCGTTGCCAGAGTACAGCATGGTCGCATGAATTTAAAATGGTGACTCCACAGCAGCGTGTGCAAGGAGAAACAAAATCGCTGATTAATGTGCAAAGAAATTATTATCATGTGTATGAATGTGATCCACCTGTTGTTAAAACAATTAAGGAATGGAAGTTTCTGGCAACAGGAAGTGTTCTGAAACATTCTCGCAGTGCACATTATGGAGTTTCAGAAGAGACAGTGGATGACATCAGACAAACATTTCTCAGAAGCCCACGTAAGTCAATTCGTCAAGCATCTAGGCAATTTGATGTACCTCAGTCAACATTGAATCATGTAGTTCACCAGTGTCTTCTTATGTGTGCTTACAAAGCGGGAATTCTGCAACATGTGACACCAAACGACAAACCACACCGACAACAATTTGCTGTGGATATGCTGCAGCGTATTGATATGGATCCCAGCTTCCTGGAAAAATGTTTATTCTCAGATGAGGCAACCTTTCATCTATTAGGAAGTGTTAATAGACATAATGTTCAGATTTGGGGTTTGAAAAATCTGCACATTGTCATTGAACATGTTCGTGATTGCCCTAAACTAAATGTCTGGTGCGGGCCAATGCATGACAGGATTGTTGGACGATTCTTCTTTGAGAAACAAACAGAGAATGGGTCAGTTGTTGGAGCAGTTTGTGTACCCTCAAATACAGGTAAGATTAATGACTCAGTACCTGCACAACAAGATGGAAAGTATCCCACTACTTCCAACCATTGCAGTTAAGTCAGAAGCATTTCCAACACTGTAAAAGACAGGGTGATGCATGAGAGCTGCCATGTGATGTACCAGCTATGTCGCAATTACTGTGCAGAATATTCTATGAGCATAATAATGAAACAGATAACCGTCTACTTGCATGAGTTGCCACTGACAAATTGCAGCCAACTGCAAATGTGACTATCCAGTTGCTGAACATGCTGCAAACCATAACACAAATGACTAAAAACTACTTCATTGTATGTGGCATTTGGATATTCCTTCCAGAACAGGTTTCTCTGAACTACATATTTGGGAACTGTGTGTCTAGAAAATCCTGTATTCTTGCAATCCCCCTCTCCTAAACCTCCACTAACCTGTTTCCCACTGTCTCATCTTAGCTTTTCCCTTCTCTCACCTGTCTACACCTCTCCTTCCCTTTTCATCACCACCTTACTTTCCATTCCTCACCTTCCTGCCCCTCCTCTCTCCCCCTTTTTTTCTCTCTATCCCTTATATGCTCTAGCCTCTGATCTACTTTCATCTTATTCTACAGGCACTGAGTCATTTGATGAAAGTCCTGAGTCATTTGATGAAAGTCCTGCCTCATACAACCATGCTACAACCTCCTTGCCTCACATGTCCTACCCTGCCCCTTCTCACCTCCATCTACCCAGAACACTGCTTTCAGTAATTGATATTCAATTATCAGTCTCACCACTACCATGAGCATGTAAATTTGTGTGTGTGTACTTTTACAAGAAAAAGGGCAAGGACTAGAAAAAGAGAGCAACTGTTTTCTATTACCTGTTTCTGTGCAGCTCACACCAGTCCTCTATAGTTAAGTCGTTGCCTTTGCCTTACATTACACACAGGCAGTTGTATATTTCTAGGTAGAACACTTAAAGCAGGTTCCTGAAACTTATAATTAGTCTTGTGGGATAGTTTATGTCTGTCTTCAAGTGTTTGCTAGATCATTTCTTTCAGCATTTCCATGCTGCTTTTCCATGGCTAAACAGAAAAATGGGAAAGAAAAGAAAACAACAGTGACCATTCATACAGTCCTTATTAGCGTATGTTCAATATCTCTTGTTAGTTCTATTTAGTGTGGGTCACACACAGTTGGGAAGTGTTATAAACTAGGGCACATGTGTGTATTATAAGCTATCATCTTTGTGGACTCACTGTATTTCTTTAGTAGTCTACCAATGAACCAAAGTCTGCCACATGGTTTACCTATGACAGTCTACGCAGCTGATCTATTTCATATCCCTACCAGTTGTTAGAATCAATTATTTGTATGACTAAACTGGTTCTAATTGTGACTCACTGACTTGTTTGCATAGGATACTCCATACTTTCCTATTTTGAGGTGCACCATTTTGCATTTCTGAACATTTAAAGCTAACTGAACATTTTCACTCTACTTTGAACTCTTATCAAGATCTGGGAGCCGTCCAGCTTGGTTTTACCAAATTCTTTTGTGATGGTTTTGCTACACCTTCTAACTTCATGGATAATTCAATTGTTCTCCCAAAATGTTCCCATCAGACGATTTCTTGTGCAGTGAGCACAAGCCTATATGGACTTGTGTGGGTTTCTGTGGGGTTCTGTTTGATAGAAGCACTAAGTGGTTATCCATAAGATGTTGCAAACTGATGCAGATGGCAATGACAAGTGCTTGGGCAGTCAGGTGTAGTGCATCCTGAAGAGCAGATCAGGAGACTGTGTGCTATTTTGAAATTCTGTGGAATGGGCTCTTGTGGAGTCTGCAATGAATTGATGACATTGTGGCAGCAGTGAGAATTTCTGTATTATTTATACTGTTCCCATTCCCTGGTTACATTTGAAAGCCGAATTATGTTTAATCACATGTCAACATTTGAACAGTGCTGTGACCTCAAGTTTGTTGTGTTTTGTTAACATTCTAATCAATAACTACTGCATGTAACAAGTGAATAAATGCCATCCCTCTTGTTTTAGTTATGTTGGTTGGTACTAGTAACAAATCTATGTTTCAGGTATTTGTACTTGAGTGTTGTTCTTTATTACTGCAAATGACTGATGTTTCGTTAAAAACCCAGGAAGGAGTCATTTGACAGTGGAGCTTGTAATGGGACACCTTCCTCCAGAATTACCTTTTTTTATAGAAATAACCGATACTATGTATGCTATCGAATCTTGTATAGGTGAAAATTATAACATCTGTTTAACTGAATGAACTTCATATGGTTTTGTGTATGGTGTATTATATTTCAGGCTAAAATGTATAGAAAGAAAGTAATTTGTTACAATCGATGTGTACTAACAGTTAAAATTTATTCTTGTTATAGAAATATTTCAAATTCGAAATTCTGGCATACTTAAAATTCATATTATTAATTGTACAATCTAACAACAATTATTAAATTTATTTCTGGGTTCATTTACAAAATAATGATATATTTTAGTGAAGATTCTTCTTTTGTTAAGAAAGTTTGTAAGCTCTTTTGCTTTGTTAACTCTTTGGAATATTGTGAATACCGCAGACTGTTAAGAGTAGTGGGCATGCCTCTCATGGAAACATAAGCATTTTGCTAATCTTCTCAATAACAATGTAATTGAAAGATTTATGAAAGTTGAGCTTGTGAAGTCAGTGTAATATAGAACAATGGGATAAAATGAAATAAGTATACACACAAATCTTCATAAGTTATTCAGTCATCAAGAACCCACAATGTAAAATCAAAATTTCAGCTGCAAGAATGTACCCCTCAACACAAAACTTGGTGCCAACAACAAGAAGAGAAAAAGAAGATATAAAAAGTTCTTCTTTTTTATATCTTATGCCTCTTAACCCCCTCCCCCCCCCCCCCCCCCCCCCCTACCCATGAACCATGGAGCTTGCCGTTGGTGGGGAGGCTTGCGTGCCTCGGCAATACAGATGGTCGTACCGTAACAGAGGGGTATCTGTTTACAGGCCAGACAAACATGTGGTTCCTTAAGAGGGGCAGCAGCCTTTTCAGTAGTTTCAGGGGCAACAGTCTGGATGATTGACTGATCTGGCCTTGTAACTCTAACCAAAACGGCCTAGCTGTGCTGGTACTGTGAACAGCTGAAAGCAAGGGGAAACTACAGCCATAATTTTTCCCGAGGGCACGCAGCTTTACTGTATGGTTAAGTGATGATGGCGTCCTCTTGGGTAAAATATTCCGGAGGTAAAATAATCCACATTCGAATCTTTGGGTGGGGACTACTCAAGAGGATGTCGTTATCAGGAGAAAGAAAACTAGCATTCTAAGGATTGGAGCGTGGAATGTCAGATCCCTTAATCAGGCAGATAGGTTAGAAAATTTAAAAAGGAAAAATGATAGGTTAAAGTTAGATATAGTGGGAATTAGTGAAGTTCACTGGCAGGAGGAACAACACTTTTGGCCAGGTGAATACAGGGTTATAAATACAAAATCAAATAGAGGTAATGCAGGAATAGGTTTAATAATGAATAAAACAATAGGAGTGCGGGTAAGCTACTATAAACAGCATAGTGAACGCATTACTGTGGCCAAGATAGACACGAAGCCCATACCTACTACAGCAGTACAAGTTTATATGCCAACTATCTCTGCAGATGATGAAGAAATTGATGAAATGTATGATGAGATAAAAGAAATTATTCAGGTAGTGAAGGGAGACAAAAATTTAATAGTCGTGGGTGACTGGAATTCGAGAGTAGGAAAATGGAGAGAAGGAAACTTATTAGGTGAATATGGATTGGGGGTAAGAAATGAAAGACGAAGCTGTCTGGTAGAATTTTGCACAGAGCATTACTTAATCATAGCTAACACTTGGTTCAAAAGTCATAAAAGAAGGTTGTGTACATGGAAGAACCTTGGAGATACTAGAAGGTATCAGATAGTTTATATAATGGTAAGACAGAGATTTAGGAACCAAGTTTTAAATTGTAAGACATTTCCAGGGACAGATGTGGACTCTGACTACAATCTGTTGGTTATGAACTGTAGATTAAAACTGAAGAAACTGCAAAAAGGTGGGAATTTAACGAGATGGGACCTGGATAAACTGACTAAACCAGAGGTTGTACAGAGTTTCAGGAAGACCATAAGGGAACAATTGACAGGAATGGGGGAAAGAAATACAGTAGAAGAAGAATGGGTAGCTCTGAAGGATGAAGTAGTGAAGGCAGCAGAGGATCAAGTAGGTAAAAAGACGAGGGCTAGTAGAAATCCTTGGGTAACAGAAGAAATATTGAATTTAATTGATGAAAGGAGAAAATATAAAAATGCAATAAATGAAGCAGGCAAAAAGGAATACAAACGTCTCAAAAATGAGATTGACAGGAAGTGCAAAATGGCTAAGCAGGGATGGCTAGAGGACAAATGTAGGGATGTAGAGGCTTATCTCACTAGGGGTAAGATGGATACTGCCTACAGGAAAATTAAAGAGACCTTTGGAGAAAAGAGAACCACTTGTATGAATATCAAGAGCTCAGATGGAAACCAGGTTCTAAGCAAAGAAGGGAAAGCAGAAAGGTGGAAGGAGTATAGTGAGGGTCTATACAAGGGCAATGTACTTGAGGACAATATTATGGAAATGGGAGAGGATGTAGATGAAGATTTATTTATTTACACGTCAAGTTCCGTAGGACCAAACTGGGGAGCAAATCTCCAAGGTCATTGAACGTGTCAGTACATGAACTTACAACATAAAAGTAATAACAGATAAAAATAAATGTTCATGAACCCAAAAAAAAGTCAGTCAATAAGTTTAAGTAAATGCTATCAGCAATACAATAAGAATCAGCTTAATTTTTCAAGGAACTCCTCGCCATAATAGAAGGAGTGACCCATGTGGAAACTCTTCAGTTTTGATTTGAAAGCACGTGGATTACTGCTAAGATTTTTGAATTTGAGTGGCAGCTTATTGAAAATGGATGCAGCAGTGTATTGCTCACCTTTTTGAACAAGAGTTAAGGAAGTCCGATCCAAATGGAGGTTTGATTTATGCCGAGTATTAACCGAGTGAAAGCTGCTTATTCCTGGGAATAAACTAATATTGGTAACAAGAAACGACAATAAGGAATATACATATTGAGAGGCCAATGTCAAAATACCCAGACTCGTGAACAGAGGTCGACAAGAGGTTCGTGAACTCATACCACTTATTGCCCGAACCACCTGTTTCTAAGCCAAAAATATCCTTCTAGAATGGAAAGAGTTACCCCAAAACATAATACCATATGACATAAGTGAATGAAAATAAGCAAAGTAGACTAATTTACATGTCGAAGTATCACTCACTTTTGATACCATTCGAATAGTAAAAATGGCAGTATTAAGTCTTTGAACAAGATCCTGAATGTGGGCTTTCCACGACAGCTTACTATCTATGTGAACACCTAGAAATTTGAACTGTTCAGTTTCACAAATCATATGCCCATTCTGTGAGATTAAAATGTCAGGTTTTGTTGAATTGTGTGTTAGAAACTGTAAAAATTGAGTCTTACTGTGATTTAAGGTTAGTTTATTTTCTACAAACCATGAACTGAGGTCATGTACTGCACTATTTGAAACCGAGTTGCACACAACATCCTTTACTACCAAGCTAGTGTCATCAGCAAACAGAAATATTTTAGAGTTACCCGTAATACAAGATGGCATATCATTTATATAAATAAGGAACAGGAGCGGCCCCAACACTGATCCCTGGGGTGCCCCCCCACTTGACAGTACCCCACTCAGATCCCACATCACAGCTGTTATCAACATTGTGAATAATTACCTTTTGCTGCCTGTTGCTAAAGAGGTGAACCAATTGTGAGCTGCTCCCCTTATTCCGTAATGGTCCAACTTCTGGAGCAATATTGTGAGATCAACACAGTCAAACACCTTAGTTAAAACAAAAAATGTTCCAAGCGTTCGAAACTTTAGTGCTCAGAGCCATTTGAACCATTTTACTTTATGAAGCACTGAAATCGAGATTGCGATGCACTTTTGTAAGCCAGTCATAGCTCATGTCATGTGATCTCAATAGCCGATGAAGTGGATATTCAGAGCATAGGACACTTGATGTAGTCAGCCAATAGCAATGTCACTGTTAAGTAGTGTGAACACACAAAAGGAAAAGTTAATGGTTTAAATTAATATACATAATGTTGCTACAAGATAATATTGGTCTCTAAGGTTAATAAGCTGCAAGAGAAGCTAAGCTTTCACATGGACATTACACATCAAGTAATGACCTGCCAACCAAAACAATATTTGATCAATTTTTTAATGCATTCTTGACCCTATTTAACCATAGCATTCCCATAAAGAAAATCAAAATAATGGACAGCAGCCACAAATCCAGATCTCAAAACAGACAAAATAAATGGTACACTAAACAGCTGACAGAACTTAAGAAACAAGTTTTGTTACTGTACAACATATACAATAGTATGAAGTCTGACTGTGCCAAATCAGCCAATGTGGACTGCAGGAATGAATACAAAAAAGCCATCCTGCAAGCCAAAAAAAACCTACAATGCCAACAGCATACATAATTCCACCAATAAATGCCAAACTGCTTGGAAAGTAATTAACAGTGCTGCCACAGATACTAAAAAAGACAAAATTAATATCCCACCACAAACACTCAATGAGTTTTTTATTAATTCAGTGAAAGAAATAGGAGACGCAATTATCAAACCAGACATTAGTCCATCAGAGTTACTCTCCCAAAATTGGGGTAGACAGTCACTAAATACAAGCATGCTAACCTTCTCCGAAGTATCGCCTAGATATGTACAAGGGGTCATAAAACAACTGAAATCATCTGATAGCTTAGATATATATGGCATATCATGCAACCTGCTAAAAAAAGTGTGTGATTGCATTCTGTACCCTTTAACCCATTGCATAAACAAGTGCTTACTTGAGGGATATTTTCCTGATGAGTTAAAACTGCCTAGGATCGTCCCAGTATACAAAAAGGGAGATAAAGACTCTCCATCTAGTTACAGGCCTATTTAAATAGTACCCGCATTCTCCAAGGTAATAGAATGCATTATGTACCAACAATTATCATCTCACTTTGAGAATCTAGGAATAATTAATGCTACACAATACGGGTTTAGGAAGAATCTGTCAACCATTGATGCAATCGACACGATAGTCAGTTACATCCTCAAAGTTTTTGAGAACAAAGGCATTGCTCAGGTCTCATTCTGTGACCTAAGCAAGGCCTTCGACTGTGTTGAGCACACGCCACTACTAGAGAAATTAGAATTCTATGGCATCAAAGGAAACAGTCTCAGACTATTAAAAGCTTATCTCAACAACCGTAAACAGTTAGTTTGTGTTGGTAAGGAAATGTCAAACATAGAAAATGTTAAAGTAGGTGTGCCTCAGGGATCTGTACTGGGGCCCTTCCTGTTTCTAATAATGATCAATGACCTCCCCTCGTTTATTAGATCCACCACTGTATTGTATGCAGATGATACGACTTTTCTTCATAGCAGTAACAATCTTACTGATCTTAAAACCTGTGCTGTTAATACACTCACTCATGCAGCATATTGGTTCAGAGCAAATGGTTTCCTGCTAAATGAAAATAAAACTCAGCAGATAATCTTCACTCTAAGAGACAAGCCACTATCTGATGAACCTAGTTCTGTTAAATTCCTGGTTGTTTATTTAGACGAAAATTTGTGCTGGGGCCAACATGTAAACTATATTAGTAGTAAGCTATCTAGAGTAATTTATTTATTGAGACAACTCAGAAATTGTGTACCTGAAACATACATCAGATCAGCTTATTTTGCATTTTTTCCAAAGTATAATATCCTATGGCATTATCTTGTGGGGTAACTGTAGTCATATACATGACATCCTATTATTGCAGAAGAAAGCCATTAGGATAATTACAAATTCTTCACTTAAGGCTCACTGCAAACCCGTATTTACTAAACAAAAAATTATGACAGTAATAAACCTCTATATATACAATGTCTTAATCTTTATGAAGAAGAACCTACAAGATGTGAAACATAGAGAAAATGTACATTGTTACAACACAAGAAGCATCAAACACATATACACGCCTTACCATAGACTATCAAAATCAATAAATAGCTATGAAGTCACAGGGCACAAACTATTTAATAACCTGCCACATGCTATACAGGATCATCCTGAACATACGTTCAAAGAAAGATTGCATGAATGGTTTATTGCCCACCTGTTCTATGATATCAATGAATTCTTCAACTGTAAAATGCAGTAATCCAACAGATGACCCACTGTACATTTATTGTAATATAAGCTAAAATATTTCAGTAGTCAATACCTTATCACACTGTATTATAAATTGTAACTTCATTTGACATTGTCAATTGCTGTAATGGCCTAAAGACAATAAAATCATTATTATTATTATTATTATATAATGTTTACCTTTTTCACGCGTGTTACACTTCAAGATATATCACACAAATGTGACTGTAAAATTTTTAGTAATGACAGAAGTGTTTGGTCTCCTGGGCTTGAAATTCTTCTAAATGGCTCATCATCAAAGAGTTCATTTTTAAATGAGGGTCAGACATTCTGTGATTTAAGAAGTTCATCATACATTCTCGCACATAATTCAACTTGTGTAAAGGGAAATTTACTTTGAAAGTAACACTTTTCAAACCACCATTCACAATATTTTCTTGCAACCTGTTAGAAATAGGTTCATTTCAGCAGCTGCCAGAGAGAGCCAGATAACAGGTGCCATTGCACTTGCACAGCTACGATGACGTAGGAAGCCCTTATGTTTGTACGTGTAAAACATTTAAAGATCTTTCATTATGTCATAAAAGAAACAAGAAGTCAGAGGATACTCCAAGAGCATTGGAATTTCATGAACCATACCAAAATGTACACAGTTAAAGTGCATACTTACAGTGCACAACTGTATGTCCAGATTCCCAATGAAGTAAGCCTCAACCTGGTATTAAGCTTTTCAGTGTGGTTTTCAGGATGTAAATTTTCTTGGAGCACCAGTACTACATTATCTCATATTTGGTTCTTTATTATGACATAATGCCGTACATGCTAGAAGAGGAAAATGTGCACTTTAAATGCAGCAAACAGTTGAAACTAGCCAATAGTGTGGAATTAAACACTTTGTTTAAAATACATTACTACCTCAGTGGAAAAGATTAATAAAAGCCAAATTTCTCTAGCAAACTGACAAAATTAACTTCACTGTTCTGCAAGGCAATTAATGTTTGTCTGTCAGAAAGATAAAAATAAAATAAAATCTGAAACTAATAACAAAAATAAAATAAAATCTGAAACTAATAACATATTTTAGCCTTCCGTAATTATGTGAATAAATTTCAATTCACTTGAATCCATTTTGTTTTCATTTGACGTGAGAGCATTAACTGAAAAGGAAACAGCAAAATTACTAAATGCAAATATGGGTCGTGTGGAGACTACTCAGTTCCTCACTATAACCCATACTGCTCTGTGCATCAGCCCCAGATCTACGATATTTTCGAACCAGGGCAGCACTAGACAGTGACGGCCTCCCCTCCCTCGAGTGTTTGAGATAGGACATAACAAAAATAAAAAATAAATCGAATTTTCAAAAATTTATTCCTTTTGTAGCACACATCTTTTTCAAGAGTCTGATGCATAGAACATATGTTTTCAATAAAATTTAAGGCATGTTATTTGGTCTTAAGTGTGCCAAAGTGGATTGCCACAGCTCTTCACACAGGATTCTTCTATCGCACATTACTGTATTTTACTCTAAGGAATTGAAACATGTATATTTTGTAAAGGATGCCATCAAACTATATTCAGGACAGTGGAAATCAAATTGTCCTGTGTTGCCTCTCCTGCTCCCATTCTGCTGGTTTGACATCCTGCCCCTCTTTAAAAAAAACTCATGATTAGTACTGGATGGCATTATTTGTAATCAGGAGAACATGAACTCTTCAGAAAATTTGCACTCTGTGTTGCCTATTAGCTAATAACTTGCTGTTTTGTGTGACATAAAATTAAACGTAGGGTACATAAAACCAGTATTATTTACACTCTGGTCACCTGAATCTATAGATTTCAGTAGTAATTATAACAATGCTGATCATTTGCAAACCCAATCAAACACAAAATCAGACAGTGATTGGGATTCATCTGTTTGGATTCACTCTGGTCAGCTCGTGTAGCCCCATCCCCTTTTGTCTGCAGGAAAGTTTATTACTAGATGCGATGAGGATTCTCCTCTATACACATACTCTATGCATGCATTCAAAAATCAATTTATGATTTGTTCAGAAATCAGCTTAGAATGTGTTCAAAAATGTTCAAAAACCAACAGGAATGAGTTTCAAGATCATATGAATAATCAATAGACCAACGTGTGCTGTGTGCTAGGCACTTTGTGAAACAAGGGTTTTTCCTAAAGAATATGAATTTGTAACACCCCTCCCCCCCCCCCCTCCCCCCTCCGAAATTGCCACCCAGGTCAGATATCACAGTTTTCTGGGCAGCAGGAGCTGTTTTGTACAGCATCTCTGTTTCAGATGAACTTTAGGTATGACAGCTGCCTGTCATCTGTGTGGGCAGTAAACAGAAAGGCCCAAACAAGTAATGACAGTTAGATGAGTGGAAATGCACCATTCTGGTGACAAAAGATGCAACTGAATGAGCCACTTTGCTGACCTTCACAAGTTATATTAATGTTTTTTTTTTTTTTGTTTTTTTTTTTTTTTATATATTTCTTTATGTCCTAAATTAATGTGCTTTTAAATTTATAAGTGAATGAATTAGACTGCAGTTTTGGATTTCTATAATGCTATTGTTCGTTTCAGATGTTAGTAATATTATTACTGGTATGAAGTGAATCTTTTCAAGTAAGAATGCAGGGGGTCCAGTGTAGATAATTTTAATATAGAGATAAGTAGACATAGAATGACTGGGAACATACAAAAGGTTCACACTAAAATCTGTGTTGGAATAACTGTGGGCTTATCTGCCTTGTTAGTATTACAGTGTTGTTATTATCACTGTGAAAGGGATACTTGTATGTCTGGAAATGAGTGTCAGGGAATCTGTGATGTGTTGCTTTTGAGTGTAAGTGAACTTGAAGCATCATGATCCTTAATGTCTTTCTGTAATGACTTGTCAACCATAAACTGTTCTTGCTCTGGAACCTAATTGTATTATATTTTCTATGAAGGTTTTTTCATGACAGGTTGTAACATATTACATAATGTAATGTTAATGTTGTAATAAATGTCACTCTGTACTCATTTTCTGAGTTTAATTTGTGTAACTGAAGTTCCATGGCACACCTCACACCCTGGTTTTGGACTGTGGTCCTCAGTTCACAGCACATGGACTTTCATACACATAATGGCATTTGCGTCATCATGGAGCTTCCCTTCATTCACAGTCAAAGAGTGAAGCAGGATGCCTTGTCCAAATGTTTAAGATGCAGATGCACAAGTATATAGAAGATTTCCCAACCAAGGAGATTCCCTTACTTTTTAAAAAACTCTTACAGAGTGCCACCAATTGGGACCAAGAGTCCTGCCAAGATCTTGCAAGGACATCATACATAGACGGTACTCAACTTCTTGCTGCCAGGCAGGTGTCCCTCAGTGGCACTGGTGTTGTCACTGTTCATGCCTCGTGCACCAGTCTGAGCCAGGGTGTTTGGACAGTGCCACTGTGATGAAGCAAGCTGGGATCTGTTTACTTCCTCTGTTGTTTTGCTATCTGCCACCTTAAATTCATTTTTTCATTTTTGACTAATTACCATTAACATAAAGGAGTATAATCTGCATTTTTATAAAAGAGAAAGGTTGGCTCTCAGTCTCAAGAAATATAGCACCAGATCTAACTTTGTGCTTAGTTTTGTGTATGTAATTAATTCCTCATTTATTTTGACAATTCCTAGTTAATATCTTTTGTTAAAGTGTGAAATCAGTAATTGTTTCATGACTTAGATTCTATTGTGACTTACCAACAAATACAAATTCAGTAATAATTATAAACATTTGGAAGAAGAACTACCAGGATTCTTACAGTATTTATTTGGTTCCATTTAAAAACATATTAGCAAAGCAAGCCCTTAATAAATTCCAAAATAATTACCAGGTTTGTCAAAAGCATTGTTTGCATAACTATATCGGTTAATTTCATTATTTAAACAAATGATTTGGCCTGACCTATGTGGTAGAAGAAAGTGTTGAAAAGAAGGAAGTTTTTGAGGTACTCAGTTAATTGAATGAGTTATGTTTTAATTGTAATTTCTGTAACTTAAACATTGGATGATGTGTAGTTTCAGTGCCTATTATTGTGAGGATGTATAAAGGCCCAATTTCTTGTCCCAAGACAGTCAGTCCACAGCCAATTATGAGATGTGAAGTCCATATCAGTTAGCGTAACTATAATGCATTAAAATAACAGTGGAATTTGTGTAACATAAATAGGTCATGTGTTAAAATGATAGCAGTGTCTGTTCAATTTATTTGAGAAATAGTGAACTGTGTGGTTAGGTATTTACTGCTCATAGATGTTCAACAGCAAACTACTGTAGCAGGATGCTGATGTTTGCCAGTATTAATGAGGCTTATCAAAAGTTAACCAATAGTGAACTGGCCATATAACTATGTAATATTGGGGGTTTCGAACTGAAAGTAAAGAACTGTGGAACGCAACTGTGCAAGTGTCAGCTACATCATTTACAGTAGACAGTGTTTAACTTCCACCCCCCCCCTCCCTCCCCCCCCCCCCCGCCCCCATTTTTCAACCATTATAACAATATAGTACATTGACACCAAGGACTATCAATTAAGAAATAAAGCAGGCGAACGTCACACCATCATTGGTTTCCAGCCCTTGTCCACAGCCAGTGCCGTCACTACATCTTCTTTGGTTCACACCAAAGATTAACTTGGGGCATGTCATTTGAAACAGTTGCATCCCAGGATGGGCACAGGGCCTCCTCCTCCTCAGTCTATTGGCCTGATGACCCTTCATTGGCCCTAACCATTCTGGGGGTTCGATCCGGCCTTGTTGTGCCCACCTACCCTGGCAGTTGGGGCTTCATCAACACCAACACATGGTTTCCTCCCGGCAGATGGAGCCAGTGCATCCCATTGTACTGAGCAGGTGCAACAGCCATGAAGAACAGAAGCCAGGTCTCTTTCAGCACAGTCTCACCTCTCCCACCCACGACAATCACTGCCCATGCCATATGGCTCCTGCCTCCTTATTGCTGGTGTTATCCACGGGTTACCCCTGTGTCTGTAGGTGGCAGGCGTGCCCTCATCTCACTCACTTTCATTCATATGCACAGGTCAGGGTGAATCAGGAACTTTTCACACCTTTAGCTGCCATCCAAGGACCGCCATGGGCATCTCTTCAGTTACAACATTGTGAATGGTGATGCCAGGTCCTTCCCTTTGCAAGGAAACGGTCTGTTACTTCACCTACCACTCACAGCGGATGTAGGCTGGGCTACTGTGGCAAGCACCATTCAAGCAGCATGTATGTAAGTACTAGAAGTGGGCACCACAGGCAGCTCAGTCACCAAATGCTGTCACCAGGACCACCGTGTGCACGCAGCATTAAACTAGTGAGACCTGATTTAGATAATGCCTTTATACAACCATAGATGGGCTTCCAGGTCCTCAGTTGTTAAATGTGTTCATGATATGTGATCTACTTTCATTGTATTCTTGTCGCTGTCACTCTGTGATCCAATAAACTGTACGTATTTTACAGCCATGTGTTTCCTTATCTGCTTTGTGAGAAAACACTAACGGTACTAAAAAATGTGCCATCCATCAGCTACAGTTACATCCCCCGAGTAGCATTTATCATCATCTTTGTCACTGAAAATATGTGAATCATTGTAAATCACAATAACAATACAAATTTAAAGAATTTAACAATTTTCAAACTAAGGAAAATACTTTAAAACAAAAGAAGACATCAGTTATTGGTTGTGCAGTCATGGCTGCTGAAGTACACAAAACTCCATATTGCAATACCAACAATATAAGGAAGCGATAGATTGCTATTCAACATGAAGATGGCATGTTGAGTTGCAGACAGGCACAACAAAAAGACTTTTACACAACTGGTTTCAGCCAAAGCCTTCTTCAGAAAAGGAAAGAAAAGCACACACACACACACACACACACACACACACACACACACACACACACACACACAAGAAGTACACCTTGTGCTTACGTAACTGCCCTCCAGCAGCTCAGGCTGGAGTAAATTCATGGATGTCCTGTAGAAACCTCTTCAAAGAACTGGGTATACTAACTACTGCCTCTCAGTATATTTACTCCTTAATGAAATTTGTCCTAAATAATATATCTCTTTTTCCAACAAACAGCTCAGTTCATACATTCAATACCAGGAACAAAAATGATCTGCACGAGGACTTAAAAGCACTTACTTTAGTTCAAAAAGGGGTCCACTACTCAGGAACACTCATCTTCAATAATTTGGCAACAAACATAAAAAATTTAGTTACAAATAAAGATCAGTTTAAAAGGAGCCTGAAAGACTTACTACTGGCCAACTCCTTCTACTCCACTGACGAATTTTTTAATAGAAACAAATGATGTATTTTATATATTCATACTATTACAGGGTGCATACAGGGACAAGGAAAAAAAATTCCTGGATTATTCCTGGATATCCCGTTTAAAAAAAAAATATGCTTTTTCCCACACGAAAATACACTTTTTCCTTGCTAAGTGACAGTAAGTTTTCCGCAGATTTTCCCTCGGAACTGTAAATGTTGTTGTTGTGGTCTTCAGTCCTGAGACTGGTTTGATGTAGCTCTCCATGCTACTCTATCCTGTGCAAGCTTCTTCATCTCCCAGTACCTACTGCAGCCTACATCCTTCTGAATCTGCTTAGTTTATTCATCTCTTGGTCTCCCTCTACGATTTTTACCCTCCATGTGGCCCTCCAATACTAAATTGGTGATCCCTCGATGTCTCAGAACATGTCTTACCAACCGATCCCTACTTCTAGTCAGGTTGTGCAACAAGCTCCTCTTCTCCCCAATTCTATTTAATACCTCCTCATTAGTTATGTGATCCACCCATCTAATCCTCAGCATTCATCTGTAGCATCACATTTCGAAAGCTTCCATTCTGTGCTTGTCCAAGCTATTTATCATCCACGTTTCACTTCCACACATGGCTAGACTCCATACAAATACTTTCAGAAACGACTTCCCGACACTTAAATCTATACTCGATGTTAACAAATTTCTCTTCTCCAGGAACACTTTCCTTGCCATTGGCAGTCTACATTTTATATCCTCTCTACTTTGACCATCATCAGTTATTTTGCTCCCCAAATAGCAAAACTCCTTTACTACTTTAAGTGTCTCATTTCATAATCTAATTCCCTCAGCATCACCCGACTTAATTCGACTACATTCCATTATCCTCGTTTTGCTTTTGTTGATGTTCATCTTATACCCTCCTTTCAAGACACTGTCCATTCCGTTCAACTGCTCTTCCAAGTCCTTTGCTGTCTCTGACAGGTTTACAATGTCATCGGCGAACCTCAAAGTTTTTATTTCTTCTCCTTGGATTTTAATACCTACTCTGAACTTTTCTTTTGTTTCCTTTATTGCTTGCTCAATATACAGATTGAATAACATCGGGGATAGGCTACAACCCTGTCTCACTCCCTTCCCAACCACTGTTTCCCTTTCATGCCCCTCCACCCTTATAACTGCCATCTGGTATCTGTACAAATAGTAAATAGCCTTTCGCTCCCTGTATTTTACCCCTGCCACCTCCAGAATTTGAAAGAGAGTATTCCAATCAACATTATCAAAAGCTTTCTCTAAGTCTACAAATGCTAGAAACATAGGTTTGCCTTTCCTTAATCTTTCTTCTAAGATAAGTCGTTGGGTCAGTATTGCCTCACGTGTTCCAGTATTTCTACGGAATCCAAACTGATCTTCCACAAGATCAGCTTCTATCAGTTTTTCCATTCATCTGTAAAGAAATCGCGTTAGTATTTTGCAGCTGTGACTTATTACACTGATAGTTCGGTAATTTTCACATCTGTCAACACCTTCTTTCTTTGGGATTGGGATTATTATATTCTTCTTGAAGTCTGAGGGTATTTCGCCTGTCTCATACATCTTGCTCACCAGATGGTAGAGTTTTGTCAGGACTGGCTCTCCCAAGGCCGTCAGTAGTTCTAATGTAATGTTGTCTACTCCCGGGGCCTTGTTTCGACTCAGGTCTTTCAGTGCTCTGTCAAACTCTTCATGCAATATCATATCTCCCATTTCATCTTCATCTACATCCTCTTCCATTTCCATAATTTTGTCCTCAAGTAAATTGCCCTTGTATAGACCCTCTATATACTCCTTCCACCTTTCTGCTTTCCCTTCTTTGCTTAGAACTGGGTTTCCATCAAAGCTCTTATTATTCATGCAAATGATTCTCCTTTCTCCAAAGGTCTCTTTAATGTTCCTGTAGGCAGTATCTATCTTACCCCTAGCGAGATAAGCTCCTACATCCTTACATTTGTCCTCTAGCCGTCCCTGCGTAGCCATTTTGCATTTCCTGTCGATCTCACAATTAAATTCAATATTTCTTCTGTTACCCAAGGGTTTCTACTAGCCCTCATCTTTTTACCTATTTGATCCTCTGCTGCCTTCACTACTTCATCCCTCAGAACTACCCATTCTTCTTCTACTGTATTTCTTTCCCCCATTCCTGTCAATTGTTCCCTTATGGTCTTCCTGAAACTCTGTACAACCTCTGGTTTAGTCAGTTTATCCTTTATCCAGGCCCCATCTCGTTAAATTCCCACCTTTTTGCAGTTTCTTCAGTTTTAATCTACAGTTGATAACCAACAGATTGTGGTCAGAGCCCACATCTGTGCCTGGAAATGTCTTACAATTTAAAACTTGGTTGCTAAATCTCTGTCTTACCATTATATAATCTATCTGATACCTTCTAGTATCTCCAAGGTTCTTCCATGTATTCAACCTTCTTTTATGATTTTTGAACCAAGTGTTAGCTATGATTAAGTTATGCTCTGTGCAAAATTCTACCAGACGGCTTCCTCTTTCATTTCTTACCCCCAATCCATATTCACCTACTAAGTTTCCTTCTCTCCCTTTTCCTACTCTCGAATTCCAGTCACCCACGACTATTAAATTTTTGTCTCCCTTCACTTACTTTTTTACTTTTACTTACTTTACACGTGGCTAAGGCCTTATCGACCATACACCTGCTCTATGAGCCTCTTCCAATTATTTCTATCCAGGGAAATTGTTGTCCAATCAGAGTTGATGCCCATCCTAGCTGCATCTTCCCGGATATTCTCCATCCACCTAATTCGAGGTCTTCCTCTTCTTCTCTTTCCTTCTAATTTCTTAGTGGATGCTATTTTGGGTAGTCTGTTCTCCGGCATCCTTGCTACATGACCAGCCCAGTTCAGTCTTCTCTTCTTTAACATTTCCACAATGGTACTATGTTTGTACAGCTCCCGTAGTTCTTCATTTTTCCTTATCCTCCACTCCATGACATTTTCATCGAAGATTGGTCCAAATATTTTTCTTAGTATTTTTCTTTCAAAATATCAACAGTTTTTCTTCATCTTTTTTCCTGAATGTAATAGCTTCACATCCATATAATGCTACTGGTACAATAGCTGACTGATAAAAACGGATTTTGAATTCAGTAATAAGTGATCTCATCCTTAAAATTTTGATACAGCTGTAAAAAGTTCTATTAGCTGCTGCTAGACGGGCGTCTATTTCTATTTCTGCTCTATTGTCTCTGCTAAAAAGACTCCCTAAGTACTTGAAGTGGTCAATTGCCTTGAAAGTGAGACCATTTACGGTCAGTGGTGTGTTCTTTTGGAGTTTTTTACTTATGACTAGATATTCTGTCTTTTCTTCATTCACATGAAGCCCAGCTTTCTCAGCTATTTTGTAATAATTTTGCATCATCCTGATTAATTCAGCTTTTGAAGTGCTTATTAAGGCTACATCATCTGCATAAGCAAGTCTAGTAATGTTCTGTCCCTGCAGTTGGATCCCTTGTGGATTAGTTTTGGTGAATTCTCTATCAATCTTCTCTAAGATAATATTAAATAGAATAGGTGAGATGGCATCCCCTTGTCTCAGTCCAGTGTACACCTTAAAATTTTCAGTCTCTCCTGCAGGTGTCTTAACTTTGCATATGGTTTCTTCCAAACACATTTTAACTAATTTGATTAATTTTAATGGTATTTCAAATTCTTTCATGGTGTTTAAGAGTGTCTGTCGGTGTATGCTATCATAGGCCTTCTTGAAGTCTATAAATAGAATATGGATATCTACATTAAATTCCCATGCCTTCTCATTTATTTGTCTCAATGTGAATAAGTGATCCAAAGTGGATCTGTTAGTGCGGAAACCACATTGGTAGTCCCCAATCAGTTCTTCGGTTATGGGAATCAGTCTGTGTAGTATACACATCGACAAAATTTTATACGTGACATCGAGTAGGGCAATTCCTCTGTAGTTATCACAGACAAGGGGATCATTCTTCTTAAAGATGGGGCATATAATTGCAGTTTTCCAATCGGCTGGTATGTTTTCTGTCTCCCAAATTGTTTCAATTAAGGAATGTAGTTCTATTTCCAATTGTGGTCCTCCATTTTTTAAAAGCTCAGCATATACCTGGTCTTCCCCACAGGCCTTGTTGTTCTTTAATTTCTTTATTGTTTGTCTTATTTCATTTACTGATGGTGTGGTGACTTGTATATCAACTGTATCTGGTTCTTCAAATGTAAAGTAATATTGTGGATCATTGCAGTTGAGCAGCTGTGTAAAGTATGTCTTCCATGTTTCTTGTATGTCATTCTTATTTGTAAGTATTTTCCCATTATGGTCCTTTATAAACTGTTCCCTTTTAGTGAATTTTCCCAAGGACTTTTTTATATTCTGGTACATCTGCCTTGCTCTGTGATGCTTGAAATCATCCTCCGCTTCTCTTACCATGTTGTTGTAGTGTTTTCTCTTCTCTTGTCTTAGAGTTCGTTGTGTTTCCTTGCGGATTTTATAGTATCTCTCCTTTAGTGTAATATTGTCCATGTCTTGTAGCCATGCCTTCCTCGCATTTTGCCTCTCCAGTACTCTTTCTTGGCACTTTATATTAAACCAGATTTTGTTAGTTCGTTTTCTTTTACCTATAGTTTTGGAAGCTACATCTTGAATACTGTTTCTGAGGTGTCTCCATCTACTTTCCACGTCTTGCTGGTCACTATGTGTCAGTCTAGATTCCGATAAGTTAATTTCCATTTCTTTCCTAAAGTTTTCTTTTATTTTTTCTTCTGCCAGATTTTCTACATCGTACCTTTTAATTTCAACCCTATTTGTACTTTGTTTCTTTTTTAGCTTTATTTTCATTTGAGCTATGATTAACATATGATCTGTCTCACAATCTGCTCCCCTAAAAGTTCTAACGTCTTTAATACTGTTTTGAAATCGTCTTTGGATGGCGACGTGGTCAATCTGGTTCACTATTTTTCCATCTGGTGATATCCATGTCCCTAAATGAATGCATTTGTGTTGGAATTTTGTGCTGCTTAATGTGAGACCATTTGCCATTGCAAAGTTTATGAGTCGCACACCATTCTCTGAACTTTCATCATGTAAGCTGTAATTCCCAATGGTTGGTTTGTAAATTTCTTCTTTTCCTACTTTGGCATTAAAGTCTCCTAACACTATTGTTACGTTATGTCTACTTATTGAATTATATGTCTGTTCCAGTTGACTATAAAATTCTTCTTTCACGTCATCTTCCTTATCTTCTGTGGGTGCATGAACATTTATAAATGTAATATCAAACCACTGAGCCTGAACTGTAATGTGTGATATTCGGTTATTAATTGATTTGAATTCCTTTATTGTGTCAATTGCTGTTTTGTGAATGTAAAAGCCCGTTCCAAATTCATGACGCTGACCGCAGTCTCCATACATTATTGTCCCGTCTCCTATTTTCATTGATCCCGTTCCCTGCCATCTTATTTCTTGGAGCGCTACCAGTTGTACCTTGTATTTTCCTAGTTCGTTTATTAGTATTTGTGCGCTTCCTGGGCGGTATAGACTTCTGACATTCCACGAACCAAAAGAGAAATCCTTGTAACTTTGCCAATTTCTGTTCCAGTAAATTCTGTCCTGTTTCCGAGGCATACCTTGAGTGTCCTGACCGGCCATTTTTTTACATGAGTGGGTTGGTAGCCCTCTGCACAACCCCCAACCTGGAGGACCAGGAGTCTTGATTTTGGGGTACTCTACCCCTAGGGATTTGCCTTCACCATGGCTTAACGAGTCTTCCCTACCCGTGCTAGTTTTGGTCCACCCCAGGTATTTTATTTCCCCGGTACCCCCCATATCTGGAGAGCATTCCCCAATCCGCCACCCAGGGAGGCGCCCGATGGGGGACTAGCAACCCCACACGGGTGTCTCCCTTCACTACCTGAATAATTTCTTTTATCTCATCATACATTTCATCAATTTCTTCATCATCTGCAGAACTAGTTGGCATATAAACTTGTACTACTATAGTAGGTATGGGCTTCGTGTCTATCTTGGCCACAGTAATGCGTTCACTACGCTGTTTGTAGTAGCTTATCCGTACTCCTATTTTTTTTATTCATTATTAAACTGACTCCTGCATTACCCCTATTTGATTTTGTATTTATAACCCTGTATTCACCTGACCAAAAGTCTTGTTCCTCCTGCCACCAAACTTCACTAATTCCCACTATATCTAACTTTAACCTATCCATTTCCCTTTTTAAATTTTCTAACCTACCTTCCTGATTAAAGGATCTGACATTCCACGCTCTGATCTGTAGAACGCCAGTTTTCTTTCTCCTGATAACAACATCCTCTTGAGTAGTCCCCGCCCGGAGATCCGAATGGGGGACTATTTTACCTCCGGAATATTTTATCCAAGAGGACGCCATCTTCATTTAATCATACAGTAAAGCTGCATGCCCTCGGGAAAAATTATAGCTGTATTTTCCCCTTGCTTTCAGCCGTTTGCAGTACCAGAACAGCAAGGCCATTTTGGTAAGTGTTACAAGGCCAGATCAGACAATTATCCAGGCTGCTGCCCCTCTACAGGAAGGCAAGGTCCATGGTTCATGTGGCGGGGGGGTGGGGGGTGGGGGACTGGTAAAACTTATCAATATTTTGAATGGTTAACGTTATACACACTCGCATAGAACTTTCCATAAAAAATTTAAAAAAAAAGAAAAGACAGGGAGAGAAGTTTTGGAAAGACTTTTAATGAAAAAACAGGAGAGACGATTTGGAAAAATCTCTGATTTGCAGCAACATATACACTGCATATTTTTGTATTACAAAAGTATAAATTCGAATTGCACCAAACACAGCGCGTTAGTTTTCGGAGCGTTGAAACCGAGGTTGCGATGTCCTTTATAAGCCAATCATATCTCATGACACGTGATCTTGCCAGCCGATGACAGCAGATATGCAGAGCATAGGACACGTGTTATAGTCAGCCAACAGACATATCACTGGTTACGTAGCGCTAACACACAAAGAGGAAAAGTTAAAGGTTTATATTTATATACATAGCTACAAGAAAAGCTAAGCTTTCACATATAATATTGGTTTCTACGATTAACAAGCTACAACAGAAGCTAAGCTTTCACGTGTAATATTGATCTTTTTCTGGATGTGTTGCGCTTTAAGATACATCACACAAACGTGCCAGTAAATTTAAAATTATGACATAAATGTCTGGGTTTGAAAGTCTTGTAAGTGGCTGGTCCTCAACTATTCAGTTTTAAACGCTCTGTGATTTAGATATCCATCCCACTTTCTCACAAATAACATAATTCATCTTGCGTAAAAAGAAATTTACTGTGAAAGTAATGCTTTTCCAACCACCGTTCGAAATACTGCCCAGAGACTGTTAGAAATAAGTTCAATTTAGCAGTAGCCAGAGAGCGCCAGAAAACAGGCACTATTGCGCGTGCGCTGCTGCAGTGGTATAGGAAGCCCGCAAGTTCTTATGTATAAAGCACTAAGAGAAACTGGGGATCAGAGGATGGTCCCAAGGGCATTGTAATTTCGTAAACCATACTAAATGCATAATTCGGCTTGAAGTGCACATTGTTTTTTTTTTCCAGATTCAGAATGAAGTAGGTCCCATCTGATACTCTATGATCTCATTTTTGGTTCTTTATTATGGCATAATGCCATACATGACAGAAGATGATAACGTGCACTTGAAATTCAGCGAACAGTTGGAACTAGCCAATACTGTGGAATGAAACACTTCGTTTCAAATAAAATGGTTGCCTCAGCAAAAAGATTAATAAAGCCTAATTTCTGTAGCAAACTTGCAAAAATAGCTTATAATGTTCTACAAGGTGATTAATGCTTGACTGCTAATAACTTGGAAATAAAATTAAATCAGAAAACTGAAACTAATTATATATTTTTGCCCTCCATAATTATGAGAATGTATTTTAATTCACTTGATAGCTCCCAGCCACAGAAATTCGTTTTGTTTTCATTTGACGTGGGAGCTGTAAACCAAGAGAAGCAGTGAAATCACTTAACGTCACTTAATGCAAATACGGGTCACGTGGAGACTAACCCCCTCCCCACTACCACTCAGACAACTTAGCACATGCACAAATCTGGCAGCTAGGGTGCACGGGAAAAATTTTTCTCGTTTACATCTGGCTGTTTGCTGCTACTGCCCATACAGCTAACAGCCACACTTCAAGGAGCGGGAAGCGGGAGAAGGTACTGCTCATACGCGAGTCAACTACGCATGCGCATCAGCCCGCTGGCAAGTGGTCAAATGAACCTAATGTGAACAGTTGTGATGTCATGCTCACAGCAAGCAGTTTATTGTTACGAAGAATTACATAGTCTTCGCACTACGGCCTTTGATATATTTTTGTTATTTGCAGATGCTTGTGCGTGTACGGTGTTTTGTTGTTGTAAATTGCGCATTTCCTTTGCCACTAAAGTTTTATTTTTTCCTCTCTTTTATATTTTATCATTCTCCAGTTTCAGGATACAGGAACATTCTTTTCTAAAGAATAAATTCTTACCAGTCAAAATTACAAAAATTTAACTGAAAGCTAAAACAATTAAAAATTCCTGGAATTACGAAAAATTCATGGGTTTTTCCCGGTTTTCTCCTGGATGAAAAAATTCCCATGTTTTTCCCGGATTTCCCGGTCGTCCCAGGTCATATACACCCTGTATTAGTATTGTTATTTCATCTTTAAAAACATATAAAAAACAAAAAAATAAAAGATTGACATGTTCCACATCCATAAGGACCTCCTCAGCACGGACCCATGGAATGAAAAATTAATCTAATCTTATCTCTAATCTAGGCTGGAATTCAACCTGTGACACAGGATAGAAGCAACAATCTGGAGGGGGAAGGGAATGCTGGGACTGGACTGCCAACAATGCAGTGTTGTTGGGAGGCTGTGGGCAGAAAAGTGGGGTTGGCAGACATTGGTACACAAAGAGGCAGAGTGTACAAGAATAATGAGGAGGTGATAGGACAGAGGGTGTGGAAACTGTTTGGTAGAGGGTTTGGGGACATTAAGTTATGGCAAGTCAAGGCTGGGATATTTTTGTGACTGGAGGATATTTTGTAAGGATAACTTCCATCTGCACTGTGGCTTGGGTAGTGAAACATCCATTGAAATCAAGCACATTATGCACTTGGGTCTTCCACAGGGATAAGATCCCTTGATGCAAGGGATTAGGATTTGGAATAGCATAGGGATAGACTGTGACGTGGAAGTTGGTTGGGCAATGGAACACCACTTTAGGAGGGGTGGGAATGATCCTGGGTAGCATGTCTCTCTTGTCAGGGTGTGATTGCGAATAATCAAAGCACTAGTTAAGGATATGATTTAGTTGTTCCAGTCCAGGGTGGTATTGGGGGATGAGGGAGTTGCTTCATTGTAGCTATCCCTTTGGGTGATGGGATGACTGGAGGTGTGTGGGACAATAACTGGAAATCTTTTCACAGACACGGTCTGTGGGACAGTATCTGTCTGTGAAGGTCTTGAGATGGTCAGCATACTGGGCAAGGGAGTTTGTGTCAGTGAAGATACTCCATGCTCAGGTGGCCGGACTTTACAAGAGGGACTTTCTGGTGTGGAAGGGATGACAGCTGTTGAAATACAGGTGGTTTGGCAGATTTAATGTTGACAGAGGTGTGGCTGGAACCATAAGAGAGGAGGAGGTCAACGTCCAGGAAGGTGAAGAGGAGGGCTGAAGAGGACCTGGTGAAGCATATGGAAGAGAAGGTGTTGAGGTTGTGAAGGAATGAGGGTAGGGTTTCTTGGCCCTAAGTCAAGGTCATGAAGATATCATCAGTGAACCTGAACCAAGCCAGGTGATGATGATGATGAGGGTGATGGTGGTGATGATGAAGTGATGGTTTGTGGGGTGCTCAACATCGAGGTCATCAGCACCCATACAAGTATCCAATCTTTCCAGTTCCAATCTCACCACTTCCCAAATGATGGCGAGATGAAGACAACACAAACACCCAGTCCCCAGGTGGAGAAAATCCCTGACCTGGCCAGGAATCAAACCCAGGACCCCGTGATCCAGAGGTAGCAATGCTTGCCACTAAACTACAGACACAAACCAGGCATTAGGCATTTTGGAAGATGAGGAACATCTGCTCTGTATAGCACAGAAACAGGTTCACATAGGAGAGTGCTACGCAGGTGCGCATGACTGTACCACAGATTTGTTTGTATAAATTCCCTTCAAAGAAGACATAGTTGTGAATTCAGATAAAGTTCGCAAGGTATATTTGGAATGAGGGTTTGGAGTGCAAAAGATGTTTGGAAAGGTAGAGTGCAGTAGCCTTAAGACCATGGGCATGAGGGATGTTGGTGTATCGGAAAGTGGTATCAACAGTGGCAAATAGGGATCCATGAGTTGAAGGGGTGAAGTTGGTGGAGAGTTGGTGATGGAGTGAGTGGTACCTTTGACATGGGAGGCTAGCTTACAGGCAATTGGTTAGCCATCTTCCAGGAATTCCTCACCTTAAACTTGGCCTCAGTGTCCTTCCCCAGGTTCCATCCTCAGAACCCCAAACTTTATGCAGAAGAAAGGGCAGACATACAACATCTCAAAAAAATCCTAACTTAATAATACTAACTGCAGACAAAGGTTCAACCACCATTGATATCAATCACAGTGACTAACTGGTGGGAGGCCTCTTCCAATTATCTGACTACTCCACCTACAAACTCTGCCAGAGTGATGCCACCCCAGAAGGCCAGTGTAACTTCCAATCCCTGCTTAAAGATTTAGGCTCTTCGCAGAACCTTTCCTGTGAGTCCATTTCCCTCCTCACCCTTATGTACACCACACACACACCTTCTATATGCTCCCCAAAATCCACAAACCCAACAGTCCAGGACATCCCTTGTAGCTATGAAAGAATTTTGGCTCTCACTGACCAACATATCCAACCAAATGCCCATAATCCAGTCTCCTGTATCAAAGATACCAACCACTTCCTTCACTCACTCTCTGCCATCCCCACCCCTTTATCTCATGGATCCCTACTTGTTACTGCTGATACCACTTCCCTATACACCAACATCCCTCATGCCCATGGTCTTACAGCTACTGACCACTATCTTTCCAAACATCATTCACACTCCAAACCCATTCCTTATTCCTAATACACCACACCAATTTTATCCAAACTCACAATTACTTTTCCTTTGATGGAAAAGTATACAAACAAATCCATGGCAAAGTCAAGGGCATCCTCATGGCACCCTCCTATGCTGACCTACTTATGGAACATCTAGAGGAGATGTCCTTAGTCTCCAAAATGACTATCTTAGGTTCATTGATAATATCTTTATGATCTGGACTCAGGGTCAAGACACTCTACCCTCATTCCTTCACAACCTCAACACTCTCCCTCCCATGTGACTATCCTGGTTCTCTTCATCCTGGCATGCCATCTTATTGGATGCTGACCTCCCCCTCTACGATGGCTGCATACACATCCATACTGGATGGCATATCTTCTGTGACAAGAACTCCCTTGCCCAGAATGCTGAGCATCTCATCAAGACCTTCACAGACAGGCAGTATCCCATAGACTTAGTACGCAAAATATCTACCGTGTCATTTCCCCACTCAACCTCATTCCCCCCACCACACCCAAGAACCAGCTACAAACTAGTGCCCCCTCCATCATTCAATACCACTCCAGACTGGAACAGATGAATCACATACTTAATGAGTGCTTTGATTACCTATTGCCATGACCTGAAATGAGGGGCATACTAGAGCAAGATCCTTCCCACTCAGCCTAAAGTGGTGTTCCATCAACCATCCAACCTTCAAACATCCTAGTCCATCCCTATGCCACTCTCAATCCTAACCCCTTGCCACAGGGATCATATTCCTGTGGAAGATTTAAGTGCAAGTCCTGCCCAATCCACTCACCCAGTACATCTTGTTCCAGTCCTGTCACAGGCACATTCTTCCCTATCAGAGGCCAGGCCACTTCTGAAAGCAGCCATTTCATTTGTCACCTCTGTTGCAATTATTGCACAGCTTTTTATGCTGATGTGACAATCCACCAGCTGTCCACCAGGATGAATGGCCTTTGCCAAACTGTGGCCAGGAGCAAAATAGACCACACTGTGGCACAACATCCACCTGAACATAACAGGCTTGATTTCAATAGCTGCTCACTGCCTGAGCCATCTGGGCCCTCCCCAGCTTTTCTGAAATGCACAGATGCGGGTTACCTTTACAACAAACCCCCTGTATCCAAAATTATCCTGGCTTTAACCTACAGCAATTCACTGTCCCAAAATCCTCCATGCAACAGTTTCCACCCCCACTGTCTTATCACCACCTCAGTGTTGTCTATAAACCCTCTTTGTATGCCACCCTCTGCCAATACCCCTGTATGTGTCTCTCCTTCCCTGCTCCTCTCCTTTTTCTCTCCTTGTTTACTCCCACCTTCCACGCCACTTCACTGCCCCACAGTCTCCTGATACTGTGCCTGTTGTCAGTCTAATCCCTGCACCCTCCACCAGACACCACATTTCTCCCCAACACCTGCACCCTGCTATCCCTTCTCCCTCCTTGCCCCCTCCAGATTATCGCTTCCATTCTTTGTGACAGTTGCATTCTGATCAGAGCTGCCAGAGGTGGCCGTTACATGTGTGTGATCTGTGTTTGCTTGTGTGACTGAATGTGTGTGTTTCCTTTTCTGAAGAAGGCTTTGGCCAAATGCTAATGTGTATGTGTATGTGTCTTTTCACTGTGCCTGTTTGCTTCTCAATGTGTCATCTTTATGGTGAGTAGCAATCTATCTTTTCCTTGTATTGTTAAAGTACACAGAACAAAATTTGAAAATGACATCACTGGACAGTTCCAGTTCCCTGAGTGCTGTTTAGGAGGCTCTTCCATTTCCTTCTGTCCATGGATAAACTGTCATGGAGAACAGCATTAATTGTCCTTCCTCTGGCAGTGAGGTTTTCATTGATCATGTCCTTCCACCTCTATTTTCAGATTTATTTGGGCTGTTCTTGCAGGCTGCAACCTCATTACATGCCTGTATTAATGTAGTCTGGGCATTCCAATCTGATCCATAAGGGTTGTCTTAATTCCTGCTTTCTCTCCAACCACCTCATCATCCATCTTGGTCTTCTGGATACTAGATCCAAGGGATTTTATTTCTGATGCCTGGAATCTCGATGACACACATTCTGTGATGGTGTAAGCTTTGATACCATACGTCAATACTGCAGTTCAACATGACTAATTATGCTTTTTCTGTAATCTTGCAATCTTGTAGAATCATTCTCACCTGTTGGTAGGATTCAGCACTCTTTCACACTGTGTTGGTCATTTCTGTCTAATTGAATTTCCTTGGAGATTGTTCTTCCAAGGTACTGTCCACAGACACTCACTGTTGGTCTCCTAGTTTCACATTTCCAGCATGCGTACCTCTACTGACTACCACCACTACTGTTTTGACTCACTGATGTGGAGGCTGTATTCCTGGAACTGATATGTCCATAAGTTGAATATTATCTGAACTTCCTCTCCTGTTTTTCCCCATCTCTGCCTAGCTGAATTCCACTTGTGGTCTGAAACCATGAAGGTCGTCCTTTTTAAACTTGTTCACAGCTAGTACAGTTCTTGTACTGTGTTATAAGTTAGCAAATAAAACTATAAGACATGATCTAATTACAATTATGTCATGAGAATTTCCTTGTGCAATGTGAACATCTCTCTCTCTCTCTCTCTCTCTCTCTCTCTCTCTCTCTCTCTCTCTCTCTCTCTCTCTCACACACACACACACACACACACACACACACACACACACATTACATAAAATCAACAATTATCAGTTCCTTCTGTTGCTATTTCAGATCTGTTATGAACAGAACAGTGGTGTGATAAACTAGACAAGTTATCTGAATGTGATACACAAAAGGCCTAGGAATACCTGAGAACCACAAATAAAAAAATCCCAACATGACTGAAATCCATGCATACCAGTCATCCACGCCATAAAGATTTTCTGGTGTAAGTACCAACATCAATATCAATACACCTAGGTACAAATTAAGTGCCAGCAATGGCCTGGGAGCTTTGTCTATTTATAAAGTAGCTGTAGCTGGTAGTCTGAATGCAAAATAAGTACTCATTAATTAAAATTATTTGATGAGACAAAATAAGCAGCTCTCAAGAAAAATAAGCAGCTCTCAAGATAAGAAACTGATATACAATATGTGGAAATAAAATCTGTAATTAAAAGCGAGTTAAAATGTGTAAGGAGTAACAATGGAAAGCTGGCAAAGTAAATATCATATCAATGTACAAAAGTCAGAACAATAGATACAAAAGTACTCATCATATCAAATGTATTCATATAAAGCTTTCTGTTTGACAAAGCAATTAAATATAACCAACTGTGGAAGATAATTAACAGGATAATGACTAATTATTTAATGTCTCAATGTTTAATAACAATTTCAGAGTGGAATCTAGCTGATGGCACCATGCTGCTTCCTTGTAATTAGTTTTTGTTTTTCTGTGGCAGAGATCATGGAAGAAGGCCCTATCTCCTCACTGCTGGTGGCTCACACACACATACAGCTGCCCACAGAGCTGCCATTGTGCATGAGACTGTTGTAATTAGTAGGTTCCTACATATATCAAAAATAAGCTTTCAAGTTAAATCTGCTTTGTCCTTTCAGCATTTATCCCAATTACCTTTTTCCATGTATATTAATTTCCATTTCATCCAGTACGTGTCATACTTGTCCTTTGGTGCCTTTGTAATACTTCCATATTGTCCTGTGTATTTTCTTTATCCAAATGTTTGCCAAATACACTCTTATTTTGGATATATGCATATTCTTTAAAATCGATCTTGAAATTTCTATTCGTCTCATCAATATAAAAGTTTTCCCACAAACAAATCTAGTCATCTGAGTCAGTTATCTCCTCCTTGTCATGTACTGCTGATCTTATGTTGTTACAAAGGTTTTTGGTGCCTCTAGCATCTTTGTACTAACTTTGTTCTATTCTCTCTCGGTGCACAACTTTTGTACTACCATGTTGATCTCACTTACTTCAGTGCCAAATAAATGTATAAACAACATCAAAGTGTGTTATTACCACCCTACAATAAGTGATAACCACAGTGATGACCCCAACATCGTCATTGTATGTTTGAGAGTTATTTTGTGCTTCTGTTCATCATTAACAGACTTCATGTGCCAACCCACATTGTCTTTGGAACAATAGACCTACCAGTGTCTTTTGGTGCTAGTACTATGCATCCTATTAACTGTGCTTGTGACCACGAGTGGTCACATGTACATAATGTGTGTTTAGTTAAAAGTGAACGATTGTCTATGCCCAGCCACACCGGTGGCCACTTAACCATAAATGATTCAACATGGCCAGCTTCAAGTGCAACTAAGCAGCAACGGCCGCTATATGGACAGTGCACACTGCCTAGGGACATTATGAATGACAACCCAGTTAAGGACGTTGTGGTTTACCCATCGGCTATGCAGTCTCCTTCTATTTGGTTTGATGTGCAGGCAAAGTTCCAGAACTGTGAATCGAACATTCTAGTGCACGGAGTTGCACATTCTTATATACCTAATGTTGCAACACCGCCCCTCGTATACTGTTTCAGCGATGCCAATTGCCTTGACCGCGCTGGTATCTGCGACCGTTGCTCTGTGGTTACACCATGATCGCCTTATGCCCACTTTCGTAATGGCACTGGCCATTCTGCTTGCACCGGTTACTGGATCAGCTCCCCCATGGTTGCAATGCGAGTGCCTTCTGTCCACTGTTGCAACAGCACTGGCCGTTACAACCGCGGCGTGTTCGTCAACAGGCCTGCAATTGGGACACATTGTGCCATCTGTTTCACCTGCTCATTCCACATCGTGAGTTACTTTCGGCCGCCCCCACACGCAGGCCTCGGGTGACAAACCATCCACTGCTACTGCACTACCGGTGTCAGGGGCTTCCTGCCCCACATGCACAGCTCTTTGCCTGCCAATGCTGCATCAACATGTGTTATCCGGCAGTTTTCCTAAGCTGCCTGCTTTGCAAAAGGACAACCCTAAACTTGGTTCGCATTGGTGGATCACCTAATGGATATCCACAGGAGTTTGGATGATGACACACGTTTCATCTGCCTGATGAGTGACCTCCATGCTCATCCATACCTCATCAGTGATGTGCTCCTCACACCACCTGCCTTCTGCTACTTATCATTCTCCTATCACGGTCCTTGGCTCCATCAAGATGTCACTTCATCTGTCACCAGTTGCCACCTTCCTTCGGACTTTCCACGTAGCCAGATTGGATGAACTTGTGATCAGGTTAGACTTTCTACACCATTACAAACTTTCACCAGACCTGCAGTCCACCATGCATCTGGTTCTACTGTTCCATGCTCGAACGAGTTCAGCACGACTTCGCTCTCCAACTCCTTGGCTACACTTTCCTCATGTGCATCTCTGCTCGAGTGCATTACTGCACAGCTGTGTGATTTGTCAGATGTGCACTCACTAATCGATGAACTCCACAAACAGAACAAGGCATTACACACCTGCATTGCTGGCACCTCTGCTGAATTGTCACATGCAAACAGTATGATTCATGGCCTTCCTGCAGAGCTGCAACTAGAGGAACCAACACTCACATCTACTGTGTTTTCACACTATATTGCTCCAGTGTCGAGCTTTCCTCTGCCTGCTGCCGTTTCTGCAACACTGCAGGCGATTCTACAGGACTATCATGCTCTCATTTCATGGGATTTCTCGCATCGCGTGGCTACTGCGCCTTATCGTCTGCAGCCAACTTCCCACCCATGCTGTTCTGGGCCAGCAAGGTCAGTGAACCGTAGTCACATCTGCCCCCCACCCTCTCTGCCCCCCCCCCCTGCCATCAGCAAGGGCACTTTTCATAGAATCTGCACCACAGCCGGCCCAGACATACATTATAAAGCTAGACACCTTAACGCTTCCAAACTTCTGCACACAAAAGAAACAATTCAAGATTTATGGCTTCAAGCATGCTCCAACCATCCGACAGCAACTGGTCTTCACCTATCCACCTTCTCCTAAGAAGGACGGCTCCTTAAGCATTTGCAGGGACTACAGGTCCCGTAATGCCCAGACAATTATTGGTAACTATCCCATTCCCCATATCCAGGATTTCATGCAATTACTACATGGTTCCAAGTTCTTCTCTGTGTTAGATTGTTCAAAGACATATCACCAAATCCCTACACACCAACCGGATATTCCGAAGATGGCCAGCATCACACCCTTCAGCCCTTTTTGAATACTGTTACATGTCTTACGGCTTGAAAAATTCTGTGCAGACACGACAACGGTTCATTGATTCCATTTTGCTACCTCTGCCTTTTGCTTTTGCGTATTTGTACGACATTCTGATTTTTATCCTCCTCTCCTGAGGAGCACCAGGTTCACCTCGATGCTGTCCATTCGGCCCTCATGGCCAATGGTGTGGTGATCAACCATGATCAATCTCAACTCCGTTCTACATCAGTTACATTCCTGGGCCCATACTGTCTCAACCGACGGCCTCCGACCAATGGATTCTCATGTTGAAAGCATTCTTGCCCTGCCTCTTCCTGAAGATTATGCTCAGCTCCATCGTTTTCTGGTTATGGTAAACTTTTACCAATGTCATATCCCTCAGGCTGCCTCTGTCCATTTGGCCCTCACCGACTCCTTCTCCAGCAAAAATAACATGGGGAAATTTAAGCTGGACTGGACCAAACCCTTTCTCAGAGCATTCGATTATAATAAAACTGCCCTCGCCAAAGCTGTCACACTCACCCACCCCAATCCTGGAGCCGATGTTTCTATTACAACTAACGCTAATGACTCAGCTGTGGGCGCTGTTTTACAACAGCACACTGCCAACTCCACCCACACACTCCACTTCTTTTCGAAGACACTAGAAGCCAGTGTAAGTGTTCGGCTTTTGACCATGAACTTCTCAGGGTTTATGAGGCAATCAAACACTTCAGGAGTGATCTCAAGTGGTGACCTTTTATGATCTACTTGGATCACAAGCATCTCGTGGATGCAATATGCAACCCAGCTTAGAACTTTCTGCCGAGACGTTTCCACCATATGGACTATATTTGTCAACATTCTTCAGACGCCTGCTACATAAGTGATGCGGATAATGTTGTAACTGACTATCTACCTTGTATCTCAGTGCTTACCATGCCCTTGAACTTAGATGACCACACCCAACTCCAGACTGAAGACACTGATACAAAGCGAGTCATCACTTGCTATCCAACCTCTAGTCTTGCACGGGTTGATGACCCCAGTCCATTGTGACGTTTCTACGGGCACTCCTCACCTCTTCGTGCCACCCACTCTTTGGTGCAGGATCTTCAATGCTTTACACAAGTTGGCCCACACCAGAATGCAGGCCATGATGAGGCTAGTCACTGAACACTTCATCTGGCCTCATGTGTGGTACGACAGCCTCACTTGGACCTGCGAATGTGTCCCATACCAGCATAGGAAAGTTGGCAGACATGTGCAGCCTCCACTAGGCAAGTTCAATACCCCAAGCAATCACCTTCGGCATGTCCACATCAACGTGGTTGGACCACTCCCCCATTCTGACAAGGGAACCTCCCCATCGCACCCCCCTCAGATTTAGTTATAAGTTGGCACAGTGGATAGGCCTTGAAAAACTGAAGACAGATCAATCGAGAAAACGGGAAGAAGTTGTGTGGAACTATGAAAAAAAAATAAGCACAATATACAAACTGAGTAGTTCATGTGCAAGATATGCAACATTAAGGACAATGTGCGTGCAGGAGTGCCGTGGTCCCGTGGTTAGCATGAGCAGCTGTGGAACGAGAGGTCCTTGGTTCAAGTCTTCCCTCGAGTGAAAATTTTACTTTCTTTATTTTCACAAAGTTATGATCTGTCCGTTCGTTCATTGACGTCTGTGTTCACTGTAATAAGTTTAGTGTATGTGTTTTGCAACCGCACTGCAAAACCGTGCGATTAGTAGAGAGGCACGTCCTTTCGTCTACTATTTGCATGGTTTTGCGGTGCGGTCGCAAAACATAGACACCAAACTTATTACAGTGAACACCGACGTCAATGAACGAACGGACAGATCATAACTTTGCGAAAATAAAGAAAGTAAAATTTTCACTCGAGGGAAGACTTGAACCAAGTACCTCTCATTCCGCAGCTACTCACACTAACCACAGGACCACGACACACCTGAACTCACGCTCTCATTGATGTTGCCTATGTTGCGCATGGACTACTCAGTTTGTATATTTCGCTTATTTTTTTTGTACTTCCACACAACTTTTTCCTGTTTTCTCGATTGATCTGTCTTCAGTTTTTCAAGGCCTATCCACTGTCCCAACTTATAACTAAATCTGAGGGGGGTGCGATGGGGAGGTTCCCTTGTGAGAGGTACAAATATATATTATCTTGATCGACCGCATAACTCGTTGGGTCTGCAGAGACCTTCACTCGGTCTTTCTTATTTGTGAGGGTCGAGAGGTCCGGCTGCCCTCTTTCCCTCACTACTGATCAGGGACAACAGTTCAAATCCACACTTTTTGCTCGACTGTGTGAGCTGTGCAGTGTAGCCAAATAGCACACCACGGCTTATCACCCACAGGCAAAAAGCCTGGTCGAACGGCGGCACTGAACTCTCAAAGCCGCACTCATATGCCAAGGTGAGTTATGGCCCAACGCCCTTCCTTGCGTCTTACTCGGCATCCGCTCCACCCATAAGGAAGATCTGAATGCATCGCTGGCAGATACTCTATACAGAGAGCCCCTCCTCCTTCCAGCAGAGTTTGTGGAGGACGCACCTCCGGCTGCTGCCATCGATCTTCCGGCCCTTGTGGAATGGGTACCTGCACACGTCACTCACCTGCACACCCCCCTGCTTCGCGCTCATTCCACACTGCCAGTGTTCATCCACAAGGAACTTGCATCATGTGAAGTTGTGATGCTGCACGATTGCTCCATGCGAGCGGCCTTGCAAACACTTTATTCGCGACCACACCACATCTTACTTTGTGGAGTGAATAGTTCATAATTGATCTAAATGAACGACCTCAAACAGTTTCCATTAACCGCTTAAAACCAGCGTGGTCCAGCTCCAACCCGCTTTCCAATGCTTGCAATCTTTCTGCCATCACTGCTGCTCCGCCTCCTGACACCACAGATGCTTCGAGCAACATTCTGCTGCCTACACAGCTGTTCGATGCACGAAACTCTGGCAGCGCAGTTTCCAACGTGCCAACTTCTTGCTCTGGACGCTGTATTCAACCAGCACGCTTGCACGATGATTACGAGTACTACATTTGTTCTATTGTCTCTCAGAAGGCAACATTTGTACTGCCATGTTGTTCTTGCTTACTTCAGTGCTAAATAAATGTATAAACGACATCTAAAGTACGTTATTACCGCCCTATGATATGTGATAACCACAGGTTCATTATATCATGATCTTTGTAGCCAGTTTCCCTGGCTACTTGTTTAGTCACATTCAACTCTTCTGCTTCATCACCATGGGTGAGTGGTAGTTTTAGCAGCCTCTCAATCATGGCTGCAAAGTAAGCACTTTTATGGTTTTTAGGCTGACAGTATTTTGCATTTATAGTCATTTCAGTAGCTGTTGCCTTCCTAAATATGACAATCTCATGTGTGCCACCTTTTATAGTTAACCTATGATCCAAAAAACTTAAACCTCCTTCTTCCAGTTGCACTGTGAACTTAATTTGTTCATTCATCAAACTTGTTGTTTCTGCTATCTTACTTATTTCCTTTTCATCATCTTTGTACAGCAGTACGATGTCATCCACAGAATGTCTGTAATAAATATTTTCTTTCTTTTTAATACATCATGTTTTTGTTCAAAAGTTATTGTCTAGTTCACTCACAAAGATCTCAGCTGCAGAATCTGACAAACAGTCACCTGCTCCAAGTCTCTCCTTTTGATAAAAAATAAATAAATTTGAAACAATTAAATGACAACACATGTTCTGAAATTATGAAGTGTTCTACTATTTCCATGGGACAAACCATCTTGTGTATTAACAGGTTCTTTCTTATTATTACTTATGTGTCACTTACTGGGGCATTAGCATGTAGATTAATGATAACAAAGAAAGCCTACATAGCTTCTGCTGGGATCAGTACATCTATAATATCTCTTGTACACTCTTAACAATTTTTAACAATATATGTCCTTTTGTGAGTTTATGTTGCTCTCAGTCTTTGGTTGCATTCTCAGTTAATATTATAACTGGGATGTGATACGTTCTTAATTTGGCCTAATTGGTTCCCTTATCTTAAGTAACAATTTGTGATTGTAGCATTGGAATATTCTCTTTCCTTTCCATAAACAAAAAACCCTATTTTCTGTTTTTTCTCTATTTCTAATTGAAATTTATTCACAGGACATGTCTTAATCTCAACTATGTTGTTATATGCATAAAGATCTTTGGTTTTTTGGATGTAGTCACAATAGTAAATTGTGACAGCAGCCTTCCCCTTGTTGGCTACTGGTACATTTACAATTTAGGTTTTTAACTGTTTGGCTCTGGCTCTGAGCACTATGGGACTTAACTTCTGAGGTCGTCAGACCCGTAGAACTTATAACTACTTAAACCTAACTAAACTAAGGACATCACACACATCCATGCCCAAGGCAGGATTCAAACCTGCGACCATAGCGGTCACGCGGTTCCAGTCTGTAGCGCATAGAACCGCTCGGCCACTCCGGCCGGCTTTAAGTGTTTCTATATGTTTTGTCTTACTATGTTCATCATGAACTGTTTTGTTCTACTTTAAGGTGCAAAAACAACTAGGATCATATGTGCCCCACCAAAACTGTAGAATATGAAGACAAAGAGAGGACTTAAAAATGTCTACATATTAATCCCAATTGATGGGAGGGAAAAAAGCTAAAAACAGGGATATGGAGAAAGTTCTATAAAATATGCGATAGAGAAACAAAGGTCCTGAACTAAAAATTAAATGTCCTTCACCATATGGCTACAATGCATGAAAAGTAAAACACAAGCAACAGCCTGCACATCATTCATTAAAATGACCAATAACTCAGATTTAAAACACCAATGAGAATTTGAATGGTTAAAAAAAGGGCATTCCATGAGGAAATGGTGGGCTGTCAAAGGTTGGGCACAATGAGCACAAAGTCGTGGGGGAGCACCACTTAACAAATGGCGATAGCTAAAAAGACAGTGCCCAATACACAACCTAGCTAAAATGATCTCCTCATGGTGAGACGGCTGAGAGGAGATCGCCCAAGTTGCTGGGAGAGGCTTCATAACCTGGAGCTTATTCCCAAGAAGGGAGGACCAATGGTGATGCTGAAGTGACATCACCTGCTGGTAGATGGCAACACAGAGATCACTGGAGGGAATATAAGAACTACTTACTGAGGTACAAGTACTGCAGCCTTGGCAGCAGTGTCAGTGGCCTCGTTTCCTGTCAGACCAATGTGAACCACATAAACATCCCAGTGGCTCCATCAAGAGTGAGCAAGTGACAGCTTTCCTGGACTGGTTGCACTAAGGGATGGATGGTGTACAGCACAAAGAGGATCAGAAGGGTACTAAGAGAGTCAGAGCAGATGACAGATGAAAAGCCTGTGTCACCAGCTGCACTGCATGGCCTGATACAGGGCCAAGATCTCTGCTGTAAATACTGAGCAGTGTTCCTGAAGCTGATACTGAAAAACATCAGTGCCAATGACAAAGGCATATCCAACACCACAGTCAGTCCGAGAGCCATCAGTGTACACAAATGTACTATCGTCACGCTCCATGCAAAGGTTGAAAAACTTATGATGATAGAGCAAGGCTGAAGAAGTGTCCTTAGGAAGCGAATGAAGACCAAAGTGAACAGGGGCCACTGCACAAAGCCAAGGCAGTGACGGGTTGACACTCATCAGGAAAGTGGCAGGTACTGAGAAGTTAAGTTGCCAGACCAAGAGCCGAAGGCAAACAGGAGGGATGCATTAAATACTGGTGATCCAAGGAGTCACCAAAGAAGGGGGCATCGGATGGGTGGATACACATGTTGGATAAACGGCAGGCATATTTGCTGAGGAGAAAATCGTGGTGGTTCAATTTGCTCCCCAGGAAGTACCACTGAGATACTTAGGACATTGAGGGTCCGCATACAGTGGATTGCCAGGTAAGACACATGGGAGGACCAAGAAAGTTTCCTATCCAGGAATTTTGTAGTTTCAATGAACGGAAGAGCAATAGGCCCAAGATTTAAAGATGGTGTAATAAACCAATTGTGCTGCCAAAAATTAATGTGAATGATTATGTCAGTGGAGAAACAAAAGCCATTGTCGATGCTCCATGAGTGAAGATGATTGAGATGTCACTGAAGATGCTGCTCAATGAGACAAGTCTGTGGAGAACTGCAATAGATGCCAAAAACATCAACGAAAAGTGAGCCAGAGATGCTCAGCAGGAGACAGGCCATTATAGGGTTAATGGCGATAGCAAAGAGGGTGATGCCAAGAACAAAACTCTGAGGCACACCTTTTTCCTGGATAAAGATGTCTGACAAGGCAGAACTCACACATACCTTGAAAATTTGGTCTTTTAAGAATTCCTGAAGGAAATGGGGTATGTGGCCATGGAAGTCCTACATGGAGAGTGTACAGAGGATACCAGTCCTCCAGCAAGTGTCATAGCCTTTCTCCAAATCTAAAATCATGGCTACAGTCTGGGATTTCTGC
Source organism: Schistocerca piceifrons (assembly GCF_021461385.2). Lineage (NCBI taxonomy): Eukaryota > Metazoa > Arthropoda > Insecta > Orthoptera > Acrididae > Schistocerca > Schistocerca piceifrons. The sequence continues at coordinate 41,847,388 of NC_060139.1, read as the reverse complement.
ATAAAGCTATTCATGACCTGGGTGGATAAAGTGATGAGATGGTCAACTGCAGAACAGCACACTCAATATCCACACTGTGGAGCCACTATATCAGCTGGGCATGAACCATATGTTCCATCACCTGGCAAGCGCAGATGGTGAGAGAAATGGAGCATTAGCTAAAAGGAAGGTATTTGTCCTTATTGGGCTTAGGTATGAGTATAACATTGCTTCACATGAGCATCTGGGAAATGCACCCTCTGACCAGATGCCATTGTAGGAATGAAGCAGAAAGTGCTTTCCTGCAAGAGCAATGTGCTGAACATCTGAATGTGAACATCATCTGCCACTGGGTCAGAGGATTGGGATGAAGTGAGAGCATGATCTAGCTCCCTCACAGTAAAGGCAGCATTGTAGCACTCACGGTTCTGAGAAGAGAAGAGTATCACCCGAGCCTCCTCTGCTTGGACCAAGGTGTTGGAGATAGCAACAGGGCCCTCTATGACATCATCTACTTCTGTCTGGCTGGAAATTGGGGACTGGATCTTGGTCCCAGAGAACTGTTGGAAGTTGGCCCACATGACAGAAGAGGGAGTGGAACTGTTAAAGGAACTAGTGAATGAAATCCAGCTAGCTTTTTTTGCTATCCCAAAGACGGCGATGACATTGTGCACACAACTCTTTATAACGAATGCAGTTTGTCATTGTAAGATGATGGTTATATCTAAAAAGAAAGATGATGAAACTTACCAAACAAAAGCGCTGGCAGGTCGATAGACACACAAACAAACACAAACATACACACAAAATTCTAGCTTTCGCAACCTATGGTTGCCTCGTCAGGAAAGAGGGAAGGAGAAGGAAAGACAAAAGGATATGGGTTTTAAGGGAGAGGGTAAGGAGTCATTCCAATCCCGGGAGCGGAAAGACTTGCCTTAGGGGGAAAAAAGGACAGGTATACACTCGCACACACACACATATCCATCCACACATACACAGACACAAGCAGACATTTGTAAAGGCCTTTACAAATGTCTGCTTGTGTCTGTGTATGTGTGGATGGATATGTGTGTGTGTGCGAGTGTATACCTGTCCTTTTTTCCCCCTAAGGCAAGTCTTTCCGCTCCCGGGATTGGAATGACTCCTTACCCTCTCCCTTAAAACCCATATCCTTTTGTCTTTCCTTCTCCTTCCCTCTTTCCTGACGAGGCAACCATAGGTTGCGAAAGCTAGAATTTTGTGTGTATGTTTGTGTTTGTTTGTGTGTCTATCGACCTGCCAGCGCTTTTGTTTGGTAAGTTTCATCATCTTTCTTTTTAGATATATTTTTCCCACGTGGAATGTTTCCCTCTATTATATTCATAAGATGATGGTTAGTTAGTTAGTTAGTTACGTGTTCCATTGATCAATAGCACGGAAAACAGTTATGATGTGGAACATGTCAAATGCACAAGAAATGCACATAGGCAACAAGATTTTTTTTATTTTTAATTTTTTTTTACATTGTACTGTTATACCTAAATATTTCTGTTATCTATTCCATTCCCTTGAATGGTGCAAAATGCATATATTATATCTCCAGATTTATTTACTCATATTCAAGAATTCATCTATGGTATAGAAGGAGTTGTCAAGGAGGTATGATTTCAATTCGTTTTTGAAACTATTACTGCTGTCTGTCAGACATTTTATTTCATCTGGTAATTCATCAAAAAGTTTTATAGCAGCATAATTTACCCCTTTCTGTGCCAATGATAGGTTAAGTACAGGATAGTATAGGTCTTTCTTTTTTCTGGTATTGTAATCATGAATGTCGCTGTTGATTTTAAACTGGTCCATGTTGTTGAGAAAAAACTTCATTACTGAGTAAATGCACTGTGAAGCAGTTGTAAGAATTCCTAGCCTTTTAAACAGATACCTACAAGATGTGCGACTATGAACCCCACACATTATTCTAACTACTTTCTTTTGAGAAGTGAATACCTTTTGCCTAAGTGTTGAGTTGCCCCAGAATATTATTCTATATGACATTGGAGAGTGGAAGTATGCAAAGTATGTTAGCTTACTAATTTCTACATTCTCAAAATTGGCAATAATTCTGATTGCAAAAGTTTCTAAACCTAGTTGGTTTTGGAGACCCAAAATATGAATTTTCCAATTAAGATTCTGATCTATATGTACACACAAAAACTTAGTATGCTCTACCCTGGCTACTGGCTTCTTTTGATGTGTTATATTTATTGTAGGAATTATACTTTTTGCAGCAGAAAATTGGATGTTCTGTTTTTTTTTCAAAGTTCAGAGCAAGCCCTTTCACAGAAAACGAATTAATAACTTTTCCAAAGACCTTATTTGTATCATTATCTATCAGACTTTCTTTTACTGGATTAATAATTATGCTTGTATCATCAGCAAACAAGTGTCAGTTCAGCATCTTGTTTCACATAAGAAGGGAGGTCATTCACATATATCAAGAACAGGAGGGGACCCATGATCGAACCTTGTGGAACACCTAAAGTAATTTCACCCCAGTTAGATGAAGTGGCAAACTCCTTTGAATCACTTGAAGCTTATAATGAGACTTTTTGCTTCCTGTTCTGTAGATATGACTTAAACCACTCATATGCTGTTCCATTTATACCACAGAATTGTAATTTCTCTGACATAATGTCATGGTTCACACAATTAAATGCTTTTGATAAGTCACAGAATATTCCTACTGGTGACATTTTACTATATAAAGACTCTATTATGTGGACAATGAAATTGTGTATTGCTGTCTCAGTGGAACAGCATTTCTGAAATCCAAACTGTGATTTACTAAGTATCCCATTACTGTTGAGATGGCTAACCACTCTTGAGTACATTACTTTCTCAAATATTTTTGAAAATGCTGTAAGCAAGGATACTGGCTGCTAATTACTGACATCTGTGGTTTCCCCCTTTTTGTAGAGAGGCCTGACAATGGCATAAATGAAGAGAGCCCGTCTCCACATGCAAAATGCATTGCGGCATGCCTCAGTCCACCAAGCGACCGGGACATGGTGTGGAAAAGAGGAAGTGTGAGGAATGGAATGTTCTGCGATAGTAAGGGTAACATTTGTAAGATATTCTACCTGATTATCACAACTCGGGAAATGTTGTTCATCAAATGTCATCAGGGAGGAGTAAAGCCTACAGTTGGCCTTAGTAAACTGCCATTTGGGAGAGCACATAGGTGGGGTAGGAGTCAGCAAATGGATAGCACAAGGGAAATAGTCACTCAAGTATGTGTCTGAGACAACAGATCACTCGAGGTGATGGGCAAGCTGGGCAGTACAGACGAATAGGTCTGAAAGGAATGTGAGTGCTCCTGTGTTAAGGGAGATGAGGTTAAGTTGATTGAGAAGGTCAGCCAAGAGGGCACCTCTCAGACAGGTTCTGGGAGAACCCCAAATGGGATGGTATGCATTAAAGCCACTGAGCAGCAGAAAGGGGTGAGGAAGTCTGCCCTGGTGACACTGAATGACAGAGGGATGTAAATGGTACAAAGGGAAAAGACCTAGTGAGGAAGAAAAAGGTGAAATGCAACAGCTTGAAGATAGGTAGTCAGAGAGATGGGTTGACTTTAATCAGCATCCCACATGAGCAGCATGACTCCCCCATGAGATGGAATGCCTTCTTCAGGAGGAAAGGTCAAAACGACCAGGAAGAAATGAAAGAACTCAAAGCAGTCGCAAGTATGTAATTTTGTTTCCTGGAGGCAGAGAACAAGTGGATGCTGCAACTCTAAAAGCAGCTGTCAAATCTCTTTGTTTGACCAAAGACCACAAACATTCCATTGAAGCAGGGTCATAACAAGTAAAGGGGAGAAGGAAAGACATTAAGGGGTGTTATCTCTGCAGCTGCTCAGTGCCAGCCTTCAAAGATCACTGCTATGGGGTGCAGAGGATCCTGCTCCATGAGATCTACAGAGGTGTCAGTATTCTCCCTCTGTCGATCTGTGGGGTCCAGGGCGGAAAAACAGTTGGCAGTGTTCACCAGTGACATGGAAGTCGGCCAGGTGAGGGTATCATGAGGCAACACTATCGAAGACGATCTCCAAGTCTGTGAAGGAGAAGAGCATTTGCCTTTTTTTGACTTCTTTGAGCATTTCCAGTTGGCAGAGGAAGACTCAGATGTTTGTTGGCTAGAGGGACATAGGAAGTCTTCACGGGATTATTACTTCTGTCCTTCCAGCCTGCTGGTTGTACACCAGGTGACTTCAGCCCAGGAGGTGAATGTTTGGTCACCTGTTGCATGGCTGGATGAGAATACGGTGATGCTACCATGACAGTGGGTGATTTCACAACCACAATACTGCATTTGTTGTCGCATGTGTGTGGCCATATACTACACGGAGTAGGATGTAGAAAGAACAGTACTGTAGGTGCCAGATGGTAGAACACAGGGTTTGCGTCTAGCCAACAACTTGCGAGGGACCAGGTAAGGTACTTTTTCCTTTACCCAGATCTCCTGGACAGACTTCTCTTCAAGATACATAGGGCGATCTCTAGAGGAGGCATCACTGTCACCATTGCAGTTGATACAACAGGGAGGTGGGCAGTCACCTTTGTGCACATCCCTGCCACAGGTTACACATTTGGCCGAGTCTCGACAGGACATTTGAGAGTGGTTGAAACAATAGCACTGGTAGATCATGACCTGCTTTGGATAGACATTTGTTAGCTTTTACTGCTCAGTCCATTTGTTTAAATTTATTGAGTTTGCCAACATCAAAGCCAATGTTTCTTTCTGAATTAGTGTTTTTCATTGTGCCTGACCTCAGGTAAAAAGTAACATTAAAAAGTAGATCCTTATTTAGAAGACCCACTTCATTATGTCATTTTTACATTCATAAGATAGACTACTTTGCCCAAAAACATGTTTGAATTACGTATCCAAGGTGAACAGGTAGCCAAGTCAAATGAGTGTAAGGAACATGACCTAATGAACATTTATAGCAAGCTATGGTCAATGTACATGACAAGAATGAGACAATAGATTCACATAAAAAAGAGATCTATTATTATGTCATGAAACACTGCACTTTCCAAACAAGTTGCACAGACATTCTGAAAAAGTAAAAACTGTATTTAAAACAAAAGGCACAGTTGGTTCTAGGCTATGCCACAAAGTTAACAACAACAGCGACAAATATTTGGAATCCTGCCTCTACACGATCAACCACAAGGACGATCAGTCAAATAAGAACGCATTTCACAAATAATTATAGGGAATGTGTATAACCACAATAAGAGTGCATTTGGTACACATTTTGATAAATAAAAGCATGTGGGAGGAAATCTACAAGAAAAGAGGTGTTTATTGATAATGTACCAAAATGACAAATGTTGAGTCTCCTGGAGGAAATGGGAATTGATGTGTATAGAAAATGGCAACCAGGGTAATGCTGAACAAACAGAGTGAAATTAACCTGAATGCTTATTTATGATCTACTGAGAGCTGCTTCACTCATTGCAGTGGACTGGCTTGCAGCATGTGTGCAGTCCACCAGCAGCAAGGAGACTGGGCCTCCTCCTGCAAGCTCTGCCACACGAAAACAAGAACTTCTTGCACAGAGGCCACTATACATACTAGCTAGATTCCACTGCAAATGCGTTATCAATTATCAAGAGTCTAATTAAATAGTCATTGTTTTGTTAATTATATTCCACCTATGGTTATGTTAAATTGATTTGTCAAGCTAGAATGTTTCTATTAATACATTTGAAGTTACTTCCTCATCTTTTATTATTACTTTTTGAAATGATATGATATTTACTTTGCCGGGGTAGTGGCTTTCTATTGTAACTCTGTACACATTGTAAATGGTTTTAAGTAAGGATTTTGTTTCCACATTTTGTATGTCAATTTATGTTTTATTGTTAGATTCTCATTTTGCCATATGAAGTATTACTAATTAATGACTACACATATTGCATTTTTTACCTCTGAATTTACCATACTTTTCTCTTATGTTCATTAGTTCAGTGCTGCCTCTATATAATGCCCCCAGGACATCACTAGCACTTACTATGTACCGAGGTGTTTAGATATTGTTGATATATATATTGGTGTGGCGGAAAAAATATTGTAAATGATAGTTACTTTGTTATGTCATTATAATAGGCACTTAAATTGTCTGTGCAGGCTTTACACCTACCTTTGCCATTTACAAGAACCTGAAAATTATTTTTTGCTGTCAGCCAGAAAGTGCTGGGGAACATACAGACCATAATTTTCAGTTTGCAAGTCTGCGTTTCCCTTTGTGTTCACTGAAAGGAAATGTTCTTACTTTTTGTTTACTCGGCACGATCAGCAACTATGACTATAAATAAAAGTTTCTGAATTTTTACTGTCTGATATATTCTATAGAAGTCCACCTGCACAAAATACAATAATACCCCTATTGGTAACAACACTGTTGAATAGTCTATTGCCCTGACTTTTAACCACTAAAAGTTAATTGCTTGTCTTAAAAGTGGAAAATGGATTCAAGTCTGCCCAGCCCTTATGTCATCCAAGGCCAGACTCATGCAGACCTTTGACTAACATGAACAGATTGCTATCTTGGCGTGAAGTGTCTCTTCCCACTGCCTGTCTAGCTGTATTTATACATGGACACAGCAGACCACCAAATGGAACATTTGCTATCAACTGCCCAACACACAGGCAGCAGCATCTAAATGGCCCCTTTCTCAGACATATATTAATTAATAGTTCTGTGATTTGCAGTCTTCTTAATTTTTACATAAATAGAATTAAGTTTACTTTAGTTACTGAAAATTTTTTAGCTCAACAGCAGTTAAACTTTGTAATTAGAATTTTTAGAATGCAACCAACAGTAGAACATGATGTCTGAATTGTTTTTAACATTCCTTGTATTCATAGCTATTTACAACACATTTTTGAAACTTGGTGCAGCTGTATTATTACATTATTGTAATCCACTCTATTACAAACACTAATTAAGCTTTATCTATCATGAATATGGACATTTTCATTCCAAAACTGGTTTTTAGTAAATAACTTGGAAACTGTTGTTGTTGTTGTGGTCTTCAGTCCTGAGACTGGTTTAATGCAGCTTGGAAACTAGGTGTCACATATTTACTGTTTTTCTGTAAAACTGAGGCTAACATATAAATTTTCATCTTTCTGTGTTTAACATTTGGCACCTTCAGTTTTTGGTTTAAAAAAAAATGACCAAAATTATAGTTCTGATGAGAATGAGACTTGTAAGTTTTAATGGAGACATGCTTTTGCATATTCTGACCAATTTTCAGATTCCTACTTTTTTTTTTTTTATATATTTTGCATAACTTATTCATTTGAACATTCTGAGACCTAACAATGTTAACATTAATATACTGAAGCATACACTGATGATTATTGTGTAGTCCTTTGTATGTTGAGCACAGGCATGTTATGATGACGTGGCAGCTCTCTCTCTTGCCTCTGTACCTCTTACAATGATACAGTGCTTGTCTTGCGTCAGTATGTATGACTGTATTGGATAGTTGTTAGTCATGTTATTGTTTTCTTATTTGTCACTCGTGTATTTCTAGGTGTTTTGTAGATTAACTTAAGTTAATTTATGGGTTTGTCATACCATTGTTGTTCCATTCATAACAGATCTGAAAATTGCAATAGCTGAAACTGCTGATTGTAAACTTATGTAATCAAGACAGACCTTTACAAATAACATGTATATATGTTGCCACCTAAATTCTTATCTGGTTACATTAAGCTGTCAGAAATGATATTCACTGAATATCTACACAGAAGGTAGTTGAATGGGTTTGGAAATCTGCAGATGCTCATTGGTGCCTATGTTTCTGATGCTCTGTAGCAACATTAGGTTAGCTTCCTGGACACTGCTACTATCCTCACTTCGTTCTTACAGGTACCTTCTACAACACATTTTGTATGTGGTTTTAGAACATGTTGTACTTGTGAATTAGGTAATAACTAGTTACTTTGGAAGTATTATGCAGAGCAGTTCATTACAGCTTAAAGTTGCATGACTTATATAAATTTCCAGGTAAGTAATTTTTTGTTCTTACATTTTTGCAATGGTGTGTATTTTTTAAAATTTAATGTGTTTCACTTTTTATACTCACCATATTCAATTTTACCCCAACCAGTAGCAACTGTCTTGCTGACAGAGAATTTATCATGTGTGTAGAGACAAGCAGGTCGTATAAACTTGTTGAAATCCACACGCTCACTAAGACGTAACAGAGCAATATCATTGTATTTGCTTGGTCCTTTGTATTCAGGATGGCGCACTAAATCTGCAATGTGATAATCCACAGGATGTGCTCCATCATCATCACGTTTCAGATTCATCTCACCAAGACGAACTATCACTGCAGGATACCTGTAATTTGTTAAAGAACCTTTCTGTTAAGAAATAAGTAAAAATAAGTTTCTATAGTATGTGTTTAAAGACAAGTTAGTAACATTTTCTATAACTGACATCAGTATGGTTCACAGTTTGTATATGAAACACTGCAAATACAATGTTTCGTTTTAGCAGCTCAGATGTAATGACTGTTAACAAAAATTAATGTGCCTTAAATAAAATTGTATCATATTGATGGAAGATAACTCCCCTGTCTATGAAGATGTTGCTGTTACATACACTGTCTTTAGTGTTTGAAGATGTCTTACGAATTCTTGAATGTTGTTAGTAATAGAATTTCCAGTAAACAAAAATAACAGAGAAGTTATTGAATCAAGAATTTTGTGGAACTGGAGCACAATGACATGAGGGAGTGGATTGGGAGGGGTTGACATAACAGAGGGAACTATTTAAAGGTGTGTGTGGGTGCAGGTGGTTAGTGGAGACTGAAGCCAAGGGGATTATTGGTATGGCGGATATACTGGAAGGGTAACTAGTATCTATGTAGTTCAGAAAAGATGGAGTTGGGAAGAAGGATCTAAATGGCAGGGGCTGTGAAGCAGCTACTGAAATCAGGCATGCTGTGTTAAGCAACAAGCTCCACCACTGGGTGCCAGCAACAAGCTCCACCAGTGGGTGCCACAGTTTGGCAGTGAACATTTATTTGAGTGGACAGTTGCCTGGTGATCATATTCGTATAAAATATTGTGCAGAAACTGCAGCAGAGCTGGTATATAACCTGGCTGCTT